>NC_082388.1:18860083-18964714 GCF_031168955.1 Gadus macrocephalus | reverse complement strand
CTTGTGAATTCACACCCGTTGTTTATAGCAGTGTAATATTCTGCTTAATAACTCTGGCAGGCTGCTGCCCTGCAAGGCCCCTCCCCTTCCCTCCCTTTTCTATCCCCTCCACCACCTCCCCCACCCTCCCCCCCTGTATGTTAACCCAAATAAATGTGGAAATCCTTCAAATGCGTCCTAAATTAAAATATCCTCCTCCCACCGAAAATGAGCAAACAGCAGGAGGCCTAGTCTGATGTAATCAAACAGGACAAGTGGCGATGCCGCTATGCAAATCAGCCTCCCACAGCATATGCTCCCCTCCCCCACCCCTTCTACCACCACCACCACCACCACCACATCAACCCCCCCCAACCGAGACCCGTTCTTACCCTGCATTCATTGAATAAATAGGAGGCTTAGCATGGAGAGTACCTAGCATTTTCATTACTTGGCTTCCAAACGTTTAGCCTAGCCTAGCATAGCTTTCAGCCTAACAAATCCGGACCCGGCTACACCCAGCACATTGGAATGAGGATATGTTTCCCTAACAATGGGTATAATATAAATAATAGAAAAATAAGTACTAAAAGAAGAATGCCTGTTATTTTGGGATCCTTTTTTCTATGTACTCAAAGACACATGACTTGATATAAAAAGACAAAATACAGGAAATGAACCACCCAAAAGGTTCCAGTCAAACTTTTAAAAGCATACCAATGACTGGCAGAGAGAGGAGCAGAGAGGTGAGAGGAGCAAGATAAGAGGGGAGCAGGGTTCCGGTTTGCACTTTATCCCGCTTTTAAGCCTGCGTTGGAGTAGCCTGTGATTGCTGCTTGGGGTGGAACGCGCTCTGCTCTCAAGCTCCTTCAAATCCCTCAGTACTACCATTTATGAATGTGCCTGAAATGATACGTCTGGTCTAAACTAAACACAACCATGCCGGCTGGCAGCACTAAACCGACGGTGTTTACGTTGAACTTCTGCACACACAGGGAACAGTGCCATATATGTCCCGAGACCGTGTGTAGTTGTGATCCTTTATGGTTGCCACTGCCAGTGAATGTAGGATGTTGAGTGTTTGTCATAGTGACTGACTGTTTGAGGTTCCCCCCCCCCCCTTAAAGACGCGGAGTCACCCGGGCTATGCTTTTGAACCCCGTGTTCATCTGTAATGAATGGCGTTCTTCCACCAGCCGTGGGCTTTAAGAGGCTTTCGCAGAAACATTTAGCAGTCACGATGCAAGCTCTGCCGCATTACACCGTCTTTCTCTTTGTCTTTGAAAATATATCTGTATGTATATTTCATGGATAGTATTTGGAAAACTCCTTTGGGGCAGTTTCCCGAATGATATTTCTCCACTAATCTGCAGTATGCAGGGAGTATCAGTAGATCTGTTGTTCGATGGTTCCACCATGTCGGGGTCTCCCCTGGGTACGGGAATAATTTAAATCTCAAAGGAAATGTGTTATCTCAAAGAAAACTGTTGAAACACACTGGATGCGCCGTGTTATTATTCGTAGTTGGGAGAGAGTGATACCAATCATGGGACTAGATAACATAGACGTGCTTTTCGGTTCACTAGGAATTAAGCAATGTATGCTGTTGGTATGCTGCCGATTTGACTGCTGGCTATTATCATGACCTTTTTTTACATATCGATGCATGATTACATGAATATTATTGGTTCTTAGAGGCAGAATTAGAAATATGCATGCTAAATATTGTATGTAGTCATCTATGTCATCAATGAACATGTGAACTAGGACAGGTCCAATGAGATGTACAAGTTTAGTGCCAGGGGGAGCGCTGCCTTTTGAAACTATTTTGGACGTGCTTTTGGTGCTGCGGGCTACACTAGAAGGCAACAAAAATATAATCCAGTCCCCATATATGAAACTAAAGTCCCTTTCCAATGCGCTTTTGGAGGATGACACATAACCAACCATGTATAGTATAACATTCATGCTTTTGTTAGTTTTAAACATATTTTTTCATAGTTTTTAAGGTATGATTAATTTCTTCAATTCAGCATGACATAAGGTGACACGTAGTCGGACTGCAGGTGGATGATGATGTGTCCATCGGGTGACGTGTCCTTCAGACCTCCTTCGCTGTGTTTTTAGATTGAACCTCACCATCACTCTCCTCTCCCTTACAGCAACTTCGGACCGCGTGCCGCCCATCATCCGCCAGGGACCGGCCAATTACACGCAGGCTCCGGGCTCCACTGCCCAGCTACAGTGCCACATCATGGGCAACCCCCTTCCCAGCATCCAATGGGAGAAGGACGGCCAGAGGATCCTTGGGAGTGACGGGCGAATCAGCTTGATGGAAAACGGCACCTTTCAAATCACCAACCTTCAGGTATTTCAATAAATAACAGTTATGTTTCGTAATGATGAAAGAACACTTGGTTAAACCATTCAGCATTGTACTGTATACATTTGTATCTCTGAGTTCTCTGCAAGGACAGTTTGAAGAGAGTATTCTATGCAATTGTCGGATACATCGCCCTTGCTAATTTATCATAATACTAAGTCGAGTTATACTGCAATAGTTGTGCTGTGTATCCTTTTTTCTAGGACACCACTCGTTTCATTCCCCTACTTACCTCAGCGTGTCTGGATGTGCTTTGCTGATAACGCTCGAACATCCGCAAATTAATATGCTGGTGCCATGGGACGCTAATGCGCATGATGAAATGACACCGTTTTAATTGCACTGGGGAACAAAAAAAAAAGGATCCAATATTTAAACGGAGAACGTGTTCATGGTTGCGTCCCGACAATGTGCATTTTAAAGCGGAGGGGTAGAAAAAGACTGCAACATTAGCCCACGGTAGCCTGGCCTAATGAGTGCACACAGCCATTAGCAGTCGTTAGTGCTAGCCACGGCCATACTAATGAAATCTATCTACCCAGCATTCCCTGCGGGTGGTGAAAAGCAGCTGAGGTCACCAGCAGCAGTGGCAACCTAGGAGGATCCGAACACATTAATTGATTGTGGGGTTTTTAATGATTAATGATCGGTAGGATTTGAATTAAATCCTTGATACATCATCACAAGCAAATAAGAGCGAGAGAGCCTGAGACTGACAGAGAGAGAGAGAGAGAGAGAGAGAGAGAGAGAGAGAGAGAGAGAGAGAGAGAGAGAGAGAGCGAGAGCGAGAGGGGGGGAGAGAGGGAGAGAGGGAGAGCAGCTGGGTGTTCGAAGACTGATTGAAAGTGGAGATGGAGAGAGACTGAGAGAGAGAAATGAGGGACTGGATGAAACGAACAACCAATTAATGCAGCAGTAAGCGCCTGTCACACAATATGTTCGGCAGAGTGATACACAAATGGACGATTCCAATATGACAGTTTCTGGTATACACTGCAAGCTGTCAAATTAGAGGACTTTTGTCTCGTGTTTTGAAGAAGGAGGAGAGGAAGAAGATAACAATTGCTCATTATGGCTACACATTATGGCCGCTCACACGCAAACAAACTCAAACTGAAGGGTAGGGGCTCTTTGATGAGCGAGACTGCTTTTAAACCTTTGGATAAAAATACAAAAAAGGCAAAAAAGAAATAACAATCCTTCAAAGCGAATAAAAGTCTAAATGAAGTAGTGCAAAGGAACGAGACAAACACACCGTTGAATAAGAAACAACACATTTCAGTGGGAGACTATAAATAGCCCTGCAGTGTGTGTGTGTGTGTGTGTGTGTGTGTGTGTGTGTGTGTGTGTGTGTGTGTGTGTGTGTGTGTGTGTGTGTGTGGGCTCCTAGCCCGTGGAGTGGGGCTGGTGGACTAGTAAGGGGGCCCCTGGTGGAGGAGACAGATGGTACGTTTGTTCCTGCTTCACCCGTGAACCGTGGGAGATGCCATTACCCTGGGACCTCTGCCAGATACACACGCTGCTGCTTCCGATCACAAACGCCAACGAGACAGGGCCAGGGGGACAGTGTGTGTGTGTGTGGGTGCGCGTGTGTGATGGTGTGTGTGTGTGTGTGTGTGTGTGTGTGTGTGTGTGTGTGTGAGGGTGTATGTTAGTGTGTGTGTGGGTGTGTGGGTGAGTGTGTATGGGTGGGTGAGTGTGTGTGTGTGCGTGCTTGTGTGTGTGGGTGTGTGGGTGAGTGTGTATTTGTGGGTGAATGTGTATGGGTGAGTGTAAATGTGTGGGTGTGTGAGTCAGTGTGTATGTGTGGGTGTGTGGAGCCGGTCCAGGGCAGAGGGCAGATTTAGCTGTTAAAGCAGATCTTCAGACATTTCCATAGCAAAGGCGGAAGAGGAAGTTAGCTTTACACCCCTCATTCCGGAGGGACTGGAGCCTTTGAATCTTCACTCGGAACATTGTATCGTTCGCTTGCTCTCCAGCTCATTCGCTTACACACTCGTTTTTCTCTCTCTCTCTCTCTCTCTCTCTCTCTCTCTCTCTCTCTCTCTCTCTCTCTCTCTCTCTCTCTCTCTCTCTCGATCTCGCTCCCGCTCTCTCTCTTTCTCTTTCTCCCTTCCTCTGTTGCTCTCCTTATAAATTTTTCAACAATCTGTTAGCTAAATTTCCCCCCCGCTCCACACACATTAACTCTCACACACGTACACATGTGCACACACACTACACACTACACACACACACACACACACACACACACACACACACACACACACACGCGCGCGCGCGCACATGCACACGCACGCACACACACGCACACACACACACACATACACACCAACACCAGGCACTGCCAGCCAGCCGGGATAAATCGTCAGGTGCACTGGCCCATTTCGCTCCTTTCTCCTCCCCTCCCTGCCTCCCCCATCACCACCTCACCCCTGCCTGCCCTCCCCTACTCCTGCTGTACTCCCCTCACGCCTCCCATCCACCAAATCCCACCATCTGGGGTGAACCTGCTCACCACGCCCCCCACCCAGCCAGACGCCACGCTCCCCTGTCCCCCTCCCACAGGTCAGCTCAATGTCACGGCCACTGGAAGGCCAAGGGAGAGAGACAGAGAGATGGCTGGGGCATCTCTCTGAGAGAGAGAGAGAGAGAGAGAGAGAGAGAGAGAGAGAGAGAGAGAGAGAGAGAGAGAGAGAGAGAGAGAGAGAGAGAGAGAGAGAGATGGATAGGCATATATAAAGAGAGGGGGAGGGAAGGGACGGAGGGAGATGGAGAGAGGGATTGGGGGGGTCTTGTTGTACCAGGCAGAGGGCTCACCTGTCTCTTTGGTCCGAGGGGACCCCCCCTGACAAGCCACTTAGTCTTGAGTAATCTCTCTGTCACTGCTACTGATGAGCTGGCCCTTGGAGCCAGCAGCGAGAGAGAGAGAGAGAGAGAGAGAGAGAGAGAGAGAGAGAGAGAGAGAGAGAGAGAGAGAGAGAGAGAGAGAGAGAGAGAGAGAGAAGCCAATTGTACCACTGCTAAAGTGAAGCATTAGTCACCGCAGATTGCCCCCCCCCCCCACGCAACCCACTCATTCATCTGTGTATGTGTATGTGTGTGTGTGTGTGTGTGTGTGTGTGTGTGAGGGAGGTTTTCGTTCTGCATAATGTATTAGGCGTTGGAGTAATATGGGTTTTTGTTATGGGGATGTATTAACTTAATAGGCAGGGATGGATTGTGGGGGCGATTTGGTGCACAAGCACAGACGGGATAGCATGTGACAGGAGGCAAGAGTGAGGGAGAGACAGAGATGGAGACAAACAGACACAACGTATGAAGATAAGACAGACAGATAGACTGGGAGTAAGGAAGGATAGACAGAAAGAAAGAAAGAAAGGAAGGACGGTTAGAAAAACACAGACCGATCCACAGACTTAACTACAGCAGTGGCAGCAGGGAGGAGAAGAAACGAGAGGGATGGGTTGAGCGAGCGGGATAGAGAGAGAGGGACAGACAGAGAGAGAGAGAGAGAGAGAGAGAGAGAGAGAGAGGGAGAGAGAGAGCTCCTGCTCCGCCCCAGGGTGTTTCTGCAGCAGCCTGTCAGCTCCGTTACACCTGTGCCTTGTTGTACAGAGAGACTCTGACATCTCTCACCGCTGTTAGCAATTTCACACTCAGTCTGGCTCTTGGCCTGCGTCCACCCCTCTAAAAAAAAAAATACAAAAAACGATAGCCTCTCACTAAACATGGAGACCCACGTGGGAACCCCGCTGCACACACACACACACACACACACACACACACACACACACACACACACACACACACACACACACACACACACACACACACACGCGCACACATGTTCACATACACACACACACACTAACAAACATGTTCAGACTCACACACAACACACAGACGTTCATACACACACACACATACTCTTTTATCACATCTGCCAGTTGCGGGTCCTGAATGCTAAGTGGGTGTGAAAGCTGTATGGTTGGAGAACATTCTAGAGCGAGTACGGTTATTAAAATGATATCCTTTGATCCCTCTTTACCATCGCTGCTCTGCCTTCAAATGAGAAAGGGGGAACATAAAAGCCAAAGAGGGCCACCGAGGATACCGATGATGAAATGGCAAGATTGACTAGGGGGTGAAGATTTGACCACGGCACAGCTCCGTAATTGAATGTATAGTTTTCTCCTCTAGAATTGTTTTAATAGATCCAGAGGGACCCTCGAGATGTATTATGAAATCAAAACTGGATTCAAAGAACGGCGGTTTTAAAAATGACGGCTCAATAACAAATACAACTTTATAGTTTTAATGAGACACATGTCCCCAACGGGGCTAGCTGGAGAAACCTTAATCCAGAAAGGGCGAACGCAAACACATTTCTGTCGCGCCGCAGCCCCGTTGACGGCTCCTCCGAGCGTTGCTCGCGGTGCATGTACACCAGTCAAACGGAGTCGCCCGTTAAGCAAGAACCAATCGTCTGCCAGGGAGCAAACGAGCAACGCAACATCAAAGGTCCCACCTGGTGTGCTGCGCATAAATTACCAGCTGTCGATGACACCAGGCTCCGCGCCCAGCCAATGTCCCGCTACGATTTCTCCTGGAGACAAACATGTCCTATCCGGGGAAATGTTGGAGCCCGCCATCACACACACACACACACACACACACACACATAAACACAAAGCTAACAATATACTTTTTTTTGTTGTTCCCAGGAAACGGACTCTGGGGTGTACACCTGTGTGGCTTCCAGCTCCAGCGGAGAGACCAGTTGGAGTGGAGTACTAACAGTCAAAGGTAGACATTTCCCTGCGTGCTTCTTCATTTACAATTGAACACAACACACATCCCAGCAATTGCTGATCTAATAGATCTATTAAATTATTTTTTTTGACGGGACTGGATATCAGAGTCTGCCAATTATGTTTGTGTTTCATGTTATGAAGTGCTGTGCCTACAGCATTGTTTTAACATCCTAATATTGTGTATTGCCGTTTTACAATGAAGCAGATAAATCGGCAGCGAGTGTAAAAATATACTCATTGTGACTTCAGTTTTAACCATAATATTTACATATTAATTGAACGTATCCAAAACCCTTCTGAACGCCCTGTTAATGTGATCAAGCACTGTGATACCGTGTGAATAGTGATGCCCCCTCCCGACCGCTACAGCTCAGCCTTTCCAAATATGTCCAGGCATGGTACTTTCAGGAGCATCTCAACACATTACTGTACAAATGAGAGGAGAAAGACATGCCAAGTGAAAGCTATCAAGCTGTTCTCACAGCGCTTCTGAAGCCAAGCTAACATGGTTAGCCCGCAGTGAGGCAGAGAGGGAGAGAGAGAGAGACGGGGACATAGAGAGAGAGACAGAGAGATAGACATAGCAAGAGAGCATGGAGAGAGAGCAAGAGAAAAGAGAGCGAGAAAGAGACAGAAACAGAGAGATAGAGAGAGAAAAGGAGACAGAGAGACAGATAGAAAGGGAGAGAACAGAGAGAGAGATAGAGAGAGATCAGAAAGAGAGAGAGACCGATAGATAGAGAGAGAGAGAGAGCATAGAGAGAGACATATAGATAGAGAAAGAGAGCATAGAGAGAGAGAACACCGAGACAGAGACATATGGATAGAGGGAGAGAGCAGAGAGAGAGGGAGAGACATTGAGAAAGACAAAGATGAAGACAGAGAGAGAGAGAGAGAGAGAGAGAGAGAGACAAAGATAGAGACAGAGACAGAGAGAGAGGGATAGCTAGCTGCCAGTCAAGTGAAACGTACATGCTCCGCGACCCTTGAGGCGTTGCTCCGTGAAGTCTCGGTGCGAGCCATTAGTCTGAAAGCGTATCAAAATAAGTCAATCCCAGCAAGAAGCCATTATCCGTCTGCAAGAGGAATCTGTCGGAGCAGGAAGGGAAGGGAGAGCGTTGAGGAACCGTCGACAAAGGGCCTTCCTCTTTTTCAGTCCATGCTGCGAGAGCTGAAAATAGTCAAAACGACTATTAGCTGAAGGTTGAAGTCAGAGTGGGAACACGGAGAAGACAGACGTTCATCCTGCCCTCAGTTTGCCCACCAACCAACCCTAGCCCACCCCCAGGGAGACATGAACTACCCTTTCTGTTTGGTACGTTAGGTCGGGCGAAACTACACCGACATTGAAGCAACTTCTACATTTTCCCGTGTACCCTTACCTCTTTATAACTATTTAGTCACGCTTGCCTTCTACCCAAAAGGGCGTGACAGGACAGGACATTTTTCAGACACAGGTCATTATCAGAAAAATGATGAGCTGTAGGGGTAAGGCATCTCCCTCTCCAGATCCCTCTCAGGGGAGGGAAGGGCGTGGGCGGGATCGAACCCAGTACATATCGCTAGCAGTCGCACAGCCTAGCTGCCTACCTGCCCTTATTATAGGAGTTGTAGGGGCTGATGATTACGCGGCATTGTTGCATTCTGAATTCTGATTGGTCAATCAATAACAGCAGTCATTGGCCTGTTATTTCTGAAGACCGTTACTATGGACGCTGTTTCCAACTGTTAAATTGAGCTATTCTCGCTGCGGAGGCAACACAATCTTTTAAAAATCAATGCAACATTTTGTTGTTGGATCAAGTATTGATTTCTTGACTTAGTAGCCATGTACAAGCGGGTGAATCAGGGTTGATTTTGCATCAAACCCATTCTCACTTAGCAATGTTGATGTTACGTGAGAAGGAATATGTCCACGTCAACAATATCCCTTACAACAAAGTTTGCATTCGACATCTGCGTCCACAATGTCACATGCCAAACACACAAACACCCACGACGCACGCAACCATGGCTCACCCTGCCGGCTCCTCCCCCTGTCCCCCCTCAGAGAGCGCCGACCAGTCCGGCTCCCAGAACGCGGAGCCCTTCCAGCTGCCCGGCCCGCCCCACAAGCCCGTGGTGACGGATGTGACCAAGGCCAGCGTGACCCTCACCTGGCAGCCCAACGCCCACGAGGGCGGGGCCGACGTCACCTCCTACATCGTGGAGGCCTTCAGGTGAGGCTTCTTGGATGTCGACGTCAGGGGGAGGGTGGGATTCAGGGAAGGGGGCCGGCGGGGTTGGGGCTAAAGTATAATTTGCCAAACTAACGCCGTCTGGCAGATGGGGTCGAGTCGTGCGTTGAAGGACGCAGATAGCCGTGAACACACACACATGCACATGCACACACACACACACACACACACACGCATAGATGTGCACACTGCCCTCTGTCTACAGCTATTTCTCTTCTCTCCGATGCTGTTGTGTCAGCAATATTCTCGTAGCTGCTTTGTAAGCGAGGCTCTGGAAATGGCTTACACAAGCGCACACACACACGCACACACACACACACACACACACACACACAGACACACAGACACACTCACACAAACACACACACACGTACACGCAAACACGCACACGCATACACACACACATACGCCCGCACAAATGTATATGCGTTCATGTGCAATATGTCTCTATCCATCTCTGTCTTTCTCTTCTGCTTCCCCCTCCTCGCTTTCTCTCACTCACTCAGTACACACATAGAGTGCATCCATCTATACATGCCCTTCAGCTCTCCCTCTTTCTCTGTATACGTCTATTTCTATCCGTCTTTCTCTCACTTGCTCTACACATATGCACAAAGACACATTCCCACTCATCAGTCCATCTATACTATGCCCTTGTAATCTCTTTCCATCCATCTCTGTATACCTCTCTCTCTCTCTCTCTCTCTCTCTCTCTCTCTCTCTCTCTCTCTCTCTCTCTCTGTGTCTGTGTCTGTGTCTCTCCCTCTCTCACACGGACACCCACACCCACACATATTGCTACATATAAAGATGTATAATTGCATGCCAACACAAGCAGATGCTGCAACCAGACCGGGGCCGTTCTGTCAGGTTTTGTTGGGACTCGAAACATGCAAATGAATGCAGTAACAGTAGGAAATAAGCAATGGGACATTTGAACTTACGGGCACTGCTAGGCTTAATAAGAGGGGAAAGAACGACAAGGTCCATTGCTAGTCGTTGACAGTGAAAATGCATGCAGAAAAAGACGATAGGAATTTATTTTATGGGCGAATTTTATGTGGAAAGCAATCGTCCCTCAAGTTTATAAAAAACCAAACGATGTGCTAAAACCAGAACAACTACCACGGACCAGCTTAGACCAGCGGGGTGTTGTGCTACCCAGGGTCCCTGCTCACTGTCCCGCCGCGGGACAGTGAGCAGGCAGGAGCAGAGACAACCAGAGTGGAGGATTGATTCATTGCAGGATGGCCAAAGGGTTACAGCACGATAGTCTTTCCATTTACATGCCTTGGGTAGACTGGGAGATGGTGGAGGTAGTGGGAGGGGGAGGGGCTGGGTGAACCGTGTGTGTGTGTGTGTGTGTGTGTGTGTGTGTGTGCGTCCATGTGTTTTGATTTTATGTGTGTGCGCGTGTGTGTATGTGTTTAGGTTTTGAGTCCAAACACACACACACACACAAATTTTTTGCAAGGCATGTGGGAGTTTTAGTACCCCTGTGTGTTTACGCCGGGAGTCGGACTGGGGCTAAGACCCTGACATTCCCAAGCGAGACCCCCCCCAATCAATTTCCCCTTTTTTAAAGCAGCATTGTTTCCCCTGGAACTGCAACACAACATGACTGCTTATGGAAAGGATTCTTCCCTATTTTTCTTATCCCCTAAGTATTAACTGTGAAGGTCAGAGGTAGAGATCATTTTCCATCACCCGTTACACCCCCATCCCCCCCAGCCCGGTCCACCAACCCCGGGGGAAACGTCTCTTAAACTGTCAAGCAAATGGTTGGACAGGCCTTGGTGAATGCTACTCAGGCATGGTGTCAATAAATTCACAGCGAAAAACCAGGGCGAGAAACTGGAAGGCAGCAAGCTGTGTGTGTGTGTGTGTGTGTGTGTGTGTGTGTGTGTGTGTGTGTGTGTGCGTGTGTGTGTACGTGTGGTACGCATGTTCTTGTGTGCGATCCATCAGAAGGCCTAGTGCGTTCCACCGTTTCCTGTTGGCAGCTGTGTGCTTCACAGGCTCCATTGTGTTTTTCATCAACAAAGAACGGAGTCACTGGAACGTTTTCTAAAGGGTCTCATGGTTCAAACGTAAACTTTATAAAAAAAAACGCTGCACACTTTGCTCACATATGCCATCGTTTCGCCTGTTCTTTTTATTCTGACACTGCAGTTCAAGAAAGAATTCGACATAAAGGGCCCAAAATAGATGCTTTATGGCTGCATTGAGATCAGTCAGGTTGATGACGTCTGGTTGATTGTGCAGTGTGCATAATTTAATCAGAGGTGGGACATTCGCTTGAGAACATCTTCTAATGTGGATTCAAAAGCCTACAGTGACTCAGTTACTATGTATTCTCAAACAGTAAAATATTATATATTTTCTTTCATATCAAAAATATAAATGGGCCATAAATGAACATGAAAATATATTCACTCACTGTCAGTTCCTTTGGATTAAAGCCTACTCTAAAGGACTTAATTGTGAGTCATAAATGAATCCTATACCACTTCGTCATCGTATTTCTCTGTCCCATTGCAGCCAATCAGCTGGCAGCACCTGGCTGACCGTGGCAGACAACGTGAAGATGGAGACACACACGATCATGGGCCTGTTTCCCAACACCATCTACCTGTTCATCGTGCGTGCTGTCAACGCCTACGGCCTGAGCGACCCCAGCCCCATTTCTGAACCTGTCCGCACTCAAGGTTGGTAACAGATGTTGGCTTTTTACATATCAAACAACAGCTAGCCTCATAGATCCCCTTGTACTTGTATTTTAAGCAAGTTAAAGTGGGAGGTAATCGATTGTTTGTTTTTGCTGCAAGCATTTTAAAATCAGTAACAAAACCAGTACAGCTTTACCTTTAGAGAGAAGTAAGAATCGGTACAAAAAAGCATCAAACACTATAAAAACAAAGTCCAGCGTTAGATTTATTGTTAGTTGTTTTAGCTTTGACTGGGCCTTTGGTGTTCACCGTTCAGCTGAAGATGATGGAGAGCAGCCCTCGAAAGAAGCCGAGGATTAGATTTCTTTATGTGTTTGCTCACAAGTCAAACCCGCCTCAAGTTAGATAGCGTGCTCTGACACAGCAGAAACAGAGCCCATGGTTATTGTTGTTGTTCTCCCACTCCGCCAGACGTGAGCCCCACGGGTCAGGGCGTGGACCACAAGCAGGTCCAGCGGGAGCTCGGCGAGGTCGACGTCCAACTGAAAGAGCCTGTCTCACTCACCACTGGCGCCATCCAGATATCCTGGACAGTGAGTGCCTCTCTCTCTCTCTCTCTCTCTCTCTCGCTCTTGCTCTCGCTCTCCCTCTCACTCTTCTCTCTCCTCTCTCTCTCATATAGATATATCGATATATTTATTCATATTTATCTATCTCATTCTTTATTGCTATCTGCCTGATGGTCTCTCTTTGTCACTCTCTCACTCTTTCCCTCTCTCATTCTCCCCCCACACACACACACACACACTCGCGTGTTACCCATGCATGCTGCTGGAGTTTCCCCCCCCCGCCTAAGCGATTCTCATATTCATGGTGGTTATCGGCATGTAAATGAAAACAAACAACACACGACAGATGTAGCAGCTCGCGGTTGAAGACTTTCTGTCAATTATTTGCTGCGCATAATTTGGCGCGATTTGCACTGTAGCTCAGACGGTCGCACCCTCCCCCCCCCCCCTTCCCCACACAAACGCATACACACACATCCCCGATGTCTGGTGCTAGGCCTCTCCGGCCCATCAGTCGTGTTGCATTATGTATGTCTCAGACTGCGCCGTGTAAACACTCAGGCCATTTCTGAATTGATGTCTTGCTTTCCAGAGTGTGTTTTGAAATGCTGCTGAGCTTATTTTCCGTGTCTGTGTGTTTGTGTGTGTGTGTGTGTGTGCAGCAAGCTAATTTGATTTAGCCCGTATTCAAATGTTTGCTTACACGCGTCTTATTTAATATGCGTTACTGTCTCTTTTCACGCTTATTCACTCTTCTGTTTACAGATTGAGTCTTTATGTTTCTCTCCTCCTCCACGAGCACCATTCCATTACCACTATTATCTACCATTGTTATGCTCTCCAATGATAAGAGTCTAAGATATGATATATATATATATATATATATATATATATATATATATATATATATATATATATATATATATATATATACGTATGTAAGTTTGTGTATAAATTGATTGCCGGAAAGGGCAAACATGGCAACAACACGATAATACAGCAGCGTATTGCGCTGCTGTATTGGCAATTTTGTTTTCCGCGGTCTTGAACTCACCCCTCTCTCCTCGTCTCCTTACCCCCCCCCCCCCCAGGTGGACCGCCAGTCCCAGTACGTGCAGGGCTACCGGCTCCTCTACCGGCCCGGCGGCGGCACCTGGGTGCTGCAGGACGTCGCCTCGCCGTCGGAGCGCTCCTCGGTGCTCGGTGACCTGCTCAAGGGCACCGAGTACGAGTTCAAGATCCGGCCGTACTTCGACGAGTTCCAGGGCCGGGACAGCCGGGTGCTGTCGCTGCAGACCCCGGAGGAAGGTGAGGAGACGGGGGAGCGTTTGTGTTTGGTGTCGTGGTTCCCCATGGGGGCCGGTATGAGTGTTGTTGTCATGGTGTTAAAAGCTGTGCGATCTCATGGAACAGAGTGTATTTTATACCAGTTTCAATCAGCGTCATCGTGATGCTACCCCAACGATAGGAAAGATAAGAAAGTTTGGATTGGTTTTGTCCATGGTTGTCTACCTCCCCATCATTGATTCAAGTTAAAGGTCTGACTGTGGTTGTATACGTTTATGTCATTATAATCTGAGGAGGAAGTAGACTGTGGCTGATGAATCATAGAATCCCTAATTTTTGACGGATAATTTAAATTGGCTTGTTTTTTAACTCTATAATATAGTCTAATACCAAACATTATTAATATTCTTTTGAACGGAAGTCGCTGGAACCCATTTGAGTAATAAAATAATTAAAGTGACGTTTTGGATCAGTTTAAGCCCCCATGCTACATCACTAAATTATAATTATAGTAATTATAATTACAACGCATTGTTTTGCATATGCTACCCGCGGTGCGCTTAGTTTTTTCTACAACCAGCCAGCTATTTTTAACCCTTCTCTGCCATCTGTGTCTCCATGGATTAAGCGTGTTGCTAATATTTACCCCGTTAACCATCCCCGCCCTCCTTACCTTTTAATAGCCCCGAGCGCCCCGCCCCGGGCTGTTACCGTGGTGACGGTGAAGCAAGGCAACAGCTCCAGTGTCAGCGTCACCTGGGAGCCCCCTCCCAGTGACATGCAGAACGGCGTCATCCAGGACTACAAGGTAGCGTCTTGTTATCCTTTAGCCCCCAACAAGTGTCTCCTAATATTAACCCATCAACGCCACAACGATAGCGAGTACTAGCATCACACAGCCACTTGTTTATCCATCATCCATTATCACACAGTCAATAGACAGAGAGTACCAGTATCACACAGTCACTAGGCAGGGAGTACCAGCATCACACAGTCAATAGACAGAGAGTACTAGCATCACACAGTCAATAGACAGGGAGTACTAGTATCACACAGTCAATAGACATAGAGTACCAGTATCACACAGTCAATAGACAGAGAGTACTAGTATCACACAGTCAATAGACAGAGAGTACTAGCATCACACAGTCACTAGACAGAGAGTACCAGCATCACACAGTCAATAGACAGAGAGTACCAGTGTCACACAGTCACTAGGCAGGGAGTACTAGTATCACACAGTCACTAGGCAGGGAGTACTAGTATCACACAGTCAATAGACATAGAGTACCAGTATCACACAGTCACTAGGCAGGGAGTACTAGTATCACACAGTCACTAGACAGAGAGTACCAGTATCACACAGTCACTAGACAGAGAGTACTAGCATCACACAGTCAATAGACAGAGAGTACTAGCATCACACAGTCAATAGACAGAGAGTACCAGTATCACACAGTCAATAGACAGAGAGTACCAGTATCACACAGTCAATAGACAGAGAGTACCAGTATCACACAGTCAATAGACAGAGAGTACCAGTATCACACAGTCAATAGACAGAGAGTACCAGTATCACACAGTCACTAGGCAGGGAGTACCAGTATCACACAGTCAATAGACAGAGAGTACTAGTATCACACAGTCAATAGACAGAGAGTACCAGTATCACACAGTCAATAGACATAGAGTACTAGTATCACACAGTCACTAGGCAGGGAGTACCAGTATCACACAGTCAATAGACAGAGAGTACTAGTATCACACAGTCAATAGACAGAGAGTACTAGTATCACACAGTCAATAGACAGAGTACTAGCATCACACAGTCAATAGACAGAGAGTACTAGTATCACACAGTCAATAGACATAGAGTACTAGTATCACACAGTCAATAGACAGAGTACTAGCATCACACAGTCAATAGACAGAGAGTACTAGTATCACACAGTCAATAGACAGAGAGTACTAGTATCACACAGTCAATAGACAGAGAGTACTAGTATCACACAGTCAATAGACAGAGAGTACTAGTATCACACAGTCAATAGACAGAGAGTACTAGTATCACACAGTCAATAGACAGAGTACTAGCATCACACAGTCAATAGACAGAGAGTACTAGTATCACACAGTCAATAGACAGAGAGTACTAGTATCACACAGTCAATAGACAGAGAGTACTTGTATCACACAGTCAATAGACAGAGTACTAGCATCACACAGTCAATAGACAGAGAGTACTAGTATCACACAGTCAATAGACAGAGAGTACTAGTATCACACAATCAATAGACAGAGAGTACTAGTATCACACAGTCAATAGACAGAGAGTACTAGTATCACACAGTCAATAGACAGAGAGTACTAGTATCACACAGTCAATAGACAGAGAGTACTAGTATCACACAGTCAATAGACAGAGTACTAGCATCACACAGTCAATAGACAGAGAGTACTAGTATCACACAGTCAATAGACAGAGAGTACTAGCATCACACAGTCAATAGACAGAGAGTACTAGTATCACACAATCAATAGACAGAGTACTAGTATCACACAGTCAATAGACAGAGAGTACTAGCATCACACAGTCAATAGACAGAGAGTACTAGCATCACACAGTCACTGTTTTCCAAAACAAACACCGACCGCCACCTTGCTGCTCCACCCAAACAGGTGTGGTGCCTAGGCGTCCCGACGGACAACCAGACCCGCTACTCCATCAACAAGACGGTGGAGGGCTCCACCCTGTCCACGGTGCTGAAGGGCCTGGTGCCCGGCGTCGTGTACCAGGTGGAGGTCGCCGCGGTGACCAGCGCCGGGGTCGGCATCCGCAGCCAGCCCGTGCCTGTCCTAATCAGTGAGTCTGTTCTGCCAGAGAAGCGAGGGTGGGAATTTAGACGTTTTCTGGGAAAATGAATGTTTAAGCACCGATTTGTTATCCTGTTATCCTTTGTTATCCTTGCAATCGTTTGAACGGTTCAGTCTTTAAAATGTGAAATGTGAAGCAGTTCTTTTTATATAGCAATGTCACAATTTTAGTTTGCAGCGCTTTGTGACATTTTCGAAAATGTCAAACTGACGACTTTAACGGCTGAGAAATACAAAACAGAACAAAACGGATGTACGTTCCCTTGCTCCTCCCTTAACCCTTTCCCCCTCCATGTCCTCTCCTCTCCCCGCCCCCCAGAGCTGCCGTCGGAGCAGGCGGGCGCGGTGGGCAGCGGGCCTAACGGTGCTAATGGCGTTAGCGGTGGCGGCGGCGGCGGCGGTGGAGCAGAAGGCGGCGCCCCCAGCTCCAACGGCGACGGCGGGGAGAGCAGCGTGAGCCTGGCGGAGCAGATCACCGACGTGGTGAAGCAGCCGGCGTTCATCGCGGGCATCGGCGGCGCCTGCTGGGTCATCCTCATGGGCTTCAGCGTGTGGATCTACATCCGCCGCAAGAAGAGGAAGGAGCTGAGCCACTACACCGCCTCCTTCGCCTACACCCCCGCCGGTGAGAGGGGGAAGGGGGGTGGAGGTTGGGGGTTAGGTGTGTGAATGGTTGGGTTGGTTTGGTTAGTTGGTTCCATGGTTGGGTTGGTATGGGCTGGGGTGGTTAGATGGTTGAATGGATTGGTTGGATGGATGGATGGATGTTTGGTTGGTTGGTTGGTCGGTTGGATGGATGGATGGATGTTTGGTTGGTTGGTCGGTTGGATGGATGGATGGATGTTTGGTTGGATGGTTGGCAGGATGGTTGGTTGGTTGGTTGGTTTGTTGTTTGGGTGAATGGCTCTGAACTGTTTGTGAACCAACAGTATGACTGTATTGCTTTGTTTGTGGCGGATTTGATTTGCTGGTTATTGTTTCCTCATGTTGTCTGTATTCACCCCAAAGTGCTCGGGGTTAATATGATATCTGGCGGCGTGCCACCTATTGTCTGCAGACCTTCTTTCTGTGGTTTCTCTTCACGCTAATTGTCTTTCTGGCAGATAGACCCGAGAAAAAATCAATCACTAAAATCACAATCAATTCTCTTTGCCAGTGCAGTTGGAAGAAGTCCTGTCATTGCTGAGTAATGGTTCCGCTGTTAATTAAATACATGCACCCACCAAGACTCTATCGTAACACCAATTTCCTTAGGCAGGTAAAGCGGACAGCAGAAACTACTCATTCAGAAAATGAATTATTGAGCTTTATATTTAACTTGCTAGAGGCTTAAACATTTTCCAAAGAAAAACTTTAAAACCAAATAAAAGGGGTCCATGAAGAAAGAGCCCAATCAATGAAGCCCCAGTTTGTGTTGGTTTTGTTCTGACTGTATCTTTTGCTCACTCTTTTCTCCAGTGGGTTTCCCACATGGAGACGGATCAGGGCTCAATGGAAGGTAAATATCTCCATATTTGTATTATTATTTATTATTAATATAATTATTTTATGTTCACATTTTGAACTTGCTTTGGACCTAAAATATTGCTGCATGCAATTTATTTATTTTTTCATTATTTTTGAATCATAACATAAAACATATCTTCCTAAGAGAAGATATTACTCTATTTATACCAAAGCTATAAATATATTGACATATATATTGACATATATATATATATATTGACATTTTTTGCAAAAAATTCCAAAAATGACGTAAAATAACAACAGCCAGAAATTTGACAGTTCAAGAAAGCAAAGTATCATAATAAAGACCCATATGTCCCATAAAATAGACATTACATATGAATAACCCTGCCCTGGTTTGCGTCTAGGCCTGGCATGATGGCCGGGAGCATGGGGAACTACCCATGGCTGGCCGACTCCTGGCCCACCACCACCACCAACCTGGTGCACAACAGCAAGGAAGCTGTGGACTGCTGCCCCGCAAAGCACGACGCCACTGACAGATACTACAACGGTAGGACCGGGGGGCGCGCTGCCGGGGGGAGAGGGAGGCTTGGGGGTCACCTGTAATGTCTCCACCGTGATGTGTAGATGGGTGACTGCATTATCAGGGAGACGGTAGTGGTAATGTCAACGACAGGGTAGGTTGTGATGGATTACTGTCGCTGCTCATGTGAGTCAAAATACTAATCATTGTTTGATTGATGACGTCTGTTTCGTATTATTCAGCAACTGACAAAAAAAAAATAGCAACAAAATAAGGCTCTTGTTTACAGTAGTTTTAGTTGTTTCACAAAAGATACCTAACCCCTATCCACCCAATTTATATATATGACAGTAAAAAGTAAACCAAATGAATAACCGTCCTCTACCATCCTCCCTCCTCCACCCTCCACCCTCCCCCCTCCACCCTCCCCCATCCAGAGGCCGGCATCTCCAACTACCTGAGTCAGACGGAGAAGTGCAGCCTGGGCGACTCCACCGAAGGCCCCATCTACAGCACCATCGACCCCACTGGGGAGGACCTGGCCAGCTTCCACGGCTACGGCCAGCACGCCACGCCCTACGCCTCCACCTCCCTCACCCCTTACGCCGCCCAGAACCCTGAGCTCGGCCCGACCGGACAGCAGCTCCAGCAGCAGCTCCTCCAGCCCGAGGAGGGCCACTGGGCCACCCAGCCGGGCCCTTCGGGGGCCCAGTACGCCCTGCCGGACCGCTGCAGTGGTAAGGAACCCCCAGGAAGACCCCGGGAAGGGAGAGGCATTTCTCTGTAGGGATGAGTTAGAGAAGGGTTAGCGTAGAGCCACGTTGTTTGGTTCTTCAAGAAGAAACAACGATTTTTTATTCGATCTCTTAGTGGGATAGAATATGTCGAGGGTTTGTCGATTCCAAGCAGAAGGGTTCCGGGTTCGACCCCCGATGTACGTGGCCTAACCTGTAGGCATCCTTGAGCAAGATGCCCTGACACCTGCCTGCTCCTTCTGCTAAATGACCAAATAGTATAGAGTCGATACTCAAAAATGACACGAATAATGAATTGAATAAATGAATAATAATTCATACAAAAAGAAAGGGTCAGCTTCAGAGTAATTGTCTTGACCGTGACAGTATCTGTGTGTCCCTGTGTGTGTCTTCTGAAGGCAAGCCCAAGCAGAAGCCCATGGGCAAGGCAGTGAAGACCCCCTCCCTGTCCTGGACCGAAGTCCTCCCCCCGCCCCCACCGACCGAAGAGCTGGACCACTGTGTGTTGCTGGACCCCCCGGAGCTCCAGGATATGGAGATAGGGTGAGTCACACACACACACACGAACACACACACACACACACACACACACACACACACACACACACACACACACACACGAACACACACACACACACACACACACACACACACACACACACACACACACACACACACACACACACACACACACACACACACACACACACACAGTTCTTGATTAAGTCTTTCCAAAAACGTCATTTCGGTTGTTCCGCCCCTCCAAGCGGATCCATTTTAACTTTGAGCCCGGCGTTTCCCGTGCCCTCTGGCTCCTAGATAACTCAATTACCTTTATCCCCGCACCGTCGCCTTGGATATTTAGTTACGTCCTCACAACAGGCGGTTGGAAATGCTATTAACCGTGTCCCGCGTCTCTTGACACCCTCTCGCTCGGCCCCCTACTAACTGAATTATCCTTTGATAATGCAGTCATCTCCCCGGACCGCTGGGCACACGGCCTCTCTCTCTCTCTCTCTCTCTCTCTCTCTCTCTCTCTCTCTCTCTCTCTCTCTCTCTCTCTCTCTCGTAGCGTAGCCACTGGCTAGCCGCTATCCACCAAGTCCCATTAGAACACGTTTAAAACGCTCGAAATAGATCGCCGCTTGCGTTGGAGCGTCGGCGGATTCGAAGCCGCCGCCGACAAGGTCGTCATGCCCTTCGACTCCAGAATCGGTATCATGGACACAAACGAAGGAACTCGAGTTGTGTCCACGAAGGAACATCTCCCAAGTTGTCCATTGCAAGCCGATTGTGGGGGGGGGGGAAACAAAATGTCCGCACCCCAGCAGCTGGTCCTTGAGCACGTCCTCTCCCGTCTCTTCCCGCCTTCCGCAGCTCGGAGGAGGAGGAGGAGGAGGAGGAGGAGGAGGAGGAGTGGTGCCCCCCGCTCCCCGAGAGGACCTACCTGATGGAGGACGCCTGCTCGCCGGCCACCTCCTACAGCCACCAGTCCACCGCCACGCTCACCCCCTCCCCCCACGAGGAGACGCCAGCCCCCCACCACGCAGCCCACTTCAGCCTGCTGGACGGACCGCAGCACCCGGCACGGTATGGACCGCTATCCAGGATCAGAACCCACATCCGCCCTCCAAGATGGCGTGAATGACTGCTGTCTGGGGACACGCTTTGTGTTCAGAATGGAGACACGGTAGAGGCGTTGATGTGGGTTGGAACAACTTGTTTTAACGGTTGGAAATGAGCTCTGCTTTGTTGGGTTCTTTGTCTGTTGAGAACTTGAATTTTTTATGAATATTTTACTCGTATTTCTTTGCCACTTTCAAGGAGTGAGGGATAAATTATGTAGAGCCATTGTTTGGTTTCAATACTGCTTTTTACCAAAAATTATGTTTTTGTGAAAAAGCTCAGACGTTCTTCTCACTTTTATATTTTCATGCTTTTATTTTTGTGGCTTTCTCTCCATCCGGTAGGAGGAGGCTACCCTGCGGCCCCGTGCCGATGCCCCAGGCCCCGGGAGCTCCCCTCACCCAGTCCAACCCCAACCTGAGCGTGGGCCCTTACTGCCAGAGTCCGGCCCACCGCAACCCGCACAGCCCCGGTGGGACCCTGGAGGGCAGCGACAGCAGCCCCGCCACCCCTGGTGAACGCCTTAGCATTGATCAGGACGTGCTCTGTGTGTCTGAAGCTGTGATCATAAAAGAATACATAGACACCAATTGATTTTAAAATTAAAAGCTCAACTCCGAACTTACACACCATAAATGCGTGTGAATAGATGTCTCGATGAGGCATAGGAAATAGAGGTTCCAGACAGGCAGTTCAACTAAGACTTGGATTATAGAAGAGACAAAGCCATGCAAAACAAGAGCAGGAGAACCGAGATCAAGGTCTTTCCAGACCTACACATGAAGAGACACACTTTACAAAGCAGTCCCTGCACAAACACCGCAGCAGCTTTCCAAGCCAGAATTGAAAATGGAAAAAGTTGACTCGCACACCCGCTCCCCCACCACGCACGCACGCACACAGACGCAAGACATTACATCAAACATTCAATTCAATCTATTAAAGGCCATCTATCAGAACACGCGTGTGTTCAGGATTCTATTGATTTTAATTTTGCAAAAGCTACGGGCCACTGCATCGAAGGCTTCTTAATATATCTCTTCGATCTTTTTCAAATTCATTTTCTCGAGAGAATTCTCACCCCGTCTCCCTCCCCCTCACCCC
Source organism: Gadus macrocephalus (assembly GCF_031168955.1). NCBI lineage: Eukaryota > Metazoa > Chordata > Actinopteri > Gadiformes > Gadidae > Gadus > Gadus macrocephalus. The sequence goes on along the minus strand of NC_082388.1, from coordinate 18,942,421 downwards.
CCTCCCCTCTCCTCTCCCCCATCCTCGTAACAGTTCACGGACGTGACGTGCACGGCCTCGGCAGCCAAAAGTCCCGTCTGAAGAAGAAGGCTTCCAAGAGCGGACCGTACCGGAGAGACATACAAGGAGGTGAGTGCTGCTCCCCCCCCCCCCCCCCGGCTGTCCCCTCCTGTTTGTGTGTGAACGAGCCTTCCCACTGTGAACGCTCAGATGTTTCCCGGTGCCATCGATTGGTCCACCGACTGAGAGCGGTGTGGATGACTCAATATCAATGCAACAACACACCCACTCTATTGTACAAATCTGTTCATTATGCACAGGTGGTGTTTACTTGGTGTGTGTGTGTGTGTGTTTGTTTATGTGTTTGTTTGTGTGTGTGTGTGTGTGTGTGTGTGTGTCTTTCTCTGTGGGGATGTTTGTGTGTGTGTGTGTGTGTGTGTGTGTGTGTGTGTGTGTGTGTGTGTGTGTGTGTGTGTGTGTGTGTGTGTGTGTGTGTGTGTGTGTGTGTGTGTGTGTGTGTGTGTGTGTCTTTCTCTGTGGGGGTGTTTGTGTGTGTCTGGCCAGCGACAACAGATCTTCAAGCTCTGACGTTATTTTTTCAGGCTATCTAGGTTAAATCGGTCGTACATTGTCATTGTTACTGAGTGAAAATATCTGTTGAGATAATCGAAACGCTAAGGGCTAGCTTTTAGCATAATCTTCAGTTATTACAAATCTGCTTTGCGAAGGCGATGAAAAGCGATGTGTTGGTGACTTAATTTGGTTTTAATGGTAGCCCGGTGGTTGTATCACAACTTGTAAAGCAATTTGTGACGATCATAGAGCCAGTCACTTTGAAACACACATTCAACAAAAGGAATTGCCATAATAGTTTTGTCAGGAAATTCAAACCACTATTCTAGAAGAAAGGCTATATGGCTGAGGTTTCCTATGAGAATAGAGGGTTTGAGGTTTGGTAATTATCTGAGAGACAGCTCAAGTCGGGATGTGTACAGTTGAGCCTTTCCCAGTTAGTAGGCCGTAGGCTGTTCTGTCTACTAGCGGTACGTTTGGAGATAATTAGGTTAATGTTGATTAGTTTGATGATAGTTGTGTTGCAATTAAGGAGAGTAGAGTAGTGGTGAAGGTTCAGGGTTCGATCCCCATTGTGTGCAGTCTACCTGCAGGTAAGGCGTTCAAGAGTAAGAAGCCCTAACACAAACCTGCTCCTTAAAGATGTGTATCTGACTTCACTGCAAGCTGCTCATAGTTGGGATTTGAGGGAAATACAGATAAGGCATAACAAATTTTGTTTTGGCTGCCCAGCGCCCAACTTTAATAAAAGAACAAGAAGAACACAAGAACACAACCAAAAGTGGATATTAAACCCTAACCGTTCTGTCTCCCTCACATACACACACATTAAACACAAGGAATTACAAAGCTTTTACTGGAAATAAAACCAAACTTTTTTGAAAAAATAACACACAATGTAGACACCCACACACACACACACACACACACACACACACACACACACACACACACACACACACACACACACACACACACACACACACACACACACACACACACACACACACACACAGAAAGTATTTTCGGTGACAAACTTCTCATAACTTTTCACAGGGCAGATTGTGTTGTCGACAGCAGACGTTGTTTTGATCCATTGTCTAATATTGCCGAATGGCTGCCCTATTCCCAGTTTTCTCATCATTGCCCTTTGTTCCATGTGTGTGTCTGTCTGTATGGGACTGTGTGTGTGTGTGTGTGTGTGTGTGTGTGTGTGTGTGTGCGTGTGTGTGTGTGTGTGTGTGTGTGTGTGTGTGTGTGTGTGTGTGTGTGTGTGTGTGTGTGTGTGTGTGTGTGTGTGTGTGTACACATCTCTGTCTGTGCGTGTTTTTGTACACATGTGCTTGTGCTTGTCATTCCATTTGATTGCATCTTCCTATATTGCTGTCCTGTATCCTCAAATTGTATTTATGTGGACATTAACCAAAGATTCAAATGTGTGTGTGTGTGTGTGTGTGTGTGTGTGTGTGTGTGTGTGTGTGTGTGTGTTTGTGTCTACAGACTTGCCCCCACCGCCGGAGCCTCCCCCAGAGGAGGGGGACCGGTTGAAGGGCCTCGGGGCCGGCGATAGGCCCCCTGGAGCAGCAGTGTCGTCCCTGGAGAAGAGGGAACACAACGGCTTGAACCACCAAAGGAAAGGCTCGGGCCCGCGGCTCACGGACGGTGAGGGAGAGACAGACTTTAACCACACATTTATCACAGGCGCTGCAGGCTTCTGTTATCAACCATGTGTGGAAGATGGTGGAAGTGTGACACTACACATGAATTCGGGTTATATGTTTTTATATTTGAGGTATTTGTTAGGTAACAGGTTAGATATGACTGATGGTGGACCTGCGTTTTTGGTGGGGGTGCGACACTGCACATGAATTCAGGTTATGTATTTTTATAATGAGGTATTAGTTAGGTTAGATATGTATGATGGTGGCCTATGAGGCCAGAGAGGGTCAGGTTTAGGGAACTGTCTGAGAAAGTTAAGATAAGGGAGGATGGTTGATATCGTCAGGTTTACGTTCATTAGGTACAGGATGTGTACGGTGCGGTTAAGGACAGGGTGGTGGTGGTAAAGGTACTGGGTTAGATCCCCAATGTCCACTCACCTGTAGGCATCCTTGAGTAAGACACCTAACATCCTACATTGCTTCTTGTGGGAGTGTGTGTGGATGATGGCTTGTTTAGGCAGCCCAACCTGGCCCGAGTCAGGCTGATTGGACTCTGGGGCTGGGGCAAGCTGCAGACCTGTCACGCATTGAGCAATCGATGTGCACAGGTTAACCCAGCCATCACCACACACACACCAGATCTCCTGCGTGGAAACAGCGCCATGTATCATTATCGACAAACCGTGCAATGCACCGGCTTTCAACTCCACCAGTGTGCGTCCTTGTGTTTGGAGGAGCCCAGTAAAACTCCCCTGGGGGCAGTGGGCCAGGCACCGCTGTGGAGTGTAACAAGGTCCCCCTGCTACATGCCACCTAGATGGCCGCCACACTCCACCGAGGAGAACTGGCTCTTATACCAGCTATCATCCACACTCACACTCCACACTCCCGGAAAACCTATCCCTATTCTAATTAACTTTGGATTAAAAGTGTCTTTAACGAATTAATAGATAGTTGGGATGTGATGGAAAGATGGTTTTGGAACGGACGATTTATTTCAGCAGCTCAGAATCCAAATGGAAAAAAATCTGAATCACGAGAAAAAGAAAAGCCCAAAGTATATAAGATATTATACAATGGGGGACCTAAATCCAGCGATCTGATTGGTTCCCAACTGTTGTATAAAGAGCGTATACATAACTGCTATGACGCCCGATCATTTTGTGAAAGTATCACTCCGCGCCTTGAAGAGGAAACCGTTACAAAGTATCGTAAGAAACTTTATCACACGGAGATTTAGCTTGACCATGGAGGAGGGGATTCACCAGCGGGGAAATATACCCGAGTGAACTGCTCCATAGGATAAATTGCCGGCGAACCGCTCTATCGGAGCCTTCTCTCGGAGGGACGCTAAAGTGTGTTGCATAGCGACCGTCGATGCATAGCGGCAGCCAGGAGGGACTACTTTTTTGTATTCTTTAACAAAACGGCTACTTTGACTTTCTTTGTTTCTTTTTAAATGTAGTGTGTCTATGACTTTCGTTTCGCCATAGCAGTAACCGTACCAGGCTGTGGTATGTGCTCACATTATACCACTGTGAAGGGGGTCGCCGGCCCTCCGCTGCGCGTCGGGGCCGGACAACGCCCCTTAACAGTGGTATAATGAGCACATACCACAGCCTGGCGGGATCTATTGCTTAATTAAACACTAACAAGAATGCAGGTAGAGACACTGATATCCATTTGAACTCGATTTACTAGCACCAGAACTATGTGACAAGTAACACTTCACAGGTGCTGTCGAGCGGCCCCTAAGGCATGGGAATAACAATGCATACAGTTGACTATCCATTGCATCCATGACACTAACCATCCTGTCGCCCACCCTCGCCCCCTTCATCCTCCCCCCCCTCTCTCTTCCCGGTTCCAGGCGAGGACCTGGCGGTGTACGGCAGCAAAGCGGCCTACGCGTCCAGGAACCACGTGCCAGGGAGCTGCTCCACCACGGGCAGCTCCTCGTCCCGGGGCTCCTCTGGCTCCCGGGGGCCCCCCTCCTCCTCCTCCACCACCAGGAAGCACAGCGAGGTGGGCGCACACACCGCCTCTTCACCAGGCCGGGTTCTTTGTGTTTCGTCATCTCCGCCCTTCATTGATTTGAGCACCGAGTGCGATTATTTTAATGGCCCTTTTTTTTCCAAAAGAAATATCAGAAAAGGGTAATTATTATTATCTGTGGCAGTTGGAGATATTCTTTTTAAATATCAGCAACATTATTTTCCACTTAAAGGGCTGCAGGGGAGAAGAGAAGTGTGCGTATTGATCTTAATAATAGATGGTACCTCCGATGCTTCATTTCTCTCCGAGAGAGACTTCTCTCAGGCTCAGTCTTCTTCAAATCAGGCTCAGTAGTCTCGCATTTAAAAAAAAAAAAATAAAGATTTAAGGAAGAATAAAAAAAGTTCAAAGTTCTTAAAACTTTTTTTGAAAACTTCTTAATATCCATGTTTCTTCAGGCTCACACACACACACACATACACACACACATACACACACACATACACATATACACACACAGACACACACACACACACACCTACAAACACACACACACACACACCTACACACACACACACACACACACACACACACACACACAGACACACACACACACACACACACACACACACACACACACACACACACACACACACACACACACACACACACACACACACACACACACAGATGGCCCTATGGGGAGCTGCCCTAGTATCATTCCTCCCTTCTCCTTCTCCCCAGACACTCGTGCACTTCTGAGGGCACACTACGCCCTGTGAGCTTTCTTTTAAGTGCACCCCCTGCCTAATACAACACAGCACACTGAAGTACACACAGAAACACACGGCCCCCTCTGATGCCGGCCATGTCTTATTTATGGAAGAAGAGAAGAAGAAGAAACACAAGAGTTTTTTTTAATTTCAAAACAAGATGTACTTTGCATGTCACCGGGCAATGACAGAACTATAGCTTCAAAGGCTCTGAGATATGTTTGATGTGCTCGTGTGTGTGTGTGTGTGTGTGTGTGTGTGTGTGTGTGTGTGTGTGTGTGTGTGTGTGTGTGTGTGTGTGTGTGTGTGTGTGTGTGTGTGTGTGTGTGTGCGTGCAACTACATATCCAATTCAGCCCTACTTTAATGCATTGATCCAAGCAGAACACTTCAATTGGTTTAGAGCAAGGATGAAACACCACAATCCTAAACCACAATATTTAATAAGTCAAATACAAAGATTCCTCCAGACACTAAAAGTGATAGTGAAGGACTCTAAGTGGCAGGCCTTGACAAGCGTCTCAAAGGTCAGGCAGAACGTTGCTACACACAAACCCCTCGTAATATAATGAGAAGATATGCTGGCACTATTTACGTTGGACTGATGACGTTTTTCAGGAATGTGGGCCGATCCAGGGGAAGGACCAGTGGTTCAGAGGAGACAGTGTGTCGTCAGCTGTGGTGAATGGTGCACCGAAGTGTTTGGGAACAGTGAAGGGCTCTGATGCGCGTCTCCTCTGCCGTGGTTGTTGTTGTGTGTCCGCCGTAGCTCCACTGATCTTATCTGAGCCCACGTCCTGAAGCCCTGCGAGGGGCGGCTCCGGGAAGGGTGGCCCCTCCTCATTTGAGGGGTCACGGCCCTTTGACCTCCTCTTCCCTGCACAGATGTGACAGGGTCTCTTCTTGTTGTTGAAAGTGGAGAAAGAGTACACACACACACGCACACGCACACACACACACACACACATTAGAGAGACAAATGACACAGTCTCAAACATACAAGGACTCTGTTGTCTCTCTGTCTCTGTCTCACTCTCTCTCTCTCACTGTCTCACACACACACACACACGCACGCACGCACACAAAAACAATCCCCCTCTTCACTCGTACACACAGGACACTCGCAGGCAATCCCCCCCCCCCCCCCCCCCCCCCCCCCCCCCCCTGCTGAGCAGCTAGGGACGACTAGCTCAACACCTACCCCCCCACTGGGGAGCGTTAAAGCATGACCCCCTTACTCCCATCAACCACCCGGCTGCCTCTTCCCGGCGCCAGTGGTTATCCATCGGGAAGCCGCCGTGTAGAGTTTCACATCCTGTTGACTCGCTGACAACACGCGTTTCCCTGCTCCCCTGAAGAGGCGGCGGTGCTGGGTGCAGAGGAGCAGGAAGGCAAAGCGGAACGGGATTAGATCATGCAAGGTGGCTGGCTTCCCATTAGCAAAGGCACTTTAAAAAAGAATGCCCTCTAGTGGGAGATAACGTGGTTATGTTTGGATATTGTGGTAACAAAATCGTGTACTTACAGTATGTACACCGTTGCAGCTCAACGCATATCTATCAAGCACAAGGTCCCGGACCAGCCATCGGGAACACCTGGTTTTTACTGGCTGTCCTGCTCGGCAGCCTGCAGGCCGCAGATAATGTATCTATTTTTTTTAAGCATTTTGTTATTTTTTACTGTCAGCAGACAGGCCACTGAACTCAGCAGCAGGCCAGGCTTGTGTTTCTGGTCGTGGCGGCGAGATAGTACGATACCACGGAGCGGTCAGTAACCAATGTGCTGGTTCTCTTTCTAATGCTACGTTCACATCAATGCAGGATAGACGCTAGGCAGACACGCACCTTCTGGCAGGCGCAGGGAACACAAACCAACGACGGCATGGCAGTACGGCAGGACAGAACACGCGTGAACGATATGTTGCTATGGCGATGTCGTGTGGTTCACAAAGAGCGGATTAAAAAAACATACCCAAATGGAATGATCATATCAATCCGGGTGTTTTCGCACCAAAATGATCCTCCATGTTTCGTCCTGGGGTGAGGGAGCTACGACAGCACAAAGTTATAGTATTTTAATGTTTGAAGGCATTGCGACCTATCGAGTACTGTTGCAGATATTTTTTCTGCCGGCATCACAGTATTTGACTGTCCTGCTCCCGTCCTCCTCATTGATATGCGTTTGCGTTCAAACGTCGGCCTGAATCCATGTAAACATGGCAGAATGTGCTCAGAAACATTGGTGGCATAATTGGCATATCTAGCCAAGTTGATGTGGTCAATATTATTTGTACGTACGCGTGTATGTGCGTGTGTACCTACGTCCGCGCCACACGCAATACATGTCACACACTATTCAGGCTACTATGATTAGAGTTTTGTTGAAAGGTCTATGTTATTTCATGTGTTGGTTCAAGGGCTATTTCTACTTTTGATGGGTAGTGCCCTAGCAATACAGGGGTATTGTGCTCTTGCTCTGTTCTTTGAATAGGTGGAGAGAGTGCTTAAGTGTAAAACATGTTGTTGCTTTTCTCTTTGTGCAGGGGGAGAGAGTAGCGTTGGGAGTGCCTCAGTAGGAGTGAGTGATGAACGACAGAAATCCACTAGTTCAGAGCGACCGGCAGGTAAAAGACATTCTCCATTTATACAAGAAGAATTGCTATTTTTTCGTTTGTGTTTGAGGTTCATTACAGTACTTTATACTAAGCTGTGGTGGCTCATTAGTTTGTGATTCATTTGCACAAAATATTCCGCAGAATGCAGGGGATTAAATCTTGGTAACTAGACGTTTCCCTGCTGGGGGATCCCCGACTCATCCGCTTAAAAAGTGCCCTGACTGGCGCTGTATTTTGTGCACTGTATTCCCCGAGCTGAATGATTTTCCCAGTCCGGCCCTGTTGACCTCAGGTGAACATTAGGGTTGAACCCAAAGATCCAAAGTCTACCGCTGGGCACCTTGAACAATCTGCCAACCCCAATACAGGCTCCTTAATGACGAGTATAAAGGGATTCTGGCTACGTTGCTTTCGATAAAAGCACCTGCTTAAGGACTAGAGAGTAAATATAGTACAGAATGTATCAGATGCTAATAAAATTGCTTGAGATGGCATGGTCATTTCTGTCAATATGTGTTTTGTTTTGTCATTACAAAAGATACCAACAAAGACAATTTTCTCTGTTTTTTTTTCAGGACATGAGATAAGGAGTACCTTCAACACACGCACACACACACACACACACACACACACACACAAACAGACAGAGCTTTTCCCACCATGGAAGCAAGTGGAAGAAAACGACGAGGGAAAAGAGTCTGAGCTTCTCTGCAGCGTTGTTTTTTTCCATGGGGACCCAGCCCACTGGCTGTGAAAGATCAACAGACTTTTCATCCTAGTTTCATCTGGTATTACTCTGATTATTTATGGCCTAATCCGGATTTGCTCCTTTATTTGTAAATATTCATCCATGTACTGTTCATTTGTGAGTTCTCGATACAAGGGGAGGGGGGGGAAAGACGTATATTGTATTTATAAGCATCAAGAACACAAATGTAAAATAATGGTTCCTTATTATTATTATTGTTACTATGAAAGAAATATCATGTCGTCTTGAATGTGCCAACTGCTCTCTCTCTCTCTCTCTCTCTCTCTCTCTTGCTCTCCCCCCCTTCTCCCTTCTTTGTTTTAGATTATTTTTATTCAAAATGTATACGCTGAGAAAGAGAGCGGCCAGCGGCCCTCTCTCTGTTGTCATGGCGAAGCAACAGAAAACCTGAAGCACAAAGTGTGTTTGTTTGTTGAACGGGATGTAAGGGGGGCCGGGGGTACAGGGCGAGCAGCAGCAATAGGGTGGGAGGGCTGGGAAGGGGGAGTGACCTGGGGGTGGGGATGAGGGTAGGGAGGTGCTTCTGGACCGACCACCTCTGCCTGGCCTCCTGTACACTGGGCGTCCCCCTACGCACGCTACACTATGAATGTCGTCCCCCGCTACGGTTGGGTTTTATTTCAGTCTTCTTTGGTTTTATTTACGGCCCGGGAAATGATTGTGTCGGAAGACGGACAGGCTTTATAAAAGGTTTGATTGTAAACTCCACCACCGCCCCCACCACCCATGCTGCCCCCCCCCCCCTCCCCCTCCCTCCCTCCCTCCCTCCCTCGACCCCTGCCTCCCTATGTTCATTTTACGGAGTGTCTGCTGCAATCGCGCGAGGAAGTTTGCATCTTCTCTATCCCAAAAAAAAGATGAGAAGAAAAGAAAAGCAAAGTTCTGTGGAATAACTTTTTTGTACTCTTGTTGTTTTGTAAAGTCCAATAAAAATGCATTTGTCAAACGACATGGGTTGTTGCTCACACTTTGTCCTGAAAGGTGCAGTTGCGACGCACGTGATAATGAATGATGTTTTATCCGCGGAAATCCTATCATTGCTCACTGTACAGAGCAATTTGTTTTACGCAAAATTCTATCGCACACCTTTTAATACCTGCTACTCAATCTACACCAGTTCCTCTTCCTGTACCCTGCAACTCCTAGTTATTGCTTTCCTACTGTTTTCCTGCTGAACCCTGGAAAAGATGTGTGTGTGTCTGTGTCTCTGTGTCTGTGTGTGTGTGTCTTCTCCTGCTAATGTCTTGTTTCTTTCTTCGAACATCCACATCCTCTTCGACCCTGGTAAGTGCTGTGTGCACTGAGTAGCATGAAATTGCCCCCCCCATCATCACCATCACTCTGCGTTCTCTCCATCTCGCTCCACCTTGTTTAATACTGACACACACACAGACACACAAAACACACACACTGGGGACCACCTGAGAAGCAGTCTGCTGTAGCCTTGGTTGCTGTTTCCACACGCGGTGCACTGAGTCGTACATTAAGGAAAAAACCCTGACTACTTATTATATACAAAACACAGATACGTAAAACACACACGTAGGTGGAACACCTACACATATACAGAAAACCCACACATATACGTAGAATATACACACAGACACAAATGTTAATATAAGCACAGCCACACAAACTTCAATAAATGTTGACCAAACATCTACACATAGATAAAGTAAACACATTTTATAAAGATACAAAAAAAATGAATAGCACAAAGGTCTGTTTCATCACTGCAATTTGTTGATTCAAAATTCAACAACCGATATGTTTTCCGCTCTAAAAATCTAGTCACATAATCAGAAATCCTCAACCTAATTTGGATATATTAGTTATGTCATTTAAAAAAAAAATCTTTCTGTTGTGAGTCGAAAAACCTAATTGATTGTTTTGAGGAACAAACATTTGGCTTGAGGTGTTTACAGCTGGATGACATTCAAGCCCAAGCTATAAACTACAGTGAGAGGTGAGGCTGTAATGGCCGCTGTTAAGACCTATGCGGTCATATGTTTGTCTAATGTTAACCGTTAAAATCCTTTTGCATTGTCCTGTTTGTCTCTGTGAGCGTTAATGAGGTAATTAGTTAATTGTTTTTTGGCTGCATGTCAACATGATGATTGCTTCGGCAGGTGGCAGCTGGTATATGAAGGCCAGCGTGGAAGCACCAGGGGCCAGGTCATGCTCTGCAGGTTGTGTCTTTGTTTGGCTTTCAGGTGGGTTGTTTTGTAGTAAACAAATGTATGATATACATTTGTTTTTACCAAACGATCGTAGCGCTAAACCCTAATGAGTGCAGGGCTGTATTTTGATGTGAGCCTACTTAAGTGTTTAAATTAAGTCGGTTTCCATGCCCTCCTCATGATGTTAGTATATAGCTGCTCTAATGTACAGTTGTTTCTGCTGAGACCAGATTAGCTTGACCTGATCGTCCTCTGCATATGAATGAGTTCCTTCTAGGGGTTGGAAGGAAGGTAGGTAGGTTATGGCTTAAAATTGCATAATAGACTGTTTAAAGGCCATTTTGGTTGTTGACTTCTCTGTTACATGTTTATTTTCAGCTTTAGGTATTCAGATTGTATGCACAATATTAATATTTAATCTCATTTATCAATCCATGTTTCTGTTTAGATTATAAAATGAAACCCACACACAAATGGATATAGGAATATAGAAGGCATGACGTAAATAAACTGACGTAAATAAACCGGAGATTTACGTGGCTCTATCGCGAACCACACCGCCACAACCCCCCCTCGCGGTTGGGTGCGATCTCTCTCGGTTTCCCGTCTCATCGCAAGCAATAAATCACCCGGCTCATTCATTAGGCCGGTGTCAGGGCGGCCCCGCCCACCGGGGCAGCAGACCATCCGGGCATGTCCGGAGGAGGGAACCAAACCTGGCGATAGAGAGAGAGATAAAGGCAGAGCGGGGTAGTCAGAGAACGCAAGAAAGGAAGAGGTGGGGGCGGATCGTTGAAAAGAAGGGGACGGGTCGTTTAAACTCATTCGCCGCTCTTTTCATGCCGCCATATACCAATTTCCATGTTAATTTGCCGCGCGACAGGAAAGATTGATGTTTCTGGGAGAGTGACGTGATGCATACATAGAGGGTCGCAAATGAAGCCATTACGAAGGCAAACACGTTGGAGTACAAAAGGCTCCACATATAAAGTATTAAGTGCTTATTCTACGCAGTATTTAAACTTTTATTTCACATTTTACCATTTTCCGTGGTGAAAAGAACATTCTATTAAACTTCACTATTAGTCACTCTAAGTAGCCTACTTTCAAAGGAAGTTGTGTGTGTGTGTGTGTGTGTGTGTGTGTGTGTGTGTGTGTGTGTGTGTGTGTGTGTGTGTGTGTGTGTGTGTGTGTGTGTGTGTGTGTGTGTGTGTGTGTGTGTTGAAGATTGACATACTGATCAAAATAAATCACCTTTCGTGCCATTGATTCCGATATAGTTGAATGAATAATCTGTCACTCGGGCAGCCCCTGTCATTCAATCACCGAGAGAAAAATAACCAATGGCCAGAAGTGCGAGGATCGGTCAGAAAAAACATTGAAATATTGGCATGTTGACGTTGATTATCTTATAACAAAGTTGAGACATAAAACGCATGGAAGAGAGCCCTGTAGACGAAACAACCAGACTCATGACTAGTGGAGGATGATAATTATCTTTATAATTATGCAGCTGAGTTTTATGTGGTCTAAGTGTGTGTGGGCGTGTGTGTGTGTCACGAGGGCATGACGCAGACACAAGTGGGGCACATGCAGAGACGTCGGGGGGGCTGGGTGTGTGTGAAACATATGGCCTTGGCGAGTGGACCAGATGAATTATAATCCCCTTTGGCTGACACGCACGCACGCACACGCGCACACACACGCGCACACACACACACACACACACACACACACACACACACACACACACACACACACACACACACAAAACCCCTGCAGGTATAAGTGGATTACTGCTATTATTTTGTTGTTCTATTTTGCTTCAGGCTCCTTTTGGTTTGTAATTTCCATTACAACACAGACTAACTAACAATCTTTAATCCCAGTGGGGCTGGTTTTAACTGGGTCTCTCTGCTTGAGTTCTACATGTGGCTTAACAACTCCCGGTGGGTATGGTACAATTATGGACACACTGTATTCCAATGACATCTCCACAAGGAATCGGATGCCTGGCAGCCGGTCACAAAATACAACCCAATTATTTTGGATAAATGTGGTCAGAGAGATCTATATATCCTACTTGCTATTTCCCTCCTTCTATGTCTATCTCTCTGCACATGAATCCATACATGTATTTCTTTATCTCAATAATATCCATCTCTTCTCTCTCCCGTATCATTCCCATCTCTATATCTAAGTCCTTTTGGCCAGTCTTCTCCCAAGTAATTAGTCAACTGTGTTGAGCAGATTCAGTGAAAATGCTCCAGTGAACTGCCTGGTGTGAAGGAAGCTTCACAAAGGAACTAGGGTGAGTTCACTTGCACCCTGGCAGGCCAATTAGAAGCCATCTGTAACAAGAAGCTTCTTCAAAGGGATCATGTCTTCCTTACTCCAAACTCTGTCGGCCATTTCCAACGATTTGGGGGACAGCAATGAAGGTACCACTCTGTGTTGAGTTAATAGGACGCCTCTGAATAATTCAACGAGAATGGATTGATTATTTGTGTGTTTAACTTTTATTAAAATGGATAAAAGGTGTTCAGTGTCTCTTTCTTGCCTTTGTAGAAGCAAGCCACTGCTGGAATATTTCAATTCAAAGACACCGAACAGAACCCACATGCAGCCTGAGTCAGGTTAGCAATATAACTTACAGGATTATTGTGCTGATATTCAAAGATAAAAAATAGGTTTTGCAATAAAAATGCAATTACAAAATATTTAACTTTTAAAGGGACTGTGAGATCTCTGTCATGTGGCGTTAACTTTCTTATCCAGATGCAGACAAGTTTATTTTATTCCAAATTCATCATTGTGCATCTATAAGGGAATCACACCACCTGTGATTCCAACCCCTGCTTCTGGCTGGGAAGTCTATGCCTTATGATCACAGCGCGGCCAAAAAATAGTGGATAATTATCTGTGATTGTAGAGAAATGTAATGTTTTGTTACTGGCCTTTGTTGTTGATAAGCGACTCTTCAGAAAATCTCGGAAGTCTTTAGAAAGCAATTCAAAGTGTATATTCCCAACTGGAGCTAGTATACTCCAAATCTACAAGTCAATGGAAGTGGTTAACGGAGAGCAAATGCTAACCCAGCAACTCCCCTACTGAACAATGGTGAATTTGGTACTAAACACCACGTCTGAATCTGGTTAAAACAGGAAAACCCCTGTTTAAAGATAACTCAGCATATCCCTTTAAGATAGCAAGAATTTATAGTAGTTAATAACGCACCAATTTATATATATAAAAAGTAAACAAATATAAATGTAATCTATTAATCAATATCTATGAAGAAGTACAAATATGAACGAGGCAAATATAATTTGGTTCTAATTAATAAGTGCCTTTGATTAGCAGAATTTTATTGAGTTAACACAAGCAAATAAAATGAATGTTGCTTTCTAACCTACAAAGATGTCTATCCTCGTAACTGTGGCTCAGCTTTCAAACTCTAAATACAAAAAAAACTTGAAAGAATATGAATAAAAAACACACATACAAATACAAAAGAAAAACGTTGTGACAGAGAAATGCATGAGAAGTATAATTTGGAAATTCTTTAAATAACATTTCCTGAATATGATGCATATTTACATTGCAGAATGTTGGATGTTTCTTTAGGATTTCGAGACACAATGCTTCAAATACAGCAATTGCATTGCTAACCTAACGGTTGCTATTTAATCCCTGGACACTGCATTGCCCTTTAAAGAGAGGAACACAAGCAGTTACAGAAGCAGGCTCCGTCATTCTGCAGAGATGCAATGCGCTTGGTCTCAGGGTTAGCGGGGAGCAGAATCTGTGAACACTGTATCGGCTACAGTGCGCTGTCGGGTTTGGTCTCGTAGGTCAAGCAGCGGGTGGTGGATGTCAAACAGAGGGGGATAATAGTAATGAGATACTGTATGCACCACTTGAATGAATGAATTGTCTTAAGTCAAAAAAACCTTGCGGCAATTGATTGACTTCCCCCTGAACTTCAGCCGCCTGCCAGTTTGATCACCGGCCGACTCTCTCTTTGTCTCCGTAATGGCCGCCGACTCTGTTTCCTATGTAGTTTCCCCTCTTAGGCGTCGCAGGGCTTCTGGCCGGGGTACTGGGCCCTGTAGCGGGCCTCCATCTCCTCCAGCCAGGCCAGGTTCCACTCCCACGCCGGGACTGGCGCCCGCTCGGCTGTCCCGTCACCCTCGCTGTAAAAAGGCGGGAAAAGGCCGCTTAACGGAGAGGGCGGCGGGGAGAAGTCTGAGGAGGAATGAAAAGACAAGAAGCAGTTTGGTTTAGTAAGATACCAGCACCATTGGGGATCAGAACGGTATATTTATATTTTATTCTATATTTCGTTTTTAGAAGAAAAGCCACCCAAAGATCATTTCGTTTTAGATTTAATTTATAATTCATCATTTAATTCGGGTCACCCACTTGCAGTTCTCCGCTCGGTTTATGAATTCTCCAACACTCCTAATACGAATCCTTCCCCAAATCCTTGTGCAATATTAACGAGTATCTCACTACGAACCCCACATCGGCTCAACAACCTGCTCTGTGTCTCCACACAGTGACAATGGGTATATTTAACCCGATAAAACAACTCCCCTAGATCCAACATCGGCGCCTGTCTCCATTGAGGATAAAACAAGGCGGAAGACAAAGCAACAGAAGAGAAATTCAGAGCGATATCATGGAAAAACAACCGCACGACGACAGAGAGAACAGGAACTCTGAATGAGACAGCACGTACAAACCACTGGCTCCCAACCTTCAACCTGAGGTGCACCACTGAACTTTCCTCCAGACCTACCCCCGACCACCTCAATGCCACGGGAAAAAAAAAAATAGATGAATACCCATGCAGAGGCTGAGCAAAGAGTGCCTGCGCAACTTTACACACAATTAGTACGGCGAGAAGGCCGAGGCCAGTGGGACACAGTGGAGAGGGGAAGTCATCACCGCTACTCCATGCTCCCAGTGTGTTCATTTAGCTAACTCGCATTAAGAGAAAACGTCGATGGAAAACCAATGATGGAATGCATAAAGACACACTATTTTCTAAATAATAACAAGCCGTTCTACTCTATTCATGGACAACATTCATAATATATTTATGAACGATACACTGAAGAAAACCAAACAGCCGTGGTTTGTGTTACAGAGGGCTGGGAGAGTGACTGTGGGATGGAAGTGTTTGGGTCCTGGGGATGAGAGATGTTTGGGGGGGATGGGGGTGTGGGGGGGGGGGTTGACGGATGAGGGGACAGAGGGGCAAGAGTGACTTGTCTGGCCATTCAATTTGCTGAGCGGTTCTAAGTGATTGCCTGGTGCCACCTTGTATATTGCGCAGACTGATTTCCCAGGCCCCTCAGACCCAACTCGGACTACTAGGAAGGCTCCCATCTGTGGAATCAATCCCACACACACACACACACACACACACACACACACACACACACACACACACACACACACACACACACACACACACACACACACACACACACACACACACACACACACACACACACTCACAAGCACACACACATTCTGGCATCCTTCTGCACAGGGACTTGGTTTGTGCATTCTTCTTTAAATCTGATGAATCGCTAATATGTTTCAATAAATGCAAACACACATGCATACATTTGCACAAACAACGCTGACACACACTCCCGAGTGCCCAAGGCACCGAATATGCAGGAAGGCATGCCCATAAACACATTTTGTACAAGATTGGAATTCATTAATGTTTTACAAGGTGTGATAGACTGGTAATGGTAGAATATTCCTATGAGAGCCACAAAATTGAATGACAAAGTGCAAATACCGGAGTCAGGACTTGAGAAGCTCAGGCTTTCTGAGGACGTTATTAGATAAATACAGACTGACACCACCCTCTAGTGGAGGGATTGAATCACTGCATTTAGCAGACAAACTCAATACTGTGAAAGAAAACTATGTTTATAAGCTATGCATTTCTCTTCCCATCTCGCCTCAAAGATAGCAGTGCTATCTTTGCACTATTTCTAGAACTTGAATTAAGCATTGACAATAATTACAATACATAGAATGTTCTGTTTACAGTAACAATCAGCGGAATTATAGACCGTAGCACTTCCGACTTATTTAGTGAATTCCTCACAAAAAATTGTGCACGATGAAATCCTTTCATCGTTTGGTAAGCTCCAAAGTTACCAAAACACCATCCCCTACATCACCACACCCTCCACCACCCCCACCACACACACCCTCCTCCTCCTCCTCCTCCTCCACCTCCTCCACCACCACGCCCTCCTCCTCCTCCTCCTCCTCCACCACCACACCCTCCTTCACCCCCACCACGCCCTCCTCCTCCTCCTCCACCACCACCACACCCTCCTCCTCCTCCTCCACCACCACACCCTCCTCCACCACCACCACCCTATCTTACCAATACACCATCCTCCACCACCACCACCACACCCTCCTCCACCACCACCACACCCTCCTCCTCCACCACCACCACACCCTCCTCCACCACCACCACACCCTCCTCCACCACCACCACACCCTCCTCCTCCACCACCACCACACCCTCCTCCACCACCACCACACCCTCCTCCACCACCACCACACCCTCCTCCTCCACCACCACCACACCCTCCTCCACCACCACCACACCCTCCTCCACCACCACACCCTCCTCCACCACCACCACACCCTCCTCCACCACCACCACACCCTCCTCCACCACCACCACCCTATCTTACCAATACACCATCCTCCACCACCACCACACCCTCCTCCTCCTCCTCCACCACCACCACACCCTCCTCCTCCTCCTCCTCCACCACCACACCCTCCTCCACCACCACCACACCCTCCTCCTCAACCACCATCACCACACCCTCCTCCACCACCACCACACCCTCCTCCTCCACCACCACCACACCCTCCTCCACCACCACCACACCCTCCTCCACCACCACCACACCCTCCTCCACCACCACCACACCCTCCTCCACCACCACCACACCCTCCTCCACCACCACCACACCCTCCTCCACCACCACCACACCCTCCTCCTCAACCACCATCACCACACCCTCCTCCACCACCACCACACCCTCCTCCACCACCACCACACCCTCCTCCACCACCACCACACCCTCCTCCACCACCACCACCACACCCTCCTCCACCACCACCACACCCTCCTCCACCACCACCACACCCTCCTCCACCACCACCACACCCTCCTCCACCACCACCACACCCTCCTCCACCACCACACCCTATCTTACCAATACACCATCCTCCACCACCACCACACCCTCCTCCTCCTCCTCCACCACCACCACACCCTCCTCCTCCTCCTCCTCCACCACCACACCCTCCTCCACCACCACCACACCCTCCTCCACCACCACCACACCCTCCTCCACCACCACCACACCCTCCTCCACCACCACCACACCCTCCTCCACCACCACCACACCCTCCTCCACCACCACCACACCCTCCTCCACCACCACCACACCCTCCTCCACCACCACCACACCCTCCTCCACCACCACCACACCCTCCTCCACCACCACCACACCCTCCTCCACCACCACCACACCCTCCTCCACCACCACCACCCTATCTTACCCGACATGGACGCCCCGCTGACCGACCCGCCGCTCGCCAGCGTCATGAAGTGGGCGAAGTTCCCGTCGCTGATGGAGGAGCCGTCCACCGAGCTGACCACGCTGGTGCGGGCGCTGCCGCTGCCCTCCGTCAGAGACCCCCAGGTGCTCCACACGGACCCCCCGTCCGTCTCGCTGTAGCAGGACGAGGGCGAGCTCCAGAGGCGCGCTCGCCGCCAGATGTTGGGGCCGGGCGCGGCCACCGCCGCCGTCGTCGTCGTCGTCGGGGGCTCGTCACGGCGGTGGTGGAGGTTGTGGAGGTGCTGGAGGCTCTGGAGGTGCTGGTGGTCTATGCCCCCCTGGGGTTCGGCCAGCAGGGGCCCGCGGACGAAGCCCAGGTCCGGGGAGAAGGAGCCGTGGGGGCCCGAGGTGGGGGGCTGTTCTGATTGGCCGCTGTCGGGTGAGAGAGTGAGAGGAAGAAAGAGAGAGAGAGAGTGAGAGAGTGAGAGAGTGTATGGCAGCGTGTCTTTGTGTGTGTGCGTGTAGTTTTGTGCAGTTGAGAGATCTTTTAGAATCTATGACTACAAGTCTACACCGACAACGCCAAATACAATACGTCTACACACTACTACAAATACCCAGAATGTCTGCACTAAGACTGTATCTGAAACCTCCTCATAAACCATTATTTGGGTAAATCAAACAAAAACCAGACCCCCTTTATTTCCTTTAACCCAAATTGGTGATTGACCCAAATAAAGGTTCCACAAAGAGCATGTGTGAACCATCACCGGCGCGTCTCTGGACTGTGGCTGAGCTCCAGGTACGCGGTGGCTTCCTGTGATGTCATGGCGCTTTTGTCCAGCGAGGGGCAGTAGGACACGGTGGACTGGCGGCTGTACGAGGCTCCGTCCGCCTCAGGGTCGGGCTCGGGCTCGTGGAGCGTCTGCAGGGAACCCGTGTCTCCAGTGACCCTGGTGGAGCGGCTGGAGCTGGGGGGGGAGATGGCGGACAGAAGGGGACGCCGCTTTGAATTGTGTTTAAAGAAGAACACAGTCGAGTTGACCTGAAAGTTTAATGTTTTCCTTATCGTCGTTTGAATAAATAACACAAAAAAGTTTCAAACTGTATTTTGACATCCCATCCCAGTCTACAGTACATGCATCTCAACTTGCTAACCCCAGTTTCCCTCTTTGATTGGGAACCAGTTTGTTTCCTAGTTCGTAATGAGAAACCACAACTTCTGCCTCCACCCATCTATGAATTAAATAATTTATTTTAACACTATGATGCAATCGAAACATTTATTTAATCCCCTCTTGTTCTGCTCCCTGGACTTTTATTGTCTTTATCTCTCTCTCACTGTTCATCTCTAATGGGGTGGAAAACTTGAGAGGTGCAGGAGCCTGAGAGGAAGGAGCCGTAATCCTCTTCACAAAATAAAACCCCCTGGCAGGATGTGTGTAATGCAGGAAGGTGTTGTTTTAATGACGGCCCTTCCTTGAAACGTTGACTCTACCCGTGTCATTAGTGAGAAACTTTGACCTCATCGACAGTGGACACAATGAACGCTTATAACGCCACAGCCCATCTTAATACCATAATATATGTAATCTAAATATATATTTTTTTATTAATCTCTACTATATTCATAGTATCTATCTACTGGCGCCTTGAAATGTAACAAGATGAATATAGCAACAGGTTAAATATAAATTCAAAGGATGACTAAAATGTTCAATCCCAATTTTCTATGATTTCTTGTTTCAAATCAGACTAAATCAAGCAACAATATCCCCATTGAGTAATGTTTCACACACACATAACGGGCATCCCATAACCAACCCCACCAACCCAACAAACGCCCCGTCGACCCCGCCTGTACCCTCTAACTATACACAGTCTGGATCCTCCATCGGCAGCCTCTGTCTGCGGTCTGTGTGCCCCGCGGCGCCTCACCCTTCGTCCGAGCTGAGGCTGTGTGTGTCCTCCGTGGGTGGGGGTACGGGGGGAGGGGGCAGCGTGTCCACCAGGTGGAGGGAGGCCGAGTAGTGGAGCAGCCGGGGGGAGCCCATTAGCTGGGCCCCCTCTGGGCACACGCCTCCGCACAGAACAGAGAGGAAACGACGGTAAAACACAATGACATTACAATCCACTTTCATTTTGTCATGATGGTTCTTTTAACAAGGTGTTCTTTATTTTATTTAGGTATAAAGACGGGACGTTTGCCATACATTGTAGATTTCAGCTGGGAGTCAAACACCCTAACCACCACACCATCCAGTTAACCTTATGGATAATAACACATCTAATAGAGTCTCTCTCTCTCTCTCTCTCTCTCTCTCTCTCTCTCTCTCTCTCTCTCTCTCTCTCTCTCTCTCTCTCTCTCTCTCTCTCTCTCTCTCTCTCTCTCTCTCTCTCTCTCTCTCTCTCTCTCTCTCTCTGTCTGATATTGTGGGGCCATAATCCCATTTATTGTCTCTTATCTCTGACCCGTGCATATGACTGACGAGCTCAGGGAGGGAGGGTGTTGGGTGGGTTATGGTTCATGTTCCAGGGTACCTGGTCGTCGCGGGGGCAGCTGTCCGGGGTCTCTGGCTCTGGTGGGTGGTGTTCAACAGGGGAACGCTCTTGACTGCATGCAGCTCTGGAGGAGGGGGGGGGGGGGGTGGGGGGGGGGGGGGGGGGGGGGGGGGTAGAGGAGGAGAGTTAAGGGATGATGGATAAAGCCCGCTCTACTGACTCCACATCAGGCGTAGCTCCCTCTGAGGGAGGGCTGTGGCGATGTCACCAATTCAAATGAAATGAGGATGGAGATCATAACTCAGACGTGTTTGTGGACACACACATCATTCCAGCAGGATATTGCCAGACACGATGAGCCCAGCAGTTCTTTCTTTATGGTAGCATGCGGATGGTGATGAAGATAAATAAAACGCATTGAATCTGAGACACTGCAACCAGGGAATAGAGTCTCTGTCTGAAATGCTTGGTAAAAAAAAAGGTTCAGCACATCAATGCCTTTAAAAGTTTTCAGATCTTTTTTATTCTGGGGCGGGGCTGTAAACACTCCCTAATTCAGCTTCAATAAGCTAATCATAGATAAGACAGCTGTCCCATCAACACTTAATCAGCAGGATACCGGGTAATCCCAGCAGCCAATAAGAGATGGCGCATGCCGTGGCATGTGTTCAGCCAGGTAGGGAGGCCTCCACAATGCGGTTCTCTTTTAATGCTCTCTGTTGCAGTGACCTACTATAACAGGGGCTCACCCACCACCCCTGTCCACCACCGCCCCCACCCCCACCTCCACCCCTCACCTTGCTTGCTCTGGCTCCTCTCCCAAGGCTCTCTCAGCACGCCCATCCTGGGCCGCGGAGGCACGGCCTGTTTCCACGGCAACGCAGGCGGGGTCGCCTTGGCAACCGGTCCGGCCGCAATGCAGATGGTCTCGCCTCCGCGGACACCGTCACTGCCGTCGTGGCGTTGCTGCTGCTCCGGAGGGCCGTGGTGCATCCTGGGACGGCGGGCGGGGCTGTTGAAGGTCTTGAGGCCGCCGCCCACCAGGTCCACGTAGAAGGTGCCGTAGACGCCGCAGCTGTCGGAGGCACGATGCGCACCGACGAGTCCAGGTAGCCCACGTCCTTCTTGCTCATGACCGGGAGACCTGGGTGGGGGGATAGGAAGGGTCGTCATATAGGGTGAGGGGGCTGGACGATGACTCGGCAGGTTCTGGGTTCGAATCTCAATATTCACTATACTGTACAGCGCTTTGGATAACAGCGCCTTCGAGGAAATGTGTTCGAATATTATTATTGCACCTTTATTTATTCAGGAGAAGGCGATTGAAAGCAGGCTCTCTTTTTCAATGACGCCCTGATTACAACATATAGAAATAAAAACAGAAATCCAAATGCACATCAGAGATGAATAGTCGGTCAAACAACCAGAACAACACTGCGATACATAAAGTGAATAAAACAATACAATGGTTGGCAGAAGAATAAGATACAAAATATGTGTTTGTCTGGAGCATTAAGCAGGAAGAGGATCGATATAGTTTGACGTCGAGGTAAACTGCGTGCTTTGCAAAATGTCATCCGATTTCAACTTCATCCGATTGTGAAAATGTGAGCAAAAACTTGGGACACGCAGGATGTTAGGAACGGTGAAAGACTGGGTGTGTGGGTCTGGCTGTACTCACTGGAGCCCCTGTTGAAGGCCTTCTCCTGGCCCCCCGCCCACAGGCTCTTGTACACCTCAGGGTTACAGTGCATGGGTCTCCAGGCGCCCGACATCCACGGGGAATCGGGCGTCGCCATCCTGCAACACAGTCATGTTAACAGGACTGGACGCAATTGAAAAGCGTTGTGTGATCAGGCACCAAATGAAATAATTAATACATATCTGAGGTGTAGTGTTTCTTGTTATTGAAAGCGAAATAGGTTGAATAGAATGCAAAAGAGATTAACATATTCTTCTTGTTTGGTTTATATTTCTTAGAAGAAGCATAGCTCGCAATAGTGGCAATGTAATCTGGATTATAGCAATCTATCATGTTACTTGGACCACTGACATTGTGTGTATGAACGGTCCAGACGGCTCCTTATAGGTTACCTGTGTTTAATGATGAGGTCTTCACTGGCTAGCCGATGCAAACCTAGACAGATAGATAGATGCATAATAGAATCACTAAGATATATGGTGGTCAACTTCCGAATCAGCTGGAACTGTTGAATAATAATATATATAGTTTGATAATATGGAGTACCACGTGACAAATGATAATATAATCATATCAATGTTGAAGAACATAATAATATAGAATTTTTTACAAAAATATAATAAATCGCCACAGAGGACGGGTCATTATAAGAAACTTAAATATTGAATCTAGCTTTAATTCAATGTGACGGTTCATACACACATTCACACACCGACGGCGGAGTCAACCGTGCAAGACGACAGCAGTAATGGTCAGGTGTCTTGCTCAGGGACACCTCGACCCTCAGCTAGGAGGAGCCGGTAACGATCAACCTTCCGGTAACAAAGACTTGCCTCAACCTCCTGAGCTAAGCCGACCCCATAAGAATGGTATCATAGCATAACATAAATACATGTCATAAATCACGAGGCCAAGGCATCGCCGGCCGTCTCCCACCTTTGCTCCTCTTGCGCCCCGACCCCAGGAAGCCTGAGCTGGAGTAACGTCTGTAGAGGCAGAGGGCCGCCGTCATCAAGATGCACCACAAGAGGGCGCAAGCACTGCCGATCAGCAAGGGGTTCTTTAGGACCGCCACGAGCTCGGAGGACGTGTCTCCGCTCCTGTCGCCCGACCCGGGGGCGATGCGCTTCTCACTGTCTGCAGACATGGAGGAGGAGAAGGAGAAGGAGGGTTAAATGGTGGACAATGGTGGTGTTCCGGTAGGGAGTGTGACGAGATAAGGATTTAATTGAAAAGTCTGGACAGAATGAGGTGGAGAGTGTATATTTATTTAGTACTCTTCTGCATTTTAGCGGATGCTTTTTTCGAAGCAAAAGTGGAGTGAGACCCCTGGCATTAAGGAGAAGGGAGGTGTGAGGGAATCTTGCTCAAGGATGCCTGTAGCAGGTCGACATTTAATCAAGTTCCTTCCGGCTGGGAACCACTACAGTGCTCTACCCCCATATGTGTCCGTGTCGATCTACGACGGTGGTCCAATTCAACAGTGATGAAAAAGACCAAACTTCACAAAGTTGCTACCCTTAAATGCTATGCTGCATATGTAGAACCTTATCTCATACCTCGTCTGATTGTTTAGAAATAGCTTTTTAAAGTTGCAATTAGGTGGTACATATAGTATAAAGACTGTTGCCATGTTGTAATACAATATTGTGAATGTGTCATATAAATATTGAAATGACACAATCGCATCAGAATAGGATACAATGCATATTTGTCAATTCAATGAGCTCCAATGGGCTAAACTCACTATACCAGCTTCCCAGAGTCATACTGTACACCTAGTTGATACTGCAACATTGTTCTGAGAATACACCAATGTTACATATTTGGGCAAGACTCACAGTAAAGTAATTGCACTTATAAGTAAAATGAAAAACACTAGAGTAAGAAAATGTTTAGACTGTCTTTCGGGTGATGTAATGATGAAATCTGTGCACAAGTACAAAAAGGTAACAAAGCAAATATTTATTTGTTACTGTAATACAGTAAAATGTTCCGCTGAACTGACTGCGTAAAAAGCTTTTTGTAGGCCAACAAAAATAAGAATAGAAATGAGGTGAAACAGATCTGCATGTAAATCAGTCTGTATTCCACCTCCGATCCTGATCAGGCCAGAGGACCATATCTACAACACAGCAGAGCTCACCTGAGGCCTCTTTTATGCTCTGACACATGATTGAAGTGTTTTGCCAGTTAAGTTTGAACAGGTGAGAAGTGAGTTCGACTTATTGGTAATTAGTTGTTGCATTTTGAAGGCCAGTGTTTCCAGGTGAACCAAGTGTGCTAAATGATGAGATTAGTGCTTAGAGTTTTGCAAAAATGTGATTTAAAATGTCTATATGTGTGAAAACAGTGTAATTGTGCCTAGAGTTTAGCATTCTGGTGTTCTTGTAGTTGATACAGTTTTCAGAATTTTGGGCATAGTTCCATTTTTTTGCGTGGATACAAATCGAGAAAAACTGTAAGCAGTGCTCTCTCCATGTAGCCGAGCGTGACGCCGCCCCTCTAAGCACTGTCACAGTGACACCATAGGGTCATCAGCCAGCGCTCACCCATGTAAAAGCCGAGGGCCTCGCTGCGTGTTCCCACCCCCGCTCCGTTGACGGCGGCCACCGTGACGGAGTAGCGCCTGTCGGGGGTGAGGGCGGAGATCTCCAGCCGGTGGCGCCCGCGGTCCACCGTCCAGTTCTGGTACCGCTTCTCCTGCTGCTCCACACACCAGACCTGGAGCCCAGCGAGAGAGAGAGGGAGGGGGAGACGGGGAGATGGAGACCGGTGCTGGGTTCTGTCTGGTAACGTGTGGTCTGTCGACGCATGCAATGATCTAGGGGACTTGGTTATGCATAAATATTATCGCTTCTTGTCCGTTAGCTGCATTCTTATAACAGCGACGCTAAATCTCATATTATGAGTTTGAGTGTTGTATCGTGCCGACTTTGGCATTTATTTAAATGTTTAATCTAAAAGGGTATTGATGGGGTTTTTGAACATTTAAGCGGACCTTGTGAATTATTGAGTAAGCTGCCCATGGTTAATACAATTCAGAATGGAATATAAATGAAACATCATGATGAATACATTTGCACTACACTCTGTTATATTGCCCGTACCTAAAAGAGCTCAATGATTTCCATTTAACCGTTTATTGCTTTGATCTCAAAATCGTAAAAGAGGTCAACTAAAAGACAACCATCCTGTTTTTCTGATCATTCAAATCATCATGATATCAAACAGCTCACTTGTATCTTAGTAAAACATCCCACCAGACCTCTTGAAGGAGTTTGACATGAGCAAGTATTTGCTCTGCACCTATACGTGTTCTCATAGTAAACACAGCCACCATAATCCCTGTTTACACAAGAGAATGGTCTACATCCTTCGACCATGTTTTAACATAGCAACAAAGCAATTTAGATTTAAAACCTGTTTACACGAAAAACACAATGCAAGAGCGTTCCCGCCTGCTGAGACGCAGGAAACCATTCTCGGTTGCTCCTCAACCGCTTTCGGTTCAGGATTAGCCACGGTAGTGTAGCATTGGCCCTACCTGGTAGCCCCGTATCACACCGTTGTGGGCTTGGACCGGGGGGGGCTCCCAGGTCAGGTGGACGGTGTGGTTCAGCTCGGGGTGCACAGCGATGGACACGGCCAACGGGGGCTCACCGGGCGCTGGGAGACAGACGAGACAAGTGTTTCTATTAGCACCTCCGTGACACACAGTCACACTCTCATTCACCGCAGGGGATGGACAGCCAAGGCCCGATGGACTTGTCAGGGTTTAATGTAATCCCATTGTGGCGTGGATAATGTATGCTCTAATAAAAAAGCAATGCTCATTGAAATTCAAAGCAACTGGCGAATGCCTCGCAGTCTGCAATATGGGTTGTATTTTATGTTATGACATAAATAAAAATAAAAATAAATAAGTCGACATTTAATTGAATTTGGTTCACTTGGATGAATCTATCACCATGGTACCAGGGGGTAGTACCCATGGTCATTTGTGTGTTTGTGTTATGTTTTGTTATTGAAACAGTTTCCGGCCCGGTCCGAACCGACACGGGTATTTTTGAAAGCACTATTGGTGCCCCTCAATAATCTACAGAAGAACATTAATTCACATACCAAGTTTTGTGTAAATTGAGGTCATGATGTCACTGTTTTCCAAAAATAACCATTTCACATGTCCACACATACTGCACGTACAAACTACACATTAAAAAAACTCTTGGAAAAAGTGTTTTCCAAGAGTTACATTTTGTGCCTTGAGAAAACATATCGGTACACATGGGGACGGGGCATGACTTCACCCTTCAGACCTGTCTTTCTGTTTCCCTGTTGTTTGTGTCTGTTAAGGTTGATTAGTTAGCGTTAGGAAGGAATACATGCATAATAATTTCAACTTTTATTATCCAATATTTATGAATTAATGAATGTATGAAGTTATATAAATGTCAATTTAAATTGTCAATTGTCTTTTTGGGGGGTGGATTTCAGTTGCCGAGGTGGAATGGGATAACAAAAGGTTATGTCGTGCCTTGTCTCCTTCGTATAACCACCTAGTAATGCTGGCATTGCCAGCATTACTAGGCGCTTCTTTCCCGCCGCAAAATAGTAGACAGTCAAAAAGTGTCTCCCCTCACCGATCTCAGGCACCCTCAGGTGTCGTGTGTTGCTCTCCCGGCCGTACAGGTCTCCCCCGTAGGGGCGGACCTTGAACTCGTACTGATAGCCTCTCTCCAGGGGGCCCACTTGGGTCAGGAAGCTGGGCAGGGTGACCCTCCTGGCCTCCCACTCTGAGCCGGCTGGCTGCAGGACGCGGTAGAGCACCTCGAAGCCGTCCAGGTAGTGCGGCTGGGCGGGCTGGGACTGGAGCTGCAGGGGGGGGGGGGGGGGGGGGGGAGGAAGACGCGTGATCCTGGTTGTGTTGGACGTTGATGCTGACGGATCGATGAACAGATGGGCAGTTACATAAGAGTCCATAGCTTTCGCTTTTTGTGAAAATTAGGCACATTAAAAATATTATTAATAAGTCAAATACTAGATACTTGGTATTATATTAAAAAAAAAATAGGTCAGATTAAACGGGAGTAGATTTGGCTAGGTTGGATTAGGGTCTCTCCTACCTTCCACTGAACATGGGCCATTTTGGATCCAGCAGCCAAAATGGTGATGTTTTCCAGTTCCACCCTTAGAGCTGACAGCTCCTTGTGGAGGTCCTTCTGTTTACCAGTGTCTGAAACAAATGAATACATATACGTTTTTATAATAAAAAAATGGTATTTCCTCCAATGTAACTGCATATTTGAATGGTAATACAAGCATTCTTTCCAATATTTCACAGTTCACCTATATGACAACCATGAATTCTCAATATTTTTATATTTTATGTGTAAATATTTTATCATACCAATATTTCAGAATAGATTCCCGTACTAAAGTGGAGGATTATTAATTTGTTTCGCTATTGAGTTTTACATTAAATTGTGTTTTGGACACCAACACACCACCATACCGCACGATGAGACCGCGATGGACTCACCTTGGACAGTGAGATGTGCGCTGGCGTTTGCCATGCCTCTGTCGTTCACAGCGGTGCATGTGTACCGTCCTGCATCCTGCAGCGTCACGTAGTGGACCTGTAGACTCTGGTCTGGACTCACCAGATATCTGAGGAGACCAACAGAGGAGGGCGTCTGTAAGACCATGTGGGGTGGGATCCTATATTGGGATTTATAGATTTATATAGAGCACCCACTGACATGCATACAGTAGGAATTCCGAAATGAATAGAAAAGAAAAAAATACTGATAGCCTCAAAGAAATATTTTTTAAACATGTTAATAGTAAATCGTCCAACATCTTAATATATTATTAGTATCCATAGTATTATTATTGTCCATAGTACACTACATAACTGGTTCCCCATGTGAGGCATCAGTCTTATTGATTCCTTGTCACAAAATCCAGAACAATTTAGCTCAAGATAAGTTTATTCATCACTTTAAATGGAGAACCACTTTCCTCCAAACAACACACAACTCGCATTGTCAACTTTGCATGGAAGTCTGCGGGCTGTGTGTGTCCCTGGTTCCTCCTACCTGCCGTTGGGCAGCGGGCCCTGCTCTCTGCTCCACTCCACCGCGGGCGCTGGGTCTCCGCGGGCCTGGCAGTAGAAGGTAGCGGACTCCCCCTGCCTCACCGTCACGTCCTCTGGCTTCTGCAGCAGCAGGGGCCTGGCTGGGGGGGGGGCATGAGGGAGGGACAGAGTGTGTGCTGGGGCTTCTCTGCAGGCGTGTGGTTTTGTGATAAGGAATGCGTGTTTGAGTGAGTGTCTAAAGTACGAAATCGCAAAGTTTAAAAGAGTCACTAAAATCCAACTGTGAGGACTGCGACATAAAACGCAGGCTATCGCAGGTGCTGTCATTAAAGAGCATTTTGCAGGTTGATTTATTCATTTGGGGAAAGTATGTAGCAAATCTAATTAAAAAATTATGATATTTTTAAGAGGAATTAGTTCTTCTAATCTGTAGACCGAAACCAAATGAAATAAAGAATGTCAATTTGCTTCCCCACAGGAACTAACTGCGGATGCCAACTTGCAGGTTGCTTATAAAGTGGTTCCATGTTCTGTCTCCTCAGATTGCATCAGGGATATTCCTTGGCATTCACCAAGGGACAATACTGATCTGATACAGAACAGTTCCTCAGGCTATAAAGCAAATCTGTGTATAAAACTGTAGATACATTAAAGTATTGTGTTTATCGCTAATTGACATGCTTTATGTTCGTACCTACAGCATATCACACACGTTGTTTATGTTTAACTCTATGAAACTAGTTTCTTTTTTAACATAATGTCAATATGTTTTACACGTAACACAATGTCCAAACGATTACCACAAGCTTTGCATTTGCTAATAACCATGTCCCAACTACATGTCACGTTGCATGCATGTGTTAATGCTAATGAATACACAGGAAGTGAGGGTTCTCCTACCCAGAACGGAGAGGTGTGCGGCCCGGCTCTCTCTGGTCCCCAAAGCGTTGGAGGCAACACACACATACATCCCAGAGTGCTTCTTCTCTGACGGGGAGATGGTGAGCGTTCCACTCCGCTCCTATGAGCACAAGCACGCTGGGATTAATCATCATCATCATCATCATTATCTTCATCATCATCATCATCATCATCATAGTCCTGATCATCTTCGTCGTCATCATCCTCAATCATCATTGTTCTCATCACCATCATCATCATCATCATCATCATCATTGTCATCATCATCATCCTCATTGTCCTCCTCCTCATCATCATCATTTTCCTCATCATCATTAGCATCGCATATATTACGTATGCCAAGTTACACAATGTTACAGTGATACACAAACAAACACAATACAAATGAGAAGGTCAAAGCAAACAAAAGTAAGAGGGCTTAGAGGTTTCCTGAACCCTCTCGAGGTTCAGAAGGTTTTCAGAACAGTATGGTGGATGAGGATCTGTACATAAAGGTTGGAGTGATTAGGAATCAGGTTGGACTTGGACTAGGGGCGGATTATCTTGCACCCCTAAGGTCCTGGTAGTTAGGAATGCATTACCATCACCTAAAGTTGCATTGTGTCTGTGTGTGTGTGTGTGTGTGTGTGTGTGTGTGTGTGTGTGTGTGTGTGTGTGTGTGTGTGTGTGTGTGTGTGTGTGTGTGCGTGAGTGTGCGGGGGGGGGGGGTCTTACTGTGTATTTGGGGTCACTGGTGTTGATGGGGAGACCGTTCTTCCTCCAGGTGACGCTGGGCTCGGGGTGTCCCTCCGGGGGGACACAGTTGAGGACGGCCACCTCCCCCTCGTCCACCTCAACGTCCTCAGGCTGCGCGACAAACTCCTGTCGCAGTACTGAAACACACCACCGGGGGGGGCTGAGTGGTCGCTGGGTTTTGATTTCTTTATTTAATTTTCTAAATTAGGAAAACTCATTTGGAGAAACCAGCCAGAGTGAGCTGGATTTTGAAAGTGTCCGACCAAAAAAAATGCAACCCCTCACCTCAGGCAAAGCCAATCCCCCAGCACACAGGACTAGCTTGCTAGCTTCAGCAATAGGTCTGCCTAGCCTTCTGGAAAAGTCCAAAAGGCCAGCAGGTAGCCGGCTAGGAAGGTAGACAGAAAGGCAGGCCAACTACCATTTAATTGGGGCCAAATTAAATTTGATTTGATTTATTTATTGCTGACCCCCAGTTTGTAACATTCATAATAATAGAAAAATGTTACATGCTCAATCATTATTAGTGACTTAACAGACATTCATTCACATAAATGAGAGATAACCCCTTTAAAGCAATTCAATAATGGAATATTTACTTTTATTACATTTCGTCTAATTCAGCTGGCACATGAAATGAAGTTAATTTAACTTCTTCTTCAGATAAATGTAACGCACGCGTTCTTCGTGTTAAGTTATTGATGTATTCCTCTTCATCTCCCGTCTGCCTGCCCCAGTGCTAACCCATCTTATTATTCATTAAACACACGTCTCTGTGTGCGGGCCCGCAATAATTGATAGTGAAATTGGAAACTGTTCTGAGTGTCCTGCTAGCTTGTTAGAAATATAAATTAGGCAAAAAAAGAAACATCAACCATTAAGTGTATTACCGCTGCGTAATACATGCACACATGGCTGGTTTTTGATTAAACCTCCTTTACGTTTTGCTCATTACTGGAAACAAAGTGATTCAGTGATCAGCCTTTAACCACCGTTCAAATGACTTCTCTTCTTACTTCCAATCCCAAAATGATTTGATTAACTCCTAATCCCGATGCGTGGTATAACAGAGAAGCCAGACAACTAATGAATGAATACTAATAGTGTGACTATATGTCATTTGAATAAAAAAGCTAGTGTCTATTGTGACACTGTATCTCTGTTCATTTTAACCGGTGAATGGTGGTGGTCCTGCGAGAAACAGCTTCCTGTGGATTCTAATTAAGTGAGCACAACAGAAGAGGTCAGAGGTCAACTGCCACAAGTGTCTACCCCCCCCCCCCCCCTGCCAGGCAAACATTGACATTGGCAGTCACAGCCCAGTCCTGTCCTAGCATGGACATGCCCCCCCCCCCTTGTCACACCATATAAATCTTTGTGTGTGTGTGTGTGTGTGTGTGTGTGTGTGTGTGTGTGTGTGTGTGTGTGTGTGTGTGTGTGTGTGTGTGTATGGGTGTGTGTGTGTGTGTGTGTGTGTGTGTGTGTGTGTGTGTGTGTGGCAGAGAGAGCGTGTTTGCGTGTATTTTGTGTCACAGAGTGTATGTGCGAGTGAGAGAGAGGAAGGAAGAGAGAGGGAGATTTTTAGTCCTGTGTTGAAGGCAAACCCACGACTGATCCGCAACCCCTTCCTTTGATTATTTACGGGCTCTAATCTCTGTAACCTAACATCTGTTTAACCGCATGGGGACCCAAGATAACCCAAGAGGCGAGCTTGTGAATGGGAGAAAATATCAGTGGATTGGTGAACATTACTTTAGGCCCTATTTGATGGTTGTGTTTTGATGTTATGTGACAGCATAACTGCAAGTTTAGCTTTTTTATTTGTTCCATGTTCTCCGGGTTCTCCATGTAGTTAATGTACTACATGATGTTCACCTGTGGTAACGATGAGTTCCCTCTCTGGAGGACGATCCAAATATAACCTAATTTAAATCGTATCCACTGAACCGCATCCCGGCAGTAAAACCACTCGCCTGCACCGAACATCCATACTCTCACCTCCGATGTACAGGGAGGCGTTGCGGCTAGTCGCCATGCCGACGCTGTTCCTCGCCACGCAGGTGTACACGCCCTCATGCGTCTGACCCCGCCTCCCGCCGCCCACACTCAGGAAGAACAGGCTGCCCTCCGACAGCACCATGGTCTGCGATTGGCCGTCCCTCCTGTTGGTCTCCAGCGGCTGGCCGTTGCGCAGCCACTGGATGGCGGGCTTGGGCGTGCCTTCAGCCCGGCAGGAGAGGGTGGCCGGGTAGCCCAGCATGACCACCACGTCGGAGGGGTGGTGGAGGATGCGGGGGACCACCCCCCCTTCCTCCTCCTCCGCATGCACCCTCCAACCTGCAGAAAACGAGAGAAGAAACAAATGAAGGTCGTACGAGGAACATGTATCGAGGGACAAGCTATCAGAACACTCACGCAGAATTCTCAAGACGCCATTGACGTTGAATTGAGACATGGACGGTTGGTTAAGAATGGGGGAAGCAGACGGAGAAGGTGGTTCATGTCTTTATGATATATACTACTCTACAATACACTAGTGTAGGCATTGGAAGAATAATATCCTTAATTTCAAGTGCCAGCACCTGTTCCCAAGTAGGACTCAAGGCCCTGCTGTGCGCAACAGGATTGAGACGATAAAAGAAGGAAATTATTGTTGTTTTTGTTTTTGTTGTGTATGCCATTTGTTGGCCGCTTTTGGTCGTACGATGGCGTGAATGCATAGATTCTTAGCATGGGCGATCAGTGTGATATGAACCCCGCTGAGAGTGTTATTGCCATGTTCTGCCAGTTCTTCTCGACAGAAGCACATTGCTCTTGTTGACATACAGAACTTCATGGGAAGTAAACTCGAGATGAGACCCCAAAGTACTGGATCGATTATGAAGTACGACAACCAAAGTGCACACACACACACACACGCACACGTACGCGCACACGCATGCACACGCACAGGGCCACACCCGCTACCAACATCTCTGAGGGTCTTCTATAGATAAACAATGACGTCTATTTACAGCCAACCTTGGAATGCCATTGTTTGAGTTTCCCGTTGGTGATGACTACCTTCAGGGGAAAGGGAGGGAGGGCTAGGGAGGAAGTGGGTGAGGTGGGGAGGGGGGGCAGACGGACTGAACTCCCAGCTTCCTTTGCAGAGGAGAGGAAGTCTTGAGCTTCTGTTATGGTCAGGAACAAAGGCGACCTCCCTCAAAACTATTTAGAAACAAAAGGACCTTTGTCGAGTAAAGATATGGAAAAGTACGAGTTGCGTTCTAAAATAATGCCCAATTATTTTCCTTGCTTAGAATTGCAAATGTTTTTGTTGATTCAGTAGCTACATAGCTGAAATCTTTGGGGATTTTTTTTTATGGGGGAAATATTGTTTTTCTCGATACATATTGATACATACAGGCTCTTTAATTGTTGTTCTACACACACACAGGCAGACATAGGCACAAATATGCACGCACATACACACAGGCATACATGGAGGCACATATGCAGGCACTCACACAAACAATAAAATATCCATACAAATAGAGGCTACTGAAGCATTAATGACATCATTATAAGTTGTGTGTTTATGCTATTTTCATTTGAACTTAAAAACATGTTCCTATGAGACATTGCTATACAATGGGTGTGCATGCTTTAAGGACGTAAGTGAGCACTCCAATGAATACTGTCAAACTAGCTTTAATAAGCAAAACCCTTCACGGATCATAATCGTTATCATCATTAGAGATATTTTCTGGAGTGAAACAAGGGAGACATTTTCAGTTCATCACTTATAAGCCATGGAGCTCAGAGGATGTTTGACTAAAGATGGTTATTCCATCCATTAGCCCCACCAGAAGATGATTATGGCTTCTTGTTCTCTCATCTATTATATATGACAATAATATATTGACATGGCTTTTCCGCAGGGGCTGTTTTCTCTATGAGAAAGGGACAAAACAACTTGTGGAAGGCCTTATAATTGGTATAGTATGTATGAATTGGAATGCACATAATACCGTTCAATAGGGTCAAAGCAAGAGTTCTAAATGTCTAAGATGTTGAAAAAAAACGAAGTAAATACAAACTGTAATGTAACTTTAGTAACAATTCAGAAAAAAATCGACTAAAACTAAAAGTTATGGTTCGTTCACTAACATGATGAGAGTCAGAGTGAGGGTGAGGCTAATCGCTTTGAGAATAAATAAAAAAAAAGCACGTAGCCTACCTGCTATGTTACCAAGCACTCCAAAAAACGACGTAATAATAATAAAGTTAATTGTGGTCATCTTGCTTCTTTTAAAGTCTATACATCTAATGGTGGTCCAATGTTATGGTTGTTTATAGGTCCAGCATAGCGAGGAACAGATTTCCGAGGATGACATCCAAAGAGAACTCAAAGTAAATAATAGTGAGCGCCAACACCAATCATATTCCCACTCCCAGGGGCCAAGATCCGGTGCGGGACCTAAAGGCATACACATTTGTCTCGAGGCATGATAGTCATTTGAATTTCATTAGGCTAGAGAAGCGATTGTAAAGATACTTTTGTTTTTTGCTATTTAAGAAAGAAGAGTCGATTTTTCACAAGGAATGACTTCATTTGAAAGGCATCCGTCACCACACCGATCCCATCATCCCACTCGTCCCTGATGTGTTCTTTATTTAAACCACTAGATGGCGCTGTAACAACACGGACACGAGTGAGACACCAAACATGCATAATCAATCGGTCGTTCAATTTCTTTCAAGGCACTAATTCTAGCTTTAGGTTTAAGTTTAAGTTTTAAATAATTATAATGTTTCCATACCAGATAAGCATATCAACTTTCCATAAAGAAAATAATATTGATATGCATACAAGAATTCATAATGAGTAGGCTTCGTAAGCAAATCATTCAACAGTTGTTTATTTAGCTGAACACAATATCATATTTCTTATACATTTAAATAAGTTAGACAATCTATTAAAAGTTGTTGGTTTTTTGGTTTATTATAATTGTTGGTATATGAATGCACTGTAATGTATTTATTCATGTTCTGAAATTAATATTCAAGTGTGGTTCCCCAGTAACGTGTTGTCCAAGGTTGTAAAGGGGAGAGTTCGGGAAGACGGGGTGTGTCATTTGCTGCCTCCAAACAATCAAAGGAAATATATATATTTCACTGAGGTAATGTGTTTACGATGTATGTGTGGAAAGATGTGTTGGTATTTCACTAACACTATTCACAGGAACGTGGTTTGATCACCTTCTCTCTTCTGTACTTCTAAATTACATCTACAACATTCTTTACTCGGAAGCACAAAATAATTCGTTTTTCTTCATGTTCCTTAGGATTTGAGACTCAAAGTTGGATGTGTGATTTTCTTAAACCGACCAACCCTAATTGTCCAATAATTATAACATTGAAATCACTAGTATTTTTATCCTCAAATCAAACAGATAATAAAAAATAATAATGT
Source organism: Gadus macrocephalus (assembly GCF_031168955.1). Taxonomy (NCBI): domain Eukaryota; kingdom Metazoa; phylum Chordata; class Actinopteri; order Gadiformes; family Gadidae; genus Gadus; species Gadus macrocephalus. Next base: position 18,906,811 of record NC_082388.1, on the reverse strand, counting down.
CCCTAGATGCTCAAAGCTGTTGGCTCAAAAACGTTTCATCTCAACAAAAATTGTTAAGCACGGTCCAACAGAAGACAAATACAAACACCACCACCAGCAGCACCAACACCATCACCACCACCACGACAACCCCTAAAAATGAACCTACAACCACAGCTAGTTCATCTTTCTCCAGAGAACACAACACCAAAGCTTTGTTGAGTCAACTGTTCAGTGAACGGTTCATTGTTTAAAGGGGGTGGGGGGTGGGGGGTGGGGGCTAAGTGATGGATGCTTATATTGATCCAACAACTAGATAGCCCCGGCGGTACCGTCCGGCCTTTTCAGCCCCGGCTAACAAAAGGTTGACGGGAGGAGGATGAGGGATGGAGTCCATCGCACCCCCCCCCCCCCCCCCCCCCTAGTCAACACCACCCATGGGAATGGGGCGGCAGGGCTGAGACGGGCCCACAGAATGGAGCTCTTTCATGAGGCCGTCACAGAGGTCAGGAGAAGTGTTTGAGCAGGGGGGGAGAGGGAGGGATGGAGGGAGAGGAGAGGAAAAAAAAAAGGGGTGACAGAAAAGAAATGGACGTATCAGGGATGTTAAGGAATGCGCCTGGCAGTGACTTGAGAGTTAATTGTAACTGTTGCCCTGAGGGTGTCGTTGAAGAGGGGTATGTTGAGATTGGGAAGTGCCAGCCATGTTGATTGACTGAATTGTTTTTATTGCAATGATGTCTCCGATGCAGAATACAATAAGTTGACCTCTGATGAGGTCATCCAGTTTGGATTTTTTATACCTCACATTGAAAAGGCAAAATGTTAAAAACATCAACAGTGCCCTGAAATAGTTTTTAAAGGCAGATTCAACTAATGAATTCATAATGGAAAATAAATACATAACCGCATCAAAGTCTAAGTTCATTTTTAACTTCATGCACTTTCGATTTGCCTAGAATTCATCAACGTTGGTACGCTATAAAAAAGAGTTTTGTTGAAATAAAACAAATCTTTAATCATGACTTCTCGTCATTTCCCATTCCCCACAAAAGAGATGTTTATCTGTCATCCCTCTCTTTCCATTACACCTAAACTCACGGAGCAACCCCCCTGAGCTACCCTCATTCAGAGAGGGATGAGGTCTTTCTGGTCCGGACCGCCGCGGCCAAAGCAGCAGGCATTGAACACACACACACACACACACACACACACACACACACACACACACACACACACACACACACACACACACACACACACACACACACACACACACACACACACACACACACACACACACACAAACAGATAGAGGGAGGGAGGAAGACAACCTACCTTTTCTCCGCTGCATTCTCCTCATCTTACGAGGCGGTACGTGGTGGTTCTTCTGCTCCGGGCCCTGACCCTCCCCGGTACGCTCCTTGGGCCCCCTGTGGCCCTTTGACCTGGCGTCCGAGCCTTGCTCTGCTGCACACAGGTGCCTGCCTTCCTGTTCGGCGTGGCGCGCGCAATCCGCCCAGGTGTGGAGCAGGCCGGCCCAGAGCAGCCATGCGCGCAGCCACATCTTCACGGGTGCACCCCCAAAACCCGCTCGCCCTCCCCCCTCGTCTGCGTGTCCCCCCCCCGGGTGGAAAGTATCGTACGGCTCTAAGGTGCCGCGACGCCTGCTTTCGTGCCGTCCATAGTACTATCAAAGGATGCGCGTCAACCTCTCGCTTCACCCACCCCCATGTTGCACGCCTCAGCGCTTCCTTCTCTGTTCCAGAGTTGACTTCTGCTCCACGATTCACCTTTGAGATCAAGATGACTTCTAAGGAAATATCGACACTTAAATAAGTTGAAAACGAAACGATTCTGTTGGAATAAATATCCGATGTAGTCCGTATCCCGGATTGGGTGCTCCTCCTGCCTCATACGACTCCCTTTGGCCTCCCTGGCGTCTCTCTCTCTATGGGACCGCTCTATATCCCCCAAACACCGCCCGGTCACCCTCCCTCTGAGAGGGGGCAAGATGGGAGGGAGAAAATGATTAAAAAACAAGTTTCAGACCCCATGCTGGGCCAGGGAGTGACTGGAAGGGAACCAAGGGGGCACTGTCTTGTCCAACAACATCTGTGGCATTCATTCAGTAGTGGGTGGTTGGTGGGGGTCTTATTTTGGGGGTTAGGGGGTGTTGCAAAACAAGACCTGGTTCGTGGGAGGGAGGAGGGAGGGGGGGATGAAATTGAGGGTGGGGTTGTCCTCCTGTCGGATATTTCCCATCAAATCCAGTGTCACCACACAGGCCCTTTACCTGCAACCAATGCCGAGTTAGTAAGGCTTGTTCTGAAATGATTCAGAACAAAGTGTGGAGTATGGTGGGCTTTTGGGAGTTTTCAGGCTGTTGGTTGTTACCTATCTCTTCAAACATGCAGAATGAAACTTTTCAAAAGCAAATACTTAGCAGTGAGTGTTTTGTAACAACTTGGATACCACAGGGCGATTAAAGAAAGTACCAATTAAGAACACAGAAGCACAGAAGTCTTTCATTAGGAACGTCATTGGAGAGTGCTAATCGTTAGAATCAAATTCAATTCAATTGTGATATTTTCCGAAGCGGTGGAACCTTTGACACAGGAATTCCCTTTATCAACCAGAGTGAAAATGCAGATAATTCATTTCAGCTCAATAGTGAGAAATTCAATTGTTGAGCTCCAATGGAATTTGCCGGACCTCAAGAATGGTGTTTCTTTTGACGAGCAACAGCTGAATGAGGGTACGCGAGTACAAAGCCTTCTTCTTTCATTCACTGTCCACTTTTAATGAGACATCAGTGGTCCCTTCGCAGGCGGGACCCCCTGCCAGTAAACTAGCTGGCCAAATTTGTAACTGCCTGTCTGCACAGTATGAGACTCATATATCAACTTGGCTTGCCAACGAAAAAAGAAAAGCACAGGCAGAAGAAAGTTACGAAGCAACCTGGTCTAGAGTTGAGCCTCTCATTTCAAACAGCTTTGGCGTACCCTTTCTGACTACAGCCTAAGAAATTGGTTGCAAGTAACTTAAAGTTTGAAAAAAATCAGAATTGAATTTGGTTTCCAGGTTATCCACTTTGGTACGCTAATTTCAAATCCGTTGGATGAAACACAATAAACTCAATTACTTTTTAATAATTTATTTTGTTTATAATACAAGCCTGGTTCTGAAAAATATTTTTCTTTGAGAAACTAGTAATAAGGAAAAACAATGTAAAAAACTACTGGGCAATATTTCATTATTTCATTCAATATGCTGCAGGCACTTCGAAGTTCAACGCCTTCCAACCACAACCTTTAATGAAGAGCTGTGTTGGGTATCACACATCGCTGTGCATCGCAGTGGTCCCGTGGGCCAGCGTGCCCTTGCAACACTTTGGCCCACCCATGTCCACCATTGTGACCGGTCCCTTTTGATCCTTCCTAACCCTTTGCCTTTCTAAGCCCATCCAAATCCAACCATTTACTTTGCCACTGTGAAAGTGACCACCCCCTGCCCGCCGGCCCCTGCTACGTCGCGCCACGGGGGCGTCATGTCCAAATGGTAAAGCAACAAACAAACAAAGAAAAAGGAAAAAAACAGAGCCATGGGCGATCAAGCAGCATTGACCTGTACCCCCGAGCGACTAAACTCTGCGGCAGCCGCGAGTAGCAGAGGTCGAGGTAAAGGAGTGTGAAAGCCATACTCTCAACCCACCGCAGTGGTTGAGTTCAACCCCTTCTTGTGTGTTTCACAACTTCCGCCTGTAGCCGCGCTCTCCAGCTCCACTGAGAAACAAGGGGGTACGCTATGGCCCAACCAAACAACGCAGACATGGGAAGAAAAAAAACAACACTATTCTTGGCGGCAAAAGTTTGTAACCGTGGAAACTGGGCAACTTGTTTCCTGATTTCCTCGTTCTCCCACCATCCAGCCCTGGGTGAGACACCTAGGAAGGAATGCATGGGGGTTGGTATCTCCGAGTTGGCCACCATTGCGCTTGTTGGCCAATAATACCATCGCTAATTCAAGCTTAGATGCTTCTCAGAATAAGCTCATTGGTTCTTTTTTTCAGCCTTGCCCACAACCAAAGGCTGTTGAGGATATCTGGGGTTTTTTCTCCCTCTCCCTCGTAGAGACAAACGCTGGCAAATCACAAACACAATGGAACGGTGCCAGCCAAAGCGAAGCCACATTGTCACAAGGGCCTGCTAAGTTTCCTTAATATTTAGACAAGGCTCGTCCGGTTCTCTGTGTAGTTGCGTGAGGAAGAGGGGGTTTTGGGGGCGGGGGGGGGGGGGGGGGGGCTGGTATCCATATCACAAACTAGGGGGTGGGGGTGAGAGGCGTGAGGATGTGAAAATCTAAGCAGTAGTTCTGCTTGAGTGGGCTTCAATGTGGGATCTTCTAAAGTGGGGGCACGCCCCAATCCCCTCCAGCAGACTTTAAAACCCAAGCTCCCTGAACTTTCCTCTTCGCACTACTGTGTCCTCTCTCTCTTTTTCTCCTCTATCTCAATCTCACCCGCCTCCCCATCTTTTAAAATGCCCAGCTGGCTGTTTCACAAAGACTTTTTCTCTGAGTTCCAAGTGACACCCGCCTCCGCCCGACACAAACACACACAGGGACACACAGGCACACACACACACACACACACACACACACACACACACACACACACACACACACACACACACACACACACACACACGCGCACACACACAACCTCCTCCAAGCTTTGTTCTACCTATTTTCCCACTCACCACAGTGGGAGTTTTGAAGCAAAAAATTACAATAAGGAATAGTGATGAAGAGGAGAGAGAATGAGAAGGATTGATGAAACAAAATCAGTACATCTATCAGTCAGATATACAGATGGATGGATAGATACACGGCCAGACAGAGATAGATGCTAGATAGATAGACAGATCGATTTATCATTTACTTTAGACTCTTCTGCAAACATTTTTACTTTCAAGAGGCAGAAGCTCTTGAGATTGTATTGTCTTAGTTTGATGTATAGACTCACCTACTGTTGGAATTATATAGTTTAGGTTCAATAATGTTTAACGGTCAGGTCAATCTCTGGCAAGTCATGGCACCTAACCTAACCCTAATTTCATTGGATCTTGCTAAATATTTGAGCAAATGTCTTCCAATATGTCGATATCAAATTTCTCACCCTTAAAAGTTTCAATATGAGAAGCACAAAATGAAAATTTCTCAAGAGATGCTCTCGAAACTATATCATTACAGAGGGAGTAACAGGTTTTGAAGTAATCACACGGCCAATTACAGACAACGCGGCCCTTCCGGGTTTAACTTTTCTTCTTTCAACTGATCCCTTTCCCCCCCCCCCCCCCCCCACCCACCCCAACAACACACACATAGACACACCCCATCACCACCACCACCACCTCCTCCTCAACCCCACCCAGTTAGTGTGAAATTGTGCAGTGGATTGTTGTGCTGGAGAGAGGGAGGCCCTGTATAGGGATGTGGGCCGGAACTAATAGGATTGGTTTTGATTCATTACATTCTCTTTTATCATCTGGTTGGAATTCCACTCCACGTCTCTCTGGACTTCACACTTTAACAAACGGTAGGTAGGTGGTGCTGCTGCTGCTGGTGGATAGGCTGCCCGTTGGTGGTGGGCGCGAGTGTTTATAATTAGACCTCCAGACGGCTACGGCTCATTATGCTCTGTTAGATTGTTTGCATATTTATCGAGGACGGAATCGCCGGCGTAACCAGGGCGGGCGGTAACAAGCCGGGAAGAGAGGAATTATGCTGTCGATCAACAAACCCTGGGTGAAGAAATGTAGTTCTATCGTTTGTATGTTAAAGGGTCACTACATCTTAAGGTGACAAATCCCATCTAAAGGCGTAGTAAAACATACTACCTTTTTTATAGGCTGTGATTTCATATATTTGCCCCAGAATAGCAAAATCCCACTGCACTGATATAAAGTTTTCCACCACAGGAGGTCTTCAAACCATAGTTTACTGATTTGCTTTAATTCCTTGGTTAAAACTGCTTAATTGGGCTTACCTATAAAACGAGAACACCAAAAATAGATCAAGATCAGGACATTTTTTACAGCCTGCCGTGGATGAATTCTAGGATTGAAGCCAAGTAACAAACACGTTTTACGTGTTAAGGGAGGGGTGGAGGCTATCCTGTGAGTAATTTTTTGGCAGGTTGGTTAAAGTTGTATTGATATACGTTCATTAGCAACCACCTGCCAAGCCCCATCTATGAGCCATAATGTGAATCATTATAAAGGGGATTAAAAAATAAAAGATAAAACATTGTGATAACTGTTGTTTGCTTTATTTTTGACCCAGATAAAACGGAGTCCCCTGTTGGGCCCATTTGGTCACAGACACTTATGGACAGCACAATTTCCATCTGTCACTGTAGCTGCCAGAGTGGACCGAATGTTAGGCGCAGTCAGTATAGAGCGATCGCTCTGTAGGTTCCTCACCATTCACACTTATCATCAGCGTAAGTGGGAAAAACTGACAGGTAGAAAATTGTTAACTCTGTTAGCATCCTATAATGGGCTTCCCAGTTTGGCCTTTGTGAGTTCCTGTTTCCCATCTCTCGAAAGAGTTGATATTTGTGTGAAGCAGGAATACCACAAACTCCAAAAACTCTTCAATATAAATAAAATACAGTATATCAATCAACACAAAATATATATAAACACATGCTATCATTAAAATCCTCCACTCTTTGGAGTGTACACTCGACCTAACCTACCAAACCACACAAGTCAGGCATGGGGAATTTTTTTTTTTCATCCGAGTCTGTTTTTGTCCACTCCCAGGTGAAAGGGTCTTGAAGGATCTTGCAGGACCCAACCAGGGTCCACTTCCTCTTCCTCTTTGGCCATCCCCCTAGTGTGGAGAGGGCGGAGCCAGATCTAGCGGGTCCGGAGGGGCTTGGCGTAAACAGGCTCCAGGAGGTGATAGGGCAGCAGCATGAAGAGGGCTGCCAGGAAGGCCACGCTGGCCACGGAGAGCAGCACGTAGCGACCGATAAACAGCTGATCCACGATCTGTGGGGGACAAGATAGTTCAAACTCTATCGGATGGGACTTCAGACCAGGGGAGATTATTGCCTGTATGACGGATGACGGAGACAGATCCGTCATACAGGCAATAATCCGTCATATATACAATACGTTTATGGTTGACAGATCTCTTTCATTCATTGAACGACTGCAGGAACTCATTGTACCCATGATCTACCTCTGATAGTCTTGGATAACTCAGGGGACACCAGGGACATAGAGCTCCCTCTAAGTCTAACTAATGAACTTAACTATCAGGATACTTGTTACCCCATTCCCTGCAGTGTGGCATGACCATTGGACCATTGGATTCCATTACACTCGCACATTTGTCTTGTGGAAGCCATACAATAACTGTGGATATAAATAAGGTTATGTTTTTTTTAGGTATGAATAATTGTTTTCAATTTGCCATAACAATGTGTTTGTTTTTGCCACTGAAGGCGGCTACAAAAGTATTATGAAGAGTGAATTGCACCGCATATTGAAACTGAATATCCATTCATCCATTTTAACATCTGCAATCTAACCACTAGATGGCGCAACCTCTCTTTGGTACAGCTAGGAGATAGTCCGGCTTTCATCAGTATCGGAGTGGAGCATGGATGCATTAAAAGAGGGTATACACCGGTATTAACAAAGCACAAGCCAGGGACGGGAGATTCATCTCCATGTTGATTCTTCCAATAAATTCACTCAATATTGGACAGGTCACCGAATTACTGTGACATGTCACCTCTGCCATAAATACAGAAATACGACTGGACATTTAGGGTTTCTTTTCAGGTCGGTTGGTCATGAATCCATAGATATGCTGGCGCTCTGCGTTATGCAAACAATATTATTGATGTTAAATTGTGTCACAAAATGCAAGACTGCAATTCTGCCACAAGACATACAGTGTATGCAAGTGTATGCTTGCCTGCGTGCGTGCGTGCGTGTGTATGTGTATGTGTATGTGTATGTGTGTGTGTGTGTGTGTGAATGTGGCCTGAGAATCGTTATTTGGAATATACAGGCTCTTATGGATACATTTAACACATCTCACTTTAATTTGCCAATTAGGCCGGCGATGGGAACCCAGAGCGGCACCATGTATTATTAATGTGGCATTGAGCACGAGTGTGTGTGTGTGTGTGTGTGTGTGTGTGTGTGTGTGTGTGTGTGTGTGTGTGTGTGTGTGTGTGTAACGCCTATCCATCCACCTCCCTTCCCCCCACTCAGGGACAGGCCTAATTGGCACTATGATACTTTACCGTTGTTTGAAAGCAAGAGGTTAGACCAGACGTATCTCACACAAAGTTACCTACACACCAAAGGCATACAGAGATAAATATAACGAAAGACGTATGCGCAGGTACACAGCACACGCGCCTTCGACAAGGTACACACACGCGACAAACGTTGGGAGACTGCTGTGCATGCAACAAAGCCGGCAGTCATTAAATCAGAAAGCTCATGTATGGTTGCCATGCCAACCGCGCCAACACTCTAATGCTGAATGGCTGTCGGCGTCTTCGTAATTAATCCAGATTGGAGCTGTATGATATCAAATCTGTGTGTACCCGCTGGCAGGTGGCCATGTTCATGTTCTACCATGTTTTGAACACAACAAGTCTGACACTGCACAAATAAAGAGGTTATTGAGGTAACACACCCACGGCCAGGTTTGCATAGGAAATAGTGTTAGTTTACAACAGTACCAAGACTTTCTGGTTTGGCTTTGGTCTACCAAAGGAAGATGTTCCATTAAAAGCGGTTTAATTTGTCCATTCAAACTTTACACCCTTTTTATCAACAAAAAAGTCAAATTTAATTAATAAGAAATCCCATTAGCCATCCCATCACAAAGAGCAATAAACTTAAATCAAGAAAGTAATTCAAACTCGGTTATGCAGGTTTTTACAGGCAATGTAAACAGTAGGTTGACCACAGCAGGTCTCCACCAGGCTGTGTTCTATGGACTAGCATCTTGGCCCTGGCAAATCTGTCTGGCTTATTGACAACAGCCAGCAGCCAACACTGGGATGTTTGTTCTGGGGCTGTTGGAATTAGATAAAGCGGAGCTGCGCTGTACGACAAGGGTTGTTGAACCACACACACACACAGACACACACACACACACACACACACACACACACACACACACACACACACACACACACACACACACACACACACACACACACACACACACACACACACACACGTAGTGAGTATTCTGTCCCCCTAAATTGTCTTAGTAAAACATCAAGACAACACACTTGTGTTGCAGAAGTTCATTAAACGACAGATCGGGATGGAAATGATTGATTGGCAGAATAATAAAAATATTTATAAATAAATATTTTAGATTTCCCCACCACAATGTCCTTATTAAAACAATATTTCCATGCTGAATAGCAAAAGTAAAACTCGCTATTCTTTTGCTTTAACTCCATCTCTATTCTGAATGTGATATTTATGCAGCATGAAGCTATGATTTTTTTCCCCATTTAGAATCTTGTTGTCTCAGGGCTGCTGACCACTTGTACATGCATGAAGAGACGGTAAGCCAAGACAGATCCTTAACACACACACACACACACACACACACACACACACACACACACACACACACACACACACACACACACACACACACACACACACACACACACACACACACACACACACACAGATATTCACAACAGTACTGGTTCTGCATAATTGGTCACCTGACTTGAATGCACAATGCACATGTGTATAAATAGCTACATTTGTGCATAGCATTGCATATATTGCCACATACATGATAAAAGTATGTACATTTTAAGTGGCAACACAATCTAGCGTAGACCAATGCGGAGCATACTGTGATATGAATAAAAATGTTCCCATCCAAAACATCCAAATCCCCAAGCTGGGCTTACTTAAACAAATCTTCCCTGGCATGGAGCAACAGTATAGGCCTATTTTAGAAGATCAGCGTGATATATATAATAACAGGGTGTATTTATATTGGCAGATGCACTTGGCTACTGTAATGAAATGATTGAACAGACTCTCCCATTGGCTGAGCCAGCGCTTGACCCTGTTCATGAAGCAGGCTGCACATGCATGGGTTGGAGTTGTGGCATCCAGGTGTGGTTTTGCATTTCCCCCAAATTGTTGATATAATATATTTTTGTTAGGGAAATTGTAATTGTGTGAACTGCATGATTTGATCTATAAGAGAGAGCCTCACATTTTGAGCCTACATATCCTAAAATACAAAAAACTAAGGAAGTTGTAAGTGGAGTAATGCTCTGAAACATTGTAACAGAAGAGTATAAAACACCTTTTGATAACCAGTATCTGACTGTATTTGTATCCCCTGCCCCTCTGACCCATTGTGTAGCATAGAGCAAATCTTGCATTGACCTTTATTATCAAATATCGTAAATACCTCCGCCTCTTGGAATGGAGGGATGTTCTCCGATGTCCGGGGGAAAAACACCAGTACCAGTGTGATGATGAGAGCCACGAGAAACACCGGAACCACTCCTAGTCTATCAAAATATAAAAAAAACAAAAAGATAAAATTACATTATGACAGCACTATTGTACATTAAAATATAGCACTATGACGTTGGACAGTTTAGATCCTCACTTCGACAACATCATCGTCTTGACGGTAAGTTATGTATTTGAGTCTATTAACTTTAACGTAGATACCTGATTGGCCCAGAGCCCCTCAAAAGGATGATCCCGAATATTAAAGCCAAGATCCAGATGAGGACTATAAGGAAAACACCAGTACCAACTCCTCCTAGCACTGTATTTGCCATTGCTATGCAGGTTGGTTAGAGATTTTGCTGTTATTTGCTGTCACTTGTTTCGATGAATCCGGCAATGTATAGCCCTATTTTGACCCAATAGCTATTGGTTAGATATGCATAGCTGCATATCTGCAAATGCATAAAAACTTTTCGGTTCAGTCATTTTCTATTAATTTCCAACCGTTGCAGTTCACGTTAAGTAGGATGCCTCAGATAATGGTTTCTTCCTGGTAACGAAACGCTGAGTCCCAGTAACAATAACACTGAACGTAACAGGACAACGGGGGTGTCTGCTAGCCACTCAGACAGGTCCTTACTGCAACTAGTCGCAAAGCCTGCCGGGAAGTGAAGTCCAACGGCGGTTAACAGCAAATAGGGCGAATCAAAGTTAGAGTTTGACGAGTAATCAATGACAGGATAGCATGGGCACTTCATGAGGAATGACAGTTAATATTGAAATACATTATGAAGATAATTTAGTAGCGGCGTATTGTGAGCCATTTGTTAAGCCTATCGCTGATTAAGTGTCGACAAATATTCTGCGTGCTTATTTATGCAAGGTTTGCAACTCAATAATTGAGGGACTCAGTCTTTTCAAACACATAATCCAACGTGTATTACGTTATAGTATGTCTTTGTCTTTTTAATTGTTTTCGGTTAATTGAATTGGCCTACACATACACATGGTATTGTTTTGTGAACCACATCCGTGTCGTTTTGGTTTTTAAGTAGGCCTACTCTGGGTGAGTATTTCAAGATATGCGATTATCAATATGCACCCACCAGATGCTGGCCAGATCCGTGCAAAAACCTCACGTGCGTCTGCGCGTGCGAGCTACCGTCCCGCGTGCGTGCGTGTATCAGTGTGTGTAAATGCACACGCGCACGTGCACTCATGGTACTTGCGGCGGTCGTGGTTGAGTGCGTGGCTTTTACTGGAGTGGGGGAAAACACGGAAGCCTACATGTTGTGTTTTTTTTCTTTCTCCGAGAAAACGTGGAGAGGAGAAGAGGAGGAGAGGGGTTGGTGGTGGGAGGGGTCTTGCATGCCAGACGTCATCGCCTGTGCCGAGGAGTATAGGCTGTACTGTCAGCCTGGTGTCAGTCTGATGAAGATTGGCATTCAGGTAAGCTGTCATTCATTTTCAATGTCAGAGCATGGACTGGGGGGGGGGGGGGGGGGGGGCACTCCGGCAGCGTCTTTCTTCCCCTCATTATAAAAGGCAGGACATTATTCATACAGCCAGACAGCCAGGGCCAATGTGAGGGGCGAGAGAGTGAGAGGGAAAGAGAGAGAGAGAGGGAGCGAGTGAGAGCGAGAGAGACAGAAAAAGAGTAAGTGAGAGAGACAGAGTAGTAAGAGTGAGAGAGAAAGGAAGAGAGAACGAGAGAGAGGGAGGGAGGGAGTACGGGAGGGGGTACAGAGAAAGAGAGGGAACGTAACGGATATGCCTTCTTGTAGCGGACTAAAATACCGTTGGATTCGGCGTTTGGAATTAATTGTGTTGGCAATTTGTGTCGGTGCGTGTAGCTTGTTTGAGATATAGGCGAGGCAAAATAATACTAGTCGTGCCTCTTTCGGAGAATCAACAAAAAAACAATGTTTTTTGGTCGCGGAAATGGTTGCATGCGAGAAATCTAGACTAGGCTACCTGAATAACTATCCGGATGATTTTATAGGATCCATTTTAATTGAAAGGATTATCTATTGCATGAAATAATGTTTGTCGTGTTTAATGTCATGTGTGCACTCAGTAGGCTGCAGTGTGTTGACCATTCGATACTATATTGTCCAAGACCATTGATTTGTTTTATTTTGGTAGAAGGCTTTTGTTTTGGATCTTTTAAGTTGTGTTGTTTGTTGCCGCTCAAATGTTTCCAAAGCGACTTTGTCATTTCTTATGTGTTGAAAATATTTTGCACATCAGAGTGAGCATCATGTGGAAAGATTTTTGCCACGATATGTGTGTGTGTGTGTGTGTGTGTGTGTGTGTGTGTGTGTGTGTGTGTGTGTGTGTGTGTGTGTGTGTGTGTGTTTTCTGTGTGTGCGCGTTCGTGCGTGTGTTACATTTTGTGGACAACTTTTATTTGAAATTTGGAAAAAAAAATAGAAATAAAAAGATTTTTAGTATCCTTGCACATATTAAAAAATAATACTTATAATGTAGAACTCATACAAAATGTAATAGCAAGTCATTCTAGCATACCGATTCAAACTAAATGTCATCCTTAATCATCCTTGAAAAAATTGAAGTCAGGCCTTATATCATTTTATCTCAGTATGATATATGTAGCATTAAATATAATATAATAAGCAACCTTGCAACTGAACACATTCGTCTAATGTAATAGAGCCAATCTAAGATGGTTCTTTATCAGGGTTAGGAAATCTAGTAGGCCTCCCTAACCCCAGCCTGGATCAGTCAGCTAGCTCTAATGTTTACCTTTAGCAGAGAGCACAGTGTCCTTTTTTTAAGCACCACTTATTGTCTTTTAGTTCGGATCACTGACCTATACTCCAACGATGCAAAGGAATGAGCTATTTCACCATAAGATGTTTTGCTTACATAAAAATGACATTAGTCTGACTCAATTGAGCTACGCATCAAGAGGCATGCTCAAACACCATCGTTTGGCCAGTAATCATTTCCTTTCTTGACAAAAAAGGTTCCCAGGTTTCCTGTCTAGCATGTAAGCTAAGGGAGGAAGTAAGTTGAAATAGAAATAGATAAATTAGTTCAATTACTGGAATCACAGCTAACATTAGCTATCCATCAGTCCGTTCCTATTATCTTCCATCCATTTTTTCTATGACTGGCATATCATTTAGCATTCAATATAATAATAGCTTGAGTGGGACCCGAGAATGTGGTCTAAGAATTGGCTCAATTAAACATGTCTGAGCTGTTTATTTATTATTCATCTGCCTCACTGAGAATTCACAAAGGCAATTTAAACAATATTAGTCTCTCACAGCTAAGGCGCTAGGGAGGCGTGGAATGCTGAGCATAAATCTCAGAAGGAACCTCACTCTGCCTTTTCCAAAGAATGTTCATTTAGGCTCCTCTCATACTCTACTTAGACTACCATACCTGTGTGTGTGTGTGTGTGTGTTATCCAAAGTACGGGCACCTAAGTCCTTTTAATTGTGTTTTTTGTACTTTTGTTTTCGGCCAAGATGCAAAAGATATCTATGATAAAGGAGGACCCACACCCAAACACATGCTTATTCCCCAAGACCGGGTTTAAAGACAACCTCACCGCTGCCTCCACCAATCACCCGTAGTGATGTTTGTTCTTTGTTGCGTCGCGCCCCCCACACAGCCCTGAATATTGCTAGATAGGGATGATGCCAATTTAGACGATGCCACTAAACCCCGCTGAGATCTTAATTGATGATTTGTGTCATTGGACAAGAAGCCTGGGGGCGCATTTGAGACTGCAAAATACCCAGACACATTATTTGCATATACTCCCAGCCTTTGCATTATGAGTAAATGACATTATGTGGTGTGATGCTGTGCGTTCCTGCAGTTTCTCTGTGTGGAGGATAATTACTAAAGAAGCGATTCAGTCACACTAAATGAAGGAAGTGAGTGGTGCGAGGAAAGCATATGTTACAAACCAATTTAGGCGTTTATGTAGGGCAATAATGCAATTGGGGGAAATTAAACCGCTTACAAATGTCTTGTCATTTCCCCCTCGCCTTTGCCTGCAACACTCTACCCTTCACGGTCCCTCAATGTAGCGCATGCATAAAATCAGACTCATTTTCTTCGGGGGGTTCTTGTATACTTGAACTTGTAGGTGGCCGCCTGCCTCCTCTGTCTTCTGGCATGCAAATGGTGGAACCTGTAATTGTTTTTCGAGCTGCCTTTCTTGCCTATAAACTGCCCTAGAAAACGAAGATAAGAAAGTGTTGGGAATTATTCATAAGGCATTAGTCTATTGGGTATCCGCTGGCAGAGTGCATCAAGGTCCTGTTCTGAAGCCCCTCAAGCAATGAGGGGGGTTGGGGGGTCTTTTTTTATCCCCCCCCCTCTCTGATGCTCATTCTTACACCGACCCTTTAGACAAATGTGTTGCTCTGGCCCCGTCCAGTCCCTACATACGCCGTGGCCACTAATCTAGCTTGATCCCTATTGCTCTCTGGAGGAGGCCAGGAAGCCTGTTTATGCCGTCAGATGGCTGAGCTTAGAGCTGGCCCCTTGCATACTTACCCTTTTCTCATTCCACCGCTACTGCTGCGTTGGCACGGCTCGGCAGCAAGTCGTCACCAGGGGACGGGGAATCAGAGATGGAGATGGATGGGGCGGCTGGCTTTATGCTCCTCCGGCAGAGGCATCCGGCAGATAGAGCGATTCATCGTACGTCCGCTCCCCCCTTCTCGTGAAATACGAAAAAACAACATAATGACATGGATGCCACGATGAAAATATATTTGGAGGAACGGGTGTTGTCGTTAGAGATGACTGATCCAATCTGTTTTCATACATGTAATTAAAATTTTGTTTGGCCTAGAAGGTTTGGCTCATGCCTTTAATATATACATTCTGTATCCAAATGCCTTTTGGCCTGATTACTATTGGTGTTTTGTGTTTTGAATTAAAATATATATTATCTTCAAATGTGCATAAAGGTATAACTTCGTATAGAGTAGGCATATATGACTTATTTGCATATAGACATATTTGGACACAAATATGTCACACGCAACAAATGCTGAAAATCCCACGATAGTCTTTTGCCTGTGTTAAGAGGCTCTTGAGATTCCCCTGTTGCTAATCGATACCTCCTTCTTTTGAAAAGGGTCATACAGGATGGTTGCATTGATTCATCTGGCTTCAGATTTGAATGATGCCCTGTTGGTCTCGAGCAAACTTTGAGAAAGCACTATTCTTGAGGAACACTCGCCGGAGTGATCCATAAGGAAGACACAGCACCATGAAATAAGTGGTATAAAAGCTTTAGTCATTAGCTAATGATTTTAACAACAGTCCTCTGATTGCGTTCCCCTTTATATCCACAAAGAGGAAATGAGAAAACAGCAGGCGCACATTCCACAATACTAGGCTGCATTGAAGGGCAAGCTTCATAGATTTCCACAAAAGGAACGCAAAGATGGTACCACTTTTTCACTTGGATAGATTGGTTCATGCGTAGCACTTTACTCCACCATACTTTGTTAATGTTTGAATCACGTTTTGCGATATTTTTATCTCTCAGACTAGATGAAGAAACGATTAAGTATTTTCATACTGGGATGGTCATTATTGAGGGAACAGCATTGTGCCAAAGGTGTAGCCATTTCTTGGAGAAAGCAGATAATCCATATAAATAAATAGTCTGCTGCTTCACACAGAAAAAAGTATGAAGCATGCACTAAATCCTGAATGTAATATATGTTTGAGTCCCGGGAACAGCTGAGCATTGTGAAGTTCAAAATATTGGATTTAAATTCATCAGCAGATTAAAGCAACGCCAAAAAAAATCACCAAGCATACTGTAGCTTCCTATTCATGTGGCTCCTGCAAAATGAATAAATGTATAGGAAAAATTGATTAGTGTGTGGTAATCTCTTAGGGATGAATCTGTAACAAAAGAGAAATAGCCATTCAACATATTTACAAAATATAAATCTCTTTTCATAGCTTAAAATCTAGGTTTGCCGCATAGAATTGCTAGTATTGACACATGAACATTGCATCCACAAATATTATTTCCAAACAATTAATCGACAGTTCAATGTGTAAATAGACTCCATGGCACCAATGCAATCAGTTTTACCTTTTGTGGTTGTCTTTGGTCATTTGTTCCAGTGTTTGGTGTTTAGTTTGTTCAACACACTTCTTGTTCATCTGTATGCTATAGAGTAGGCAAATTGTCTGTAACTTAAAAAAGGATTAGGTCTAATTTAGGTGAGTTAAATTTACCGAGCCAAGTTGTAACCTCAAAAAGGATATTAAAGCGCAAATCTTTTTGTATTTTTTTCAAAATCCCCTTCAAATGTAGGTGAGCTGTTCTGTTCTGACTCATATCCTTCGCCTCAGTATGTTCAATTTTGGCTATTTAAATACACTTTCTTTCTTACATTTTTGAGTGCAGCTGAAGTCTTTTGGCTGTTAAATGTCCCTTTCATTGAGCCCTGCCAAACTCAGAGACGGCAAAGTAAAATGAAACACCTGATTACAGAGTTTGAAGCAGCTGCAAGTTGGATGCCCTTTTTATATTTTACACTCACATAACTATAGTTCCAGGTATAACACTTGTGTATGCTTCATTTGTATATCATTGCATCATATTACTATGGCTAGCAAATATAATGTTGATAAAAATAGCATTCAGACAGTAAGAAGTATATTGAACTGCTACTAGTGTGTGTGTGTGTGTGTGTGTGTGTGTGTGTGTGTGTGTGTGTGTGTGTGTGTGTGTGTGTGTGTGTGTGTGTGTGTGTGTTTGTGTGTTCACTAGACCCCTGAAGACAGAAACGTTTAAATGAACAGTACCGGGCTACTACCAAACCCGTTGGTACTTAAAATATGTGATATTTGAGTTGTTTCCTTAATCTTCTTGATTATTTGAATTTGAAATAACTATGATCTATCTTTCAGCACATTGGTCTCTGTTAAAAATCAAGAACAGATGAATGGAACAAAAATGTGTGTATGTTAATACATAATGAATCACATATATACTTGAAGGAACATTTATAAATGTAATTTAACGAATATACATTTTAGATATTTTACTATGATTTACTGTAATTTGTCTGTATATAATCATTTGTCATAATATATTAATAATCATTCATTTATTTTGTATTTATTCAAATGAGAAGTGTAACTTCTAAAACTAAATCTGGTAGGCAATATGAGAGACGATAACAAAACTTGTAATGCCTAAACCTTAACCTTAAACCTAAACCTTGTATAATCCTGAATATTAAAGACCTGCATCTGTGCTGCAGTTGTAGATAGATGATAAACCAATTGGTATATATAAACAGCCACATGGCCAAAATAACCTGCAAATAATGATGTCAGGCAATTCAATTAATAAATGCAAAAACAGATTTCTTTAATTTTCAAAAATGATTGAATTGATTTAGTCCTGAGTTTGACCCACCATAGTGATCCTTCTGTTATCCTATACTATATACTCTATAAACATTTTTACACATCATTCCGCTTTTTAAAAGATTCCCATCTTGACTCCGTTTGTGGTGCGGAGGCTTCTTCTCCTGGGGAACTGTGGCGATTGGTTGATCGCTGATCAGCAAGCTGCGGGGCACAGCCTTGCGTTTCACCGCAGAGTGCCGAGCCTTTCTGCAAGCCATCATGTGCAGGCCTATACACCTCTGGGTCTGCTACTGCTTTCCACGGCCTCCTGGTCTCTGTGGAGGTGTGAAGTTGACCTCTTTCGCTTCCTAGTCACTCCACTGGGTCACACTAGTCTGAGGCCACTTCCACTAGAAGTATTGCTCCAGAGTGACATAACTCTGAGGGATGTTGTGTTTTTTTTTCAAACTAGACAAGCTTCAATGTTAGTCTTGTTTGATAGAATAACAAAAAGAAGACTTATTTCTGAATCCCTGCAGCTTAATGAAATAGCAGGCTGATTGAGAACGTAGTTCAACTCCAACATTCCCCCTGTCACCATACATTTTTCATACCATACAAGTCTTTGATGAATGCTGCTCTGTGTCAAGGGTGTAAACAGCAATTTCCTGCTTTTAACCTCACGTCATTTCTTATACACAATAACGGGGCGATGTTTAAATGACGCGCACAACATTTGTCTGACTTGTAGCGTTTAACTCTAATTCTATTCCCTTTCGGTTAAGGATGATTTTTCCTGTGAGTTATTAAGTCATATGCCCTTTTCAGCTTGAATGTAAAGATGGAAGATTTCCCGAGTGCTGAAAGGGAGGCTTGGGGAACACATACGGAAAAATTTAACAAGACACACATTTGTGTGACTGTATTAAACAGCACGGACAGAACCCTAATTTTTACACCATACTACAAAGAATAATTACTTTTTCCTTGACTCTGGCTCTCTTTTGCCATAATTGGTTACCACTCTTTTATCGTGTCTGTGTGCGCATAATTATCAGAGCCATCATATTAGATTATTTCATGCATAATAAATGAACTCAAACTGTGTGTGGGGTAATTAGCATGCTCGGATATGTGCAATGTTAAGAGTACAGCGTTCATAATGATTGTATTGTTTTAGGACATTCCTGAAAAGCGAAAAGATGCAGTGAAAATCTATTAGCGGCAAAAGGTTATGTATATATATTAATATTTTTTGCAGTTTTCCCTTATATCCACCAAATTTATTATCTTCCAGTTCTAATGCGAGTTTGCCACATTTTCTTTTTTTATTGTTAGCTTTACGTCATATCGTTTTTAATGTATTAACCTTTAAACGCATGGTTTATGAGAAAGTGTAAGCTTGCATACCTCAATAGAAACAGATTCCCAGAACAGATGAGATTTTCTACGTCAGCCCCAGCAGCTTGTTCCGTGAAAGCCAACCGCATCACAGAAAGGGGCAGTGCATCGCCACATGGATGTGTTTACGAATGCAGAGATAAGGTTTTTAATGCTGTGCACTGAGTCCACTCAGACCCACCTTGTAGCCCTAGATAAGAGAACCAGAATGATTCAAGCACGTTGTCTGAGGGACAACACAGCATGTGAGCTGATAGCAAGTGATGTAAATTATATTTTATTTAGCCGTTCGCTGTTTTTGCAATTATATATATATATATTAATACATTAAGAAGACGTATGGATTGGTAGAATGATGTTGGCAATTTATCCAATCTGTTCCTGTTGTCCTTGTGTCTTGTTGAGGGCAAGATGGTAGATGTGTAGCCTGATATTCTCCGTAGATTACCATATTTTCATAATGAGCCCCGGTTCCTCTATCGTCGATACAATCCTGCTTCTATTTGAGGGAAGTAAAATTATCTTTAAAAAAAACACAGTTTGGATCCATCTGAGGTCTATTTAAATTCGATGTCTTACTGAGTGTGAGTGAGATGACACCTCCGACTGAGTACATCCCACATCTCAAGATTAGTCAAACTGTCGATTTTCACAAGTTGGAATTAAATTGGTACTCCAAGTAGGTTTATTTAGTGTGAATGTTGCCACAGAATATTTATTTATTTCAATTACAGTGGAAAACAAGATTTTGTTAGCTAATGCTGTCACCAACCTCACAGAGCCTTCCCACTGCCACTTCTTGACACACACACGCATGCACACGTGCACATACACACTCCCTTTCTCCGGCATTATATTAAGCTCTTTAAAAACATAAAAGGTTCAACTACAAAAAGGACATGACACCACTATGCTAAAATAGACGGACACAGCTGTGTGTTTGTGTGTGTGTTGTGTGTGTGTGTGTGTGTGTGTGTTCTTGAGAGAGAGAAGGTGAAAGGTGTATGGTATTAAACACAGCAGCCTAGCTATGTAGATACTGCAACCCGTCTGTCCATACGATGACACAATCTTGGCTGGCGGAGGAGTGGGGCCTATGGTCAATCGCCATCCGTGCCAACAGAGATAGAGAGCGAGAGACACGTCACACACACACAGGCCCACACACACACACACACGCGCACACACCCCCCACACACACACACACACACACGTGTGTGTGTGTACGTTCTGCATGCATGCTTTTGTGTGTGTGCCCACTGTATGTGTGCCGGTGTCCTCTTTCGCTGGCTGCTGCCTGGCATTGCTGCGGTGTCAGCGTGGTGTAAGAAAATGCATTTTGAAATGAGAGAGCTCTGATCTGAGGCCAGGTCTTTTTGTTTTGTCTCAGTGGGTAAGGTGAGAATAGAGCGGGGGGTGAGATGCTTCAGTTGTGTGTGTGTGTGTGTGTGTGTGTGTGTGTGTGTGTGTGTGTGTGTGTGTGTGTGTGTGTGTGTGTGTGTGTGTGTGTGTGTGTGTGTGTGTGTGTGTGTGGTGCAGGAGGGGGCTCCAGAGCCCTAGTGGGACTATAAAGGAGAGATGTACCATGGCAAGAGATGAGGGATGACTTGCACCTGCCTCCCACCCTTTGTGTGTGTGTGTGTGTGTGTGTGTGTGTGTGTGTGTGTGTGTGTGTGTGTGTGTGTGTGTGTGTGTGTGTGTGTCTGTCTGTCATACCTACCTTCCTTGCCTCCTGCAGTCAGGGGTATTGATAAAACAGGTTTACCATTTATTGCAGATCAGGAGATTTATTTATTTCTATTGATATACAAATGAACAGTAAAAGCTTTCTACAATCTGCCAATCTGAGAAAGAGATTTATTGTATTTATTTTTCACATGTGTGAGATCTTGTGCCATGGATGTCTTAGCCGCTATAACTGCATTTTTCCTGTTGCAGTTTTACCCTCTCTCAGAAAGCCAGTTGTAAAGAGAGGTCAGTAGACAGGTAGACTGATCTTCTCAGCGGCTAGACCCTTTTGTCCCGTTTTAGTCATCTGTCAAAAGGCAGACGTCGTCGTTCAAATCTCAACTCAAAAGATGGAAAGTAAGATGAAAGCTGTGCCCCAGAGCTTCTCCAGAAGGGTTAACCTTTTTCCTATGCACTCAATGGGAGGCAATGAGACGGCAGAAGAAAAGCGATCGAGAGAGGGAGAGAGAGTGAGAAAACAGGCTCTGACCTGAGAATTCCTCTGTATCTTACTTCCATGGTCCTCCTTCTGTACCACACTATAACAAACTTCAGGGTACATTTTTTATTTTATTTACTTTAAATACCAGGCAAATTACTTAATGTAATCCTACAAGCAATTGTGTTTGTGCCTGTGTGTTTTTATGTGTTGTGTACAGACCAACACAATAATTCACGGTTTAAATATTATTCACAAATTGACCACATATTTGTCTTACTAAGCCTACCTTTTTGTTTATTTATTTAATAGGCCTATGTAAAATTAATTTGGTGTATCAGGTTACTGGAGCTGTTTAGTTAGATTAGCTGCCAGTTAGATTTCGATAACTAAATAACAATAATTTAGCCGTGATATTAATTAACATCTGGAGCTCTTTCTTTAGGGTGACAAACCTGTTCACCTTAAACTGAGTCTTTTTTTGTTAGCATTCAACAACTACAACCTTTTTTCTTTCTTTCAGTGTCTTCCCTTCCTATGGTAACAACACTACTATTGGCTTACACTATTTGGCTAGGCGAGAGGAGTCAATGTACCGTAGCCTCCACCTAAGTGCTCTTCTGGTGTTGTAAGGGTGCTTCGCTTGAGCATAAGTCAAGGTCATTATTCAAAGAACAAAAATACAATTTTGTCTTTACTAAAAAAGAGTAGTCTGATAGCCTACAGTTATGTGCCTGTCGATGTCTAAATTCAACAAGAACTGGTTCATCTTATTCGTTTGGTTAATTCAACAACGGATTAAACAGAGAAGACCATGGGAAGGTGCTGAAGGTACGATCTGGCAGTAGTAAAGTGGAGTGGAAGAATTTGACAATGATGAGCAACCTAATTAAAACGCATCTATCCTCTGTGCCCTAGCTCCCTACTTTTCGCCACCATTGAGATGATAACTCTGTGTGGGCATATGTGGAATGGCAAGATGGATTCCCTGAACCAATCAGGGAAGCAATGTCCTGATTGATCTGAACCCAACCAGGATCAGTCTAAATATCAACATTTTCGGATGGCTATGGCATTTCAAATTAATTACGCTTAAATTACTCAAATTAACGTTCTTAATTCTTACCAAGACATTTTCTGTACTTTCTTGGTATCTATTGAGGTGTTTATAGCATTCAAGAGACAATGCTAGGATACAGTAACTCTACAGAGAACTGCATACTGTTAAACACGCAGGGGTCTCTGAGTACTGCTCCATCATTCTCACATTTGTCTTTGATAAAAGGTACGAAAAAAAAATAGGCATGAAGATAATGAAAACAATGGCCGGAAATCTTGGATTATATAAGGAAATCCTAGACTTCCCTGAAATTCCAACCTTGAGAGGAGAATACCAAGTGAGTGGACATTTCAAAGATGCTAACTTTAGTATGTTTTAGCAGCAACACAAGAATAATCACTACCGTAAAACAGACATTGCTGGTCTGGTCACCATCTTTGATTGGGAATTCGGTTACCCGAGGCAAGTTATACCATCCGCGGAGGTAGATGATGTCATGGTCTAGCTTATTCACACGGTGTGTCTTTGCTAGCTAAATGCGTGCGCTGTTCTCCAATTGACACAGCTGCCTCTATCAGCTGTGTGCTCGTTAAAGTGAGGGCTTAAGCTGGCTGTGACGCCACTCTGACTTCAGTTACCCTCCCGTGGGAATAGCCTACCTGCCATTGTCATCCCGAGCCCTTGTAATTCCCTGGAATTTTGTAGTTGTTAGCCTCAAACCACACGGTCAAGGCGTGGTTGTCCCGAGAACAAGCTTAAAATTACAGTTTTTTCTCCTATCTGTCCTTGTCGTATTTTATTTCAGAGGGATTTCTTCACCGTCTTTGTATTATTCACATGATATTTGACCCATGCTGCCTTGGTTGACATTGACAAATGAAACAGGAATCATGAAATCAAGATGACTTGTCTAAATTAAAACATAAACGGAGGTGCATTTACTCCTGCGCCCTTGCCGTATTATTTGAAAGGAATCCCCCAGTGTCCCAGTGTATCTGGATCCGCACAGCCACCATGACAGCCCACCGGGTGACCTGATATCCTGTTTGTCAGGAATCCTGAAATATGTCTGATTGTTGCACATCCTGTCTGAGAGCGATCTGTGGCACATATAGCTGACCACGCATGAGAACAATGCATTCAGATTCTATTGTACAATGCCGGAAAAACATTCATGCTGAGGAGGAGGGAATTTCCTATTAATGTTATGGACACAATGATGCTAAGGTGTAAGCTTCGTTGTTTTCATTTGTGTGGGGGCGATTTACCGACATGTTTAGGATGCCGATCCACACACAGGCACACGTTATCATGCAAAATAAGGAATAGTGTCTTCCTTTTATGTTCACAGAATCTTAGCGCAGTAAAAACTGCTGGTTTTTTTCTGTTTTTATGGAAATTGTATTATGGCATAATGTCACTTTCGCTAATAGCGCCAAGAGCCGCTGCATGCAAACGTGCCCGCCAGTTGTCATGGCAACGTGAAGCACTAAACCTCTGCGCAGCTGTTGTTATGGAAGTCCTGGAACAGCTGGGGGGCTATGGCTCGCCGGGGATTGTGGGAGATGAGTCTTCTGGCCGTCCCTTCACACCTTGACCTCAAAACTCCTCGCCAAATTAGCAGGATTTCGAAATCTTAAAGTTTTCCATCTGGAATCTTTCACCAGTGCAGCCTTTGTGTGATTAAAATGTAGGGGATAATCTCTGA
The DNA here is from genome assembly GCF_031168955.1 of Gadus macrocephalus. Lineage (NCBI taxonomy): Eukaryota > Metazoa > Chordata > Actinopteri > Gadiformes > Gadidae > Gadus > Gadus macrocephalus. The sequence continues at coordinate 18,882,563 of NC_082388.1, read as the reverse complement.
ATATTCATAGAGTCTCCTCTCTCAATCTGCTCAGTAAAGAAAATGGATGCAAACAGTAAAAATGAAGTGATTCAAATGAGCTGGAGGTCTCTCCTATGGGTTTGCCTGAGGCGTCGGAGCGTATCCCATTATTGATTCAAGCAAATGTTGTACACAGGGCGACAATAAACCACTCGACGTGCAAGGAGCACAACAACTTGTCGAGGGAGTGTAGCTTGTCGGTGTCTCCAGTTCCGTTCGGCATTAATAAAGACAGAATGTAACCTGAGCGCCAGCACAACCGCTTCTTCTCCCCCTCCCTTCGATTTCATGCAGATTTCAGATTTCAATAACGGGGAAGGATGCAGTGTGTGTGTGTGTGTGTGTGTGTGTGTGTGTGTGTGTGTGTGTGTGTGTGTGTGTGTGTGTGTGTGTGTGTTTGTGTGCACACAAGCGAGTGTGTGTTTGCTTGTGTACGTACGTGGCTGATTGCGTGCGCCTGCGTGTATCAGTTTGTGTGTGTGTGTGCGTGGCTGATTGTGTGTGCCAGTGTGTGTGTGTGTGTGTGTGTGTGTGTTTGTGTTTGCGTGTGCGTGCATGAATTGCTGATTGCGTGTGCCTGCGTCTACCAGTGTGTGTGTGTGCGCGCGCGCGCATGCGTGGGTCATGTGCCTGTGCCATCCCCGTAGGTATGTTTGTGTTTTTACGTGTACGTGTACACATGCACACGGTCGGTAAGGTCAACCAGTTGTAGAACGGTGTGGTCTGAATGACACGCAGGGCTAATATCTCCCTCAGTGGGTTGTATTGTTTTGAGCTGAGCGCCGCGATTAGACCTCCAGTCCCCTGGGGGGAGCCCCTCGCTGCAGCGGTGGCCTCGCTCTGATTTACTCCAGCATCAACAGGAAGGACGGCCAGCTCCCACAAGCAGGGTCACTGAGAGATGTTTTTCTTTCCAGGGAGTGTGTGTGGGGGGGGGGGGGATGAGTGGAGAGGGTGGAGGTGGAGAAGTTGGGTGGGGTTAGGAAGAAACACTAGTCCGATCTCCCGGACGGACGGACAGACAGGGGGAAAGGGGGTTTGGGATAGGGTCCCGGGGAAAGGAAGGACCCTCTGAGCTTAGGGAGGGCTTCCCAGAGGATTACCAGGAGGGTTAAAATGTTTTCTTAGTAGCTGGAGGAAACCTAGGAAAGACCCTCGTCCAAATCTCCCATGGACTGAGGATCTCTGTTTTCGGCGGGAGGTTTCTAGGCTTCCCTTATTTAAGAAAACTAACAACACACTAAAAAAGTGTCTTATCTCTTGTGTTACAGTTAGCAATGTGTGATCTGGCTTCAAAACACCCAGTTTGGGCCAAACTGTTTGTTTTTGACATGCATGCAAAGGAGGCGGAAAGTGAGAGTGCGTAGGATGCACTCAACTTTACTGTTTTTGTTGAAATTATTTTTCATGGCCAATAATTACTGGTTCCTCAATTCTTGTTACTTTTTGCCTTTCATGTTAAATAAACATTTAAGGCAATGTGTTGATGCATACTATATCCATTATCACAAATACTCAGGTTTGTTTGTTTATGAGTTCATTATAGATTATATATTATAATAGAGATAATAGAGATATGTTTTATATTGTATTATAATAATACTAATACCACCAGTAATCATACTAACTGAATTGGATATAACTTGAAAAAACTGTCATCTACATGGGAAGTATGTGTGTTAAAGTCTGGACATGAACATAGTGTATCAGTTATAAGGCTTTAATTATAGTTCCTTATCTTTCAGCAGTATTCAGAAAACGACCAAAAGAAGTCTTGGTTGAAAAAAAATCAACACAACTCTCATTCCAATCTATTCCCCCGTTGTCCTTGCCCCCTGCGAGGCAGCCTAATACCTATACCCATACCTACCGACATACCTACCCACCACATACAGGTCTGCCCAGGGCTTCGTGCCCGGCTGGGTAAATAAGTGCCTTGAGAGGCTCTCTGTTAACAGGTAGCCCGAGCTCGCTAGCCCACTGTGAGGCCTTGCCACACTCCCACTGGCTCGGAGAGGTTTAAGCGAAAGATCAGGTGTCGACCGCTCAATGGTTGATTGAACTTAAATCGTTCACATGTGCACCACCGCGGCTCCTCGACCCGTTTCACACTTCGGGGGTGGCTGGGTCCGGGCGGGCGAATGTGCTCATTGAGAGTCATTTAAAATGACATTCCATGAATTACCTTTTTCAGTAAAAGAAAAATAATGTTTGTTATGACTTAAAAAAAGAAAAATGCAACCAATATTTTGCTGTCGTTGAGATGAGAAACCAATTGAATGCGGCAATGAACCTGGTTTTGTTTGGATTTACGGTTATTTAGAAGTCGGCTGAGACGTGATAAATGGGACTCTGGGTTGTTGATATGACGCCGGTGCTCATCTGTTAACAGGCTTTGCGTGGAGAGCTGTGTGAGCGATCATCCAGAGGAGAAGAACGTACGTCGAGCGCTCCTGTATTGCTGTGGGCCAAAAGCAACTGTAAGTCTCCTGCCACCTTTATATTAAATGGAAAAGCTCTTTTTCTACTTAATGTGTTTATTTGTGTGTGTCAATACCAGGCCAACATGCTCAACCAACCACAGAAGTAGTACTTAGACGTGTGTGTGTGTGTGTGCATGTGTGTGTGTGTGTGTGTGTGTGAGTGTGTGTGTGTGTGTGTGTGTTGGTGTGTTTGCGTGCGTGCGTGCGTGCGCTCAAACATATTCATTTTGCCTTGTTGCACCCTCTGTTGGCACATCTTGCAGAGATAATGGTTCTGTAGTCACCAACATCAGTCTGTGAATTAATTTAGGAGCACACAATCAAATGTAACTCACGCTATAAACCCGATTCACGCCCGACTCATGTTTATTGATTTCCCATTCCCTGTCGCTGCGCAACCGAGTCTGCCAAAGCCAAATAATCATTTCAATAAGGGAAAAAACAAACGACAACCCCGAAACATCTTCCTTACATGCCTGCCATCCAAAATGATCTCTTCTGCTTCCTGCTCGGTCCCACAAATTCTGTGTGCTTGTTTCAAACTGTGGTTATTACTGTAGGTGTTCCCTGTTTAACACGCTAGGTGCTGTGGAAGAGTGGTCTCTTGAGAGGGTACCGGGTGTGTGTGTTGTAGTTGGGGGGCCGGGGGAGGGCCGGGGAACGGTGCTGCTGTTAAAATAAAAGACGTCAATTCTTCTGACACCACACTCAATTTAGACAACACTGCTGAGTTTCAGGGAGGCATGCTTCACAACACGGTCTAAAGTTCTGAGATTCGAGTCACATGGTGTGTGTGTGTGTGTGTGTGTGTGTGTGTGTGTGTGTGTGTGTGTGTGTGTGTGTGTGTGTGTGTGTGTGTGTGTGTGTGTGTGTGTGTGTGTGTGTGTGTGCGCGTGTGTGTGTGTGTGTGTCTGTGTGTGTGTGAGGCGTTTTCGCTCGAGGTGATGATGGTTTTACTCGACACCCCCAACCACCTCCGCAACCCCTTCCCAGACCTCCTCCTCGCTCCTGCTGACAGCTGGGAGCACAGGGATTAGACATATTAAATCTCATGGTTCATAATAAGTCCTTCAGAGTTAAATGAGTGAATATGTTAAAACAATCACCGTAGCTCAGCATACACCCTTTCAATTATACCTGACGGGAGTGCACAGACTAAATACATATTTTGACTTATTATATAGACAGTAGTAAAACACAATTATAACTTAAAGCGGCTGGTGTCAGTGGTTTTGAAGGATTCATTGTGCATGGGCCGCATGTGATTTCAGCCCATTTGGAGGGAAGACCATTTTAACTTCAAAGAGCGATGACTGATCTACGACTTCAAGCTTGTTAACAGAAACATGAAGGACGACTCCTTTCACATGCTTTTCTTATTAAGTCTTGAAAACTAATTAACATATACAATTAATAAAAAAAGTTGAAAAAAACCTTAAAATATGAAAATAGAAGGTTTTATTCCTGCTTTTAAATGACGAAATCTAACGAGGGGAGAGTTAATCTGATTCTAAGCGACGGTCTGTGGATTGTATGTTCAGTGTATTTTAATGCCTTTTAGTAGCACTACTAGGGAACCCCAATTGCTGTTTCACACCATCTAATTCCTCAAAGTAAAACTTGATAGCCTCAGTCCTCCCATCCTAATTGCTATTGACAGCGGTGATAGCAGCCCTCCATGAACCCACGTCGTGTTCCTCCCCACCGCCGGGCCTGGACCTCAAATTCCTGCCGCGCTTCCAGAGTCCCCGCCAAGGATAGGTTTACATGTAATTTTGTTAGCCTTAATGTGATTTCACTAATTAAATATCCTCTCAGTTGGAGACCCCCGCAATCCAGCAGCCCCCCTGCCCCCTATACTCTAAAACAGGCACCCACCTAGCTTAATGCTACACGGCCCCCTTTGCTCTCTCTCTTTCTTCCAGGCGGAGGCAGGGGATGCTCGCGGCCCTATTTTACACAAAACATTTTCATTAGCGAGACCTGGTACGGCGGGTTATCGCTACGATGGGTCAAGGGGGGCTTATGTTTCCGTCTATCGTCTTTTCCAATTTCGCGGCAAACTGCTTCGCTGCATGTCTGATAGCCTCCAGCGTTTCAGCACCAAGGCGGGGGGGCTCGGAGGGGGTCCCAGCACGGGGGGTGGTGGGGAGGTGTCATTCCAATGCCTTCTCCCTAAGCTTTTTATGTTGTTTTGTGGTCATTATATTTTTAAATAGAGACCAGTTCCCCGATAAAGAAACCTACCTCCCAAGCATTAAGCGAAGCATTCACTGTGATTAAGGAAGACATCTGGACCATCCCTCTTCCCGTATCCTAGTCAATTTGACCTGGGGAAGTGATCATGAGCCTCCGAGCCCAGACGAATAAGGCATTATGTGTCAGCGAGCCTTGTTTGTATAAAGTGAATATCCTGGAATCTCCCGGTCGCGTTGCGAGGCTACAAGGGTACTTTTGTGTGGCGCTGAGTGGTGGCGGAGCCTCGCTTTGGGTCATTGTTGACAATGTGCGGGCCGCTTGTCCTGCTATTGTCGAGCTGACCCTCAGAGGACGCTGAGCGGTACTATTGTTGGACGCCGGCCCCTCCGGTTTCCCCTTGGTTACGTGGAGAGCGTTGCCAGGTCCGCACCACGGTTCCTCTGACCTTAGAGGTCCATTCTACGCCCTCTCTTTCCCTCTCGCTCTCCCTTTTTGGGCAGGCTCTCTACCACATTCACTCAACCATCAATCCCTCTCTTCCAACAACTCTCTCCCTCTACCCACACACACGCACACACACACGGACACACACACACACGCACACACACACACGCGCACACACACACACACACACACACACACGGACACACACACACACGCACACACACACGCGCGCACACACACACACACACACACACACACACACACACACACACACACACACACACACACACACACACACACACACACACACACACACACACACACACACACAAACATAGGGGTGGGACGGCGGCATATTTGGGCCGCATGCCCATCTATGATGGAAGTGCTTCCACCATGAAGGCCACCAGCCGATCGGGTTTCCGCCACCTGTCCCCCAGCTTAGGGCGGGAGGGAAGAAGGGAAGGGAGGGAGAGAGGCTGGACTGGCAGGGTGGGGCGGGTGAGGGTGAGCATGGGCGGGGCCGGGGGGACGTCGGGGTCGGTGGTCGTATTGAGGTTTGGAGGTCCGCAGAGGTTCGACACGCAATGGCAATCTGGCACCTGCCCAAGCGCCTGGTGTTGTTCAGACACCAGACCGCTCCATTCTACTGTTTAGCTTGTTTCATTGGCTGGACAAATGACATACCAGCAGACTGCTTTATTGCTTATTTGCAACATTAAGCCACATCTAACACAGGCATCAACTATTTTCTGCTGCATATGGTCCTCTGCACTCTACACCAACCATACAGATTGACAGACGTGCAGAATAAAAGTATTCTTGCTGAAGGAGTACAATGTACGGGGAGTACCAATAATGGATTTAATGCATATCTTATTAAAAAAACAAAAACAAAACAGAGGCCTGTTTTTGGACCCTAACTGTAAAAGTGATAACTTCTACTATTAGGGACATGGTGGGTTGCCATTTCAAATTTCACAGTTGGCACCAGTGAAAACCCTTGCCAAAACTAATTTAAATATCAGAAACTGAGTAAATATCACGGCAGTTCAGCCAAACTTTGACCGATATTAGAATTAGAATTTAGGAACGACTATTCCTCATGTATATATGTGTGTATGTTTGTGTGAGTATGTGTGTGCATTACAAAGAGCTTCTTAGAAAATGTGTGGCTGAAAGAGTGGTAATTGTACTGGTATTGGCATGTGCCACCATAGATAATATAATTATACTAGCGTCTATATCTACACACATAGGCCTATATAGTAACATTTATATTTATTTATTCGCATTTCTCAGGGTCCCTGTCGGCATTACTCTTGTTGCGCCGCTGTAATTGCCTCCATGCTAATGGCCGCCAGACAATTGTGCTAAATGAGGTGAGGCCGAGGGGCTCGGAGCCCGACTTCATTAAGAGCTAATGGGATTTTTTGGGGGGGTTTTCGGGTGTGAGGGGGAGGGAGGCCGGGTACCCAGCTCATCAAAAAGGAAGTGGATGGAAGGAAAAACAAAACAGATGGGGGGGGAAAAATTAAGATGGCAGCCCAAATCGTTGCTTTTGTAACGAGGGGTTGTTGTTGTTCTATAGCAGGCTGATTTAAAACAATGGAGTGTTCTTTGGGCTAACCAAAAAACCATTTCAACATTTTGCAGTTGCTGGGAGGGAAAAGATACATTTCAAACAGTACACCATGAGTTTGGTTATCAGGTTAGCGAGGAGATATTGCTATTTTTAGCCACACTCGTTGTGAATCAGGCAGTTGCAGAATCAATTCCTAGGAAAGAGCAATTGCATCCACATTTTTCGCACTTACTTTAAGCAGGGAGTGACTAAGTGACTTTAAGACATGGGCTGCAAAGTTCTCTTTTCTTGATAGTTCTCCAGCAACTATCCAGCAAAAAAAATAAAATAAAAATGTACCAACGTTTAGACAACAAGGAGTAAGGACGTGTTGCAACGTATATGTTTGCACGTCTATTTCAATAATTGCGATGCAGTGCTGTACGTAGGCTCCTTCATAAATTCAATACATGCGCTGTACGTGACTACATCTTATCCGTTGGATTAGGAGTACTACCGGGTGTAGAGTGGATGGTCCAACAAGGACCTATTGACCCCTTTGATACACATGGAAAAACTGTCCATCCAACACGGAGTAGCCGTTCTACCCCATTGGAATGGTTTTATTGTGTGCTGCTTTGGGATTGGAAATCCCTGAGCCAGATATTTTATTGTGCTACGGCGCCTTAATAATAATATGGTGAGTGGCCTTTTTGGATTCTCAATATGAGGGTAATTTAATAGAATTTAGTTTTTCTACTCCAGTCTTACTGAGGCACTGGACGGTCCCAATTTCCAGTCTGGTCCCTGCCTAGCTTATCCCAGCCTAGCTTAAGAAACCATTAACTTTGATTCCAAATTAGCCATGCTATGGGCAACGGACACTTTTCTTTCCACCCCAAACCCTCCCCCCCCCAAAAAAAGTGAGTGAATGTGAGGGGGAAATTTCCGTAACTTAATCACTTTAACTCCACTAAGGACAGTGGGGCAGTTTGTTAAAAACCGGAGGGACCCCCAATGGAATGTGGTTGTTTTGCACTTAGACTCAGACAAGTGGACGTCGGGAGCGATTGTGTTTTGGTAATTTTGCCTCTTAAGAGTGTTTTGCCTTTCCTCCAAAACCCCTGGTCGCCGTCCGCAGCCAGCCCTGGTCCGGCCTTTTGTTTTGTTTTGTTTTCTGTGGCTCCGGCGCTTCGACAGTAACAGCTGTCCTACAGCTGCCATCCCTCTCTCTCCCCCGCTGAGGAGGGGAGAGGGTGTGGGATGTGTGTGTGTGTGTGTGTGTGTGTGTGTGTGTGTGTGTGTGTGTGTGTGTGTGTGTGTGTGAGAGTGTGTGTGTGTGTGTGTGTGTGTGTGTGTGTGTGTGTGTGTGTGTGTGGGGGGGAGGTTATGGGTGGGAGAAAAACAGTCCCAAACCTCCTGGGTCAGAGCCCTGGTATGGCGGTCTCCCTGGCAACCGGAACGGGATTCTGTCTGGGGAGAACAATCTGGCTAGTGAGAAGCACCATGCCGGGGCCAAGAGGGGAGAGAGAGAGAGACAGAGAGAGAGACAGAGAGACAGAGAGAGAGAGACAGAGAGAGAGAGACAGAGAGAGAGAGAGAGAGAGAGAGAGAGAGAGAGAGAGAGAGAGAGACAGAGAGAGAGAGAGAGAGACAGAGAGAGAGAGAGAGAGAGAGAGAGAGAGAGAGAGAGAGAGAGAGAGAGAGAGAGAGAGAGACAGAGAGAGAGAGAGAGACAGAGAGAGAGAGAGAGAGAGAGAGAGAGAGAGAGAGAGAGAGAGTGAGAGAGAGAGAGAGAGAGAGAGAGAGAGAGAGAGAGAGACGACACCTCCACTCCATCCCTCCTCCTCCAACCCATCACTCCACCTCCACCCCTCCCCTCCCTCCTTATTCTCCTCTTTCTGTCTGTCTGTCTGTCCTTCTCTTTTCTATCCCCTTCTACTGTCTAGAGTTTTCCCCTCTCCTTTCCTGCATCTTTCCACTCTTTCTCCCCCCAAAAGATTCCCTCGGACATCCCCTCCATGGACGTGGATCTCCTCCCTCCCTTTTTTGTGTGTGTGTGTGTGTGTGTGTGTGTGTGTGTGTGTGTGTGTGTGTGTGTGTGTGTGTGTGTGTGTGTGTGTGTGTGTGTGTGTGTGTGTGTGTGTGTGTGTGTCTCTCTCTCTCTCTCTTTCTCTCTCTCTCTCGATCTCTCTGACAGTCTTTGGTCTCTGTCTCTCTGTGGAGCCCAATGGTGGAGAATGTGTGGACCTTTACCCATAAAGACTTGAACATTGAGAGGCCTAGGTGGTGGTACTGGTGGGAAGGGGGGTTCTGAATGTGTGTGAGTGTGTGTGTAGTGGAGGGAGGGAGGGGGGAGAGTAAGACCATGAGAAGAAGCAAAGAGAGACCAGTGGTAAGCATGAGAGTATAGGGCTAAAGGGAAAGAGACGAGACATAAAGAGAGAGGGGGGTGGATTCCTTTAGAAGGAGGAAGAAGGGGGCCCCATTGGAAGGAAAAGATGGGAGGAAACGGGATGAATTGGATGGGGGCGGGGGGGGGGAGGGAGAAGATATGTGTAGATACTTGGCTGAGGTCCCATCAAAACAGAACTTGTAATGCTAAGCCATTCCTCCTCCCTCCGTCTGTCTGTCTGTCTGTCTGTCTGTCTGTCTGTCTGTCTGTCTGTCTTACTTAAATGTTCTCTCTCTCTCTCTCTCTCTCTCTCTCTCTCTCTCTCTCTCTCTCTCTCTCTCCATCCTGTTTTTACCTCCAGACGTCGGAATAGATAATCAGTGGGTAGTCTTTAATTTGAAGCAAAATACCACTACCTTAAATTAAACATTATTAGGATAAGGATTCATGGATTCGTGATTCGTCATTTTGCGTACGAAAAAAAATGTCACCTTGACTTGTTGGTCTTGTTTGAAGGACTGTCATTATTATAAAGAGTTTGAACTTTTCAAGGTCCCATTTTTTTGAGGTGTTAGGGAGTCTGTTTGTATGCGCTCTTTAAAGTTGTTGCTGCCAGTCTACCTGCCTACGATATTAGTGATGAGGATATGCTAAGCCATAATGTTTTTAAAACCTCAACCTAGCCTAAGTCATAAAAATTGAGCTGGCTGTTACTTCGGCAAAAACAACAAACAGCCAAGTGTGATGGTTAATAGCTTCATATTATTATAATTGGCAGTGCAAAAATACATGATTACATGTATTATGTATTCTGAATTCGTACAATGGTTTATAAAGGGGGCATGACAGTTTAGTGGTTAGGTTGTTTGTGGAAGCTAGCCAAAATTCCTTGGTTCAAAGCTCAATGTCTGCAGTGTACCGGTAGATCCTAGAGCAAATCCTTGAGTAATAATGGCGTTGAATAACTATAAATGCATACATAGACATACAAAAAATACAAAGACAGAGGCACATTTAATTGCCTATCAATAATCATATTTATATTGATTTTATACTTATAACATCTTCAAAAGCAACGTTTCCTGTACATTATTAACAGAATACAATCTGACAACAAAACAGAAAAATATATATTTATAGATTTTCTACATTACTTTGCATCCCAAGTAATGGCTCCCAAACACAATCAGCTCAAAATATGGGTTTGTTTTTTAGACTTGCTATACAAATTCTGTGATGCGTTCAGCACAATTTGAGCGTGCACCGACAGAATTGCGGTCGTAAAACACAAATGGAAACGTTTCAAATTGAACTTTCAAGTCATAATTTTTTTATTTATGTTTTGCTATCCGACGGGTGGAGGAACGAAACCAAACATTGTGGGGCTGGACGTTGTTTCCATAGTAACAGACCTCATGTGAAAAAGGTCAATATTAGAGGTGTTCACAGAGAAAGGCACAGAGATTATAAGGTTGGTGGTTCAGGCAAGAATACAAAAAAAAGAAATAAGGTTGTTCCGTTCTCAATTCCATACATTCCTTTTCCCCTTCCACTTCTTTAGATGCATTCTGACAGTGATTAAAAAAAAAGAATTAATACCGCAATTACATGGCTCCGAACGGCAAGTCAACTTTCATATTCATTTTGCTCCCCTATAAAAATTGTTATTTCTTTATTCTCTTTTGAAGTCGAAATTGAAAAGGGAAAAGTGGCCAACGGCTCGAACAACGAGCTTGCTTTGTGTTTCTGTGCAGATATGTCGCCTGCCTGCCCCCTCAATCACTGGCTGTTCCCTCTCTGTCTGCCTCTCTCTCTCATTCTCTCTCTCCGTCTCTCTATTGCTCTCTCACCTACTCTCTCTTCCTCACTCTCTGGCTTTCTCGTTCTCGTTCTCTCTCTCTCTCTCTCTCTCTCTCTCTCTCTCTCTCTCTCTCTCTCTCTCTCTCTCTCTCTCTCTCACTGCCTTGCTCGCTCTACCCCTCCCTATCAAGTCATTTTAATTAAGTCAGTCTCAGTGGCATGGCAGGCAAAGATAATTGGAGAGGGTTTCTGGATGCCATTTACTCTAAATGACGCCTGCTTCTTTCCCTTTCTCGCTCCCCTTTTTTCTCTCAATCTATTTCCCACTCTCCCCCTCTGCTCCCCCCCCCCCTCCCCCGCTCCCCCCGCCTCCTCATCTCCTGCCAAGGAGTTACCTATCTTTCCTTTTTCCTTTTTTTCTGCTCTTCACTTCCATCTTACAGTCAAACGCGAAATATGGATTAACCTCTCCTGCGTGACTGAGGCGAGGACTGCCTGTGAATTGCAAATTTTGGCCAAACGTCGCAATTTATTTGAAATGGCAAATCAGCCCAAAGTAATTTACTTGAAATGTGAGGATTCTTTGAACTTTAATGTTTTGGGTCCCAAAAATGTTTTTTCCTCGCCGCATAAGCGAGAATCGCCGGGACAACAACAGAGAAATACGTTTATATTGCGCCTATTTCTTAGGAGTTATTGGAAAACAATATGGGCCTTTGATTTCTTCGTCTTCTTGTGTTTATTTCCAACGACGTAAGGAAAAACACTCCAGTGTTTTGGAGTGTTTTCCATCAGACTACAGACTGGCATGCGTGGTGTTTTGTATTGCTTCCATATGTCATGTGCGGTGGCTTCTTTGGCCGACCAGATCAATGCACAATTTTCACAGCTTGTGTTTTTAAATCACATTTGCTCGAAGGGTTAGGGTTTTTTCAGGGTCGAAGAGTTCTTCCAAAGTTGACCATTGTTTGCCAAGTCTCTCTCCTTGCTGCTCTGCCTAAAGTTTGTTGTATCAAGGTTCAGTTAGTTGGTGGGCACTCTGTATATACATTTACTTCACTAATTTGGCCCCTGCAGAGAGTGCACGGAAGCTGGGCACTGAACCTAAAGTGATTTGCTTGAACTGAGCTCTGCACATGAAGGCCTACTCCCTCCCCCAAAAAAAAACCATCCCGCCCCCCCCCCAACACACTCACACACACTGTAAATATACACGGATGTTATATTATACAAGGTGTGTTTAAAATAAGACCAGGTCTCTATAACTGCCCTGTGGTGGAGTAGTAGTATAGGCCGGACATCTGCGTGTTAGCATTAAGTGTGTGTGTGTGTGTGTGTGTGTGTGTGTGTGTGTGTGTGTGTGTGTGTGTGTGTGTGTGTGGACCGTGGAGCGGGGTTGGGTGGGGGGAGCTCTATCAATCAGGTAGCGGTGCTGCTGAGAGGAGTGCTGAGGCGGGCCACCCATCCAGCCGGCCGCTCTGGGGAGATCCAATGTCCTCAGACCTCTAATGTGCTCCAGATGTCCCCTCCCTCCGTGCCCAGAAGAGCCGGATCGGGGGGGGGGGGCTCACTCTGGATCACAGAGGGGAGATCTGCTCCATCTCTGCTCGCGGGCACAGGCAGGGCAGAGGGTTGGAGGTCCCCTGTGTGTTAGTATGTATGGATCCTTGTTCCTCATGGAGTCCCGACCTGTGAGGTGGTGCTCTGGCTCGGCTGGTGGGGGCGGGCCGGTGGTGGTTGTAGTTACAGCACCTGAAACTACAGTGAATAACTTGGACGGAGGGAAAAAATGATGTAGGCGCCAAATCTGTTTTTGAGCTTGTTCTCATCCTTGTCCCGTCTGTGACCTCTCAGAGTTCTTTAATGCATCCTCTGTTTCCAACTTCTCCATCTTTGGGTCTTTCTTCCTTGTCTACTTTCCCATCTCTCTCTCTCGCTCTCCCTATCTGTTGTATCTCTCTGTCTCTGTCTCTGTCTCTCTCCCTCTCACGTTCTCTCTGTCTCTCTCTTTCACTCTCTGCCCAACAGACACGCACACGCATACACACACACACACACACACACACACACACACACACACACACACACACACACACACACACACACACACACACACACACACACACACACACACACACACACACACACACACACACACACACACACACACACACCAGAAGTTTGTTTTCCTATCTTTTCTTTCCGGTTCTATAGCCTTTTCGTGGCTCACAGACGGACTACTTTTCCGCTGTCTCTCTCTCTCTTACAGCCCGACTCAAAATCCATTCTATCCTCACTTTGACTTCTTTCCTTCAGTCTTTCTTCTCCTCTTCCTCCCGCTGGCTGCGTTCGATACGCTGTTTGTTTGGCCCAGAATTTCCCAGAATTCCATGCGCCGATGGCGGCTCCCTTTACCTCGACGCGCTAACACAAACAGAGTCTTTCCGGGGCCAAGAGCAGCAAACAACCACGCCACAGCTTGCACTTCCATTATTCCCTCTCCTGCTTTCCCCATCCACCAACTGCATCCCGCCATCCTCGCATTCTGAAAAGCATTCTGTGTTTCTTGGTGACTCTGGGACTTCTCGGAATAAAGAGAAACCGAAAATATGTCTCAACAGCAGGCTTATTTTCTAAACAGCGGTAGATGTTATTTTGTTTCTTTTCTTTGTCAGGGGGTGCAGCTCTGTGTTTACAGGGACCAGGGTGTCTGTAACAGTTTATATTTTTGCCCCCCTAATTGGCGGTTTATGTTTCCCTTTGCCTTGGATATTGAGCGTAAACAATGAAACAGGTTGCTATTGTTATGTAAACTAAAAGCAGCACACCTTATCCCCTCCTCCAATATAAATGTAGCTGAATCCTCTTCACTTCAACTCTGCTCCCCCTCCTTCACACTCTCAGGTAAGGCCTGTTCGCTTCCCATCTCCTGGGCTCTCGACTCACACTTGTGATGCGTACCGGCTTGGGTATTTATATCTATAGGCACACTGATATACCGTAGCATCGCCGCAAAAACTTGTGTTCCTTTGAAAACCCGCTTGCAAACTCAAAAACGTACACACATACACAAGCAAACGCATGCACACAGAGGCACACACTCACGCATGCACACACGCACGCAAGCACACGACCGCGCACACACACACACACACACACACACACACACACACACACACACACACACACACACACACACACACACACACACACACACACACACACACACACACACACACACTAGCATGCACATACACACAGGCCTAAATGCACATCCTTACTATCACCAAACATGCACACACACACACACACACACACACACACACACACACACACACACACACACACACACACACACACACACACACACACAGGGATTATTGAGATGGGGGGGATTAGCACGTGGGTGGTCGACAGAATAGTGTGTGTGTGTGTGTGTGTGTGTGTGTGTGCGTGTGCGTGTGTGCGTGTGTGCGTGTGTGCGTGTGCGCGTGTGCGTGTGTGTGTGTGTGTGTGAGGCAGAGATATCGGTTGCCTTAGGGGAGGAATGGGGCATTTAGAGCAATAGCATGTCTGGGTCCAATTCCAGAACTATTTCACTCTGGTCAGAACATCTTCAGTAAGCACATCTCCATATGAGCTACCGAGCGTTTTGCAAGAGCAGAGTATCCTACTTAACTGTCTATGCAGTAACAATCTGAAATCTGTATGGGGCTTATACTTTGCGATGTCACATTGCATTGACTGCCTCCATTTTGGAAGAATAGGAGCGTTGGAACGTTATTCTGTTATAGTCATGGTTCGTTGGTCATTGTTTAGTAATTAATCGTGAATTGATTCGTCATAACGGGAGACATTGATGTGCTTGAGACTCCAACAGCGCTTCTCTAGCAAAACGTTGCAAAACAATGTTTTCATGAGCCAACGTTACAGTAAATGTATGTTCTAAAACTCTTTTTAGTCCTCTCTATATGGTGCATTACCAACTCAAAATCCCATGATGCATTCGGATGAAAAAATGACTTAATAGTTTTCAAATTAAAAGCGGATGAAATGACTCCGCTGTTATGATGTATGTTGTCTGTCTTTATGAATATTTTAAGTCCTATGTTTTTAATTCAAAAACCATTATGTCTTTACATTCCTAGGTACAGATACATAATTATTATATTTATATATATATATGCCAACAACCTTTTTTTTCTTCACCTCCTGTGAATTATTTTTCATTAAATGTATTTGTTATCAAAAAGTCTCATTAGGTCTGACTTGCTATGGTAATTAAAAAATGCTATTTATTATTGCAATATCAAATGCATATTATTAGCTTATTGCAAGACAGTAATGAGGATTCACGTTGTTTTCTGGAATTAGTTGTGCATGCAAATGTGCTTTTTGATGATAAAAAGATATGGTCGAGCACTGAAGGAAACAAACCATTATTTTTAAATAATATGATATGTAGGGCTTGTATTCCCAATGTTTTGTTACACTTCTATTATTATTATTAATTCCATGCATGTCCTGATTTCAGTCCATCCCTGTCAAGTGTCTACTTTAGTCCATCAGGCAGAACAATTGTAATTGTTCCTGCATATAGCGAACATGTGTGGTTGATTTAGACAACAAACAACAAACTGAATGTTTTTGATTTAAGTTGCTTTTGCTTTAGGTTGCTTTAGATATGCTGTTTACATTACACTGAAACTTTGAGCCAAAATTGTTATTATTCTTTTATACGTCCCAATGTTATATGCACGCATATATAAAGGTCTTTGTAGTTTTCCATAAACTCAACATTTGAAAAAGGGGTCTTTAGGTACGATTTTAGACCCCTAATTTGAGTTTGATTTGTCACAAATGCCATAGCCATCAGTCAGCTGCTAGTGAGTCAAATGCTCAGGGATATCTATTCTGGTTGAATGCGCCTCTTTTTTTATGAGACCATTTCGATTTCAGGCTAATTTCTGACCTATCAACAGATCTCTTCCCTGATTGGTTTAGGGAATCCATTTTCCCTGTCAATCACATTTACCCGCACCGCATTATCATCCCAATGGCTGACAAGCATGGGCAGGGAGGGAGCAGAGAGGGCGGGTGCATTATTTTTTGGGTGGTTTATTTTCAAAATCTCACTCAGTTCTCCTCTATTCCACTCTCCTTCCACTCTCTCTATCTTTAAAGCTTTCAAATCTTGCCTAGAGCCGCTTTAAATGTGAAAAGGGGAAAAACATCCTTCATGAGCGGGATCACGTATCTGTATCACCCGCCCCGACACTGTAAAGTCGAGGGATATAGGTAGTGCTTGTCCACTCTGCGATAAGGGGAGCTATTGATGAGATGGGCTGGGCCACGGCTAGAAGAGCAGATAAGGAGCAATACAATGTCTGTGTGACAACAACAACGACAACAACAACAACAACAACAACAACAACACACATAACAGTGGCACAAGCAGTCACTCAATGGAGGAGGAGTTGCAGGAGGAGATGAGAAAGAAATGGAGAGATCAGAGAAGCAGAGAGAGGAGAGGATAAGCAAGATGAAAAGGGGACAGGGGGGAGGGAGGAGTACGGGATGGCTGAAGAAAAGGGAGGAAATGGGAGAAGAGTAGCTGGGTGTGGGAGGAGAGGTGAGGGAGAGTGCAGAAGAGAAGAAGGGAGCGAGGCGAGGGAGGAGAAGAGTGTCGGCCGAGGATTCGCCAGAGGAACTCTTGCAGATCCCATCCATCGCCCGTGAGCTCGGCTGTTCTTATTTTCCCCTTTTTCTCACTCTCCCTGCCTTCGATGTTCTGATGGTTATCGTCTTAAAGGAGGAAATACCACCACGTAATACTATGTGTGTGTGTGTGTGTGTGTGTGTGTGTGTGTGTGTGTGTGTGCGTGCGTGCGTGCGTGCGTGCGTGCGTGCGTGCGTGCGTGCGTGCGTGCGTGCGTGCGTGCGTGCGTGCGTGCGTGCGTGCGTGCGTGCGTGCGTGCGTGCGTGCGTGCGTGCGTGCGTGCGTGCGTGCGTGCGTGCGTGCGTGCGTGCGTGCGTGCGTGCGTGCGTGCGTGCGTGCGTGCGTGCGTGCGTGCGTGCGTGCGTGCGTGCGTGCGTGCGTGCGTGCGTGCGTGCGTGCGTGCGTGCGTGCGTGCGTGCGTGCGTGCGTGCGTGCGTGCGTGCGTGCGTGCGTGCGTGCGTGCGTGCGTGCGTGCGTGCGTGCGTGCGTGCGTGCGTGCGTGCGTGCGTGCGTGCGTGCGTGCGTGCGTGCGTGCGTGCGTGCGTGCGTGCGTGCGTGCGTGCGTGCGTGCGTGCGTGCGTGCGTGCGTGCGTGCGTGCGTGCGTGCGTGTGTGTGTGTGCGCGCCAACCTGATGGACACTGGCTTGCCTCCCTGGTCCTCGTGTTAATATGGAGATTTCTGGAGGAACACAACTTAAGCGAGGTGTACAGGTTATTGTGTCATCATATTGTGCCCTTCCCCTTCGAGCTTTATGGTCATCAATAATGCGTACACTAAATTTATTTTGTATATTCATGAGTTGATTGATTGATTCAAGGTTTTTTTTCTTTCTTTGCTAACCACCCAAAGGAAACAACAAACGTCTATACATAAAGTTGTATTGAAAAGCAAGAAGCAGAAAGGTTAGCGGAGTACATGCCTAGCCAATAGGTCAACCACTATCAAACAACTTTATCTAGCAAATCCCAGGCGGTTCAATAGCAAACCCCTGCACACATACCCAGCCCCCCCCCCTCCCCCGTTTCCATGGTGACAGTACAGTTCTGTGACTTATTGTTCTCTCAGACATTAATGGAAATCTATGACACCAAAGTTAAGCAATAATTGAGAATTGGGAGTTGAGAGTTTTGGCAGTGAAACAAAACCATCAGCCAGAATCACATCAATCCTTGTTCTTTTATGTTCACCCTGGTTGTCTTCGGTTTGTTGTGTTAACATTAAACAAACGCCACCACTGCGATCTGTACATCTCCTCTCTTTAGCCTCGCGGACCTACAGAGTTCACCTAATCCTGGGCAAATACTAGATATCCACTGTGCTATTACTCAAGTCTTAATGAGCGGCTCACTGAATAGTTAGCTTCAACCCCGCGTTGAGTAATGGTTGCCAAAACGGATTTCAGTTAGATGGTTTGGATTTTGATTGCAAGACAAGCTGCTGCTTAGGCTTGCTTAATGACATTTATTTCACTGTGTTGTTTGTGTCAGTGGGCTGTTTGTGTGTGTGTGTGTGTGTGTGTGTGTGTGTGTGTGTGTGTGTGTGTGTGTGTGTGTGTGTGTGTGTGTGTGTGTGTGTGTGTGTGTGTGTGTGTGTGTGTGTGTGTGTGTGTGCGCGCGCATGTGTGCATGTGTTTGCGTGAGTGTATTTCTACTTTGTTGGTGCCTCTTATTTTTTGCATGGTGGTATGGTCATGCAATGATTATTTTGGGCTGCTTGGCACATCATCTTTGAGTAATTTAATGTTTGGCGTGTGTGTGAAAGGATGCGTGGTTCAGTGGGAGTTTTCAACTTGTTGGTGATTAACAGTTTCGTACTTGGCTTGGAAAACGTTCTTGTGATAATCCTGTTAGTTATTTTCCCAAGTATTTCTTATTGTAAGTTAACACCTATGTTTTTTGTTTTTTTTGCTCACTTTTTACATATGAACATAATTCTAATGCACATGTTGAAGCATTAATAATATTCTATGCTACGTTTTGATGGTTTACCTCTGTGATTCATAAATGATATGTGATATATATAAAAAGGGTTTGTAAGATCTCGCCTGATGCAGTTGATCAAAGTTACTAAAATAAGCAAATCATATGTTTCTGTCCCAGTCCCACATATGCATATTTCTTAAAAATCATCTAATTAAGACAAAAGCTTTTAGCTATGCTAATAAGGTTGTTTGCATGCAAACCGCCTGCCCCTGGGGAATTACAAAAAAAAACAAGTAAAAACACAACACTGTACTTTTATCGTGGCCCATTTTACATGAGACTTTAATCTAATTAAAAAATGCAGACAGAAGAGAAAAGAAAACAATCAAATTGGAATCCGTAATATCCAAACAATAATTTGCATTAATACAAAGAAAACATGAATTGAGGAGAGATTGGACCACTGATGGCGTTGTAAGCAGCAGGGCAGAAAGCAGAATGTCTCCACAGCCCCGGGGAAATCCCGGTGTCTTCATTACGACTGTAGGGCACATTTGAATATGTGAAGGACATTCATTAAGGAGTGGAATATGAAAGAAGATGGAATGGAATGGAAAGGTTATAGTGTTGAGTCCTAATACAAAAAAATGGAAATGTATTAATCTGCTCTTTTTCACTTTTTTTTTTTTTTTAAACAATCATTCCAGTAATAAACAACCAAAAAATACACAAAGCAATAGCCTTCGTAAATGTATATCCCTATATCCGTGTACCTTTAAATGGATTAATATGCAGGCATCAGTGCAGGATAACAAACATGGTCAACCATATTCTCTTTTTTTTAAACCTATTAATTTTGCTTGACATTTATGGCACGATCACAGAGGGTCTTCTGTATGAGTGTAAATTAATTGAGATATAACTTCCTGAAATAAACGTCTTCTGGAGCCAAGTCTATTAGTATCAGCCTTAATTACATTCAGTCACACTCTCCAAGGGTTACACAGGCCTCCATTAAGTGGAGCAGGCCTGCACCCCGTGACCCCTGGACCGAAACCATCAGTAAGTATGTATATGAAATACACTGCAGCTAAATCCAGTATTATAACTGTATCCAGGGGCACAAACGTTGGTGTCACAGGTGTGGGGGATTAACGGACATGAAAATGTGAACATTACATAGTCATTTTACACATCGATTTTAAAACTAACAATGAACAATTATGCCAATACTACAACGGTGAATTTAATAATAGTGGAACCACTTATTGAAAGAATATTTGTCAAAGCAATGGACTCAGATTGAAATAGAGTTAGGTTTTTCCTAATCCCAGCAATGGCACATATTCAATACGACAGAGCTGTTGAGCATTGTTGGCAAGCCCAACAATACAGCACAACCGTCCATCTTTAATACTCCATACTTGAATGAAGTATAATGGTGGCCCAATGGCCAAAAACCACATAGGACCAGCTCACAAATTCTTCCAAATTGCACATGAGTTTTCTTCATTTTTTTAATCCCAAAACACAAACAGCCTCACCTTTCTCCAACATTACCTTCCACTGACTACATGCATTACAACTGGATCCTCAAAACCTGAAGTTTGAATGAGAAGTCCTCCCTACTCTCAAACACACATACACACACACAAATACACACACGCACACACACACAATGAGAAGAACAACCTCTGCAAGGTTGTTGACTTTTGTCCTTCAGGTGGAGTTGTTGCAAAACACGCCCTCACACCTATTACCTCTGCAGAGAGAGAGAGAGAGAGAGAGAGAGAGAGAGAGAGAGAGAGAGAGAGAGAGAGAGAGAGAGAGAGAGAGAGAGAGAGAGAGAGAGAGAGAGAGAGAGAGAGAGAGAGAGAGAGAGAGAGAGAGAGAGAGAGAGAGAGAGAGAGAGGGCGCGGACCATGAGTCCCATTAAGATCAACAGATGAATAAATGATACTGGAATGAACCAGCAGCTAGGACTGGTTGGAGTGGATGGAGGACTGGCTGTGTATAATGAGGTGGCCTGGGAATGTCGACCCGGCTCACCCTGTGTGTGTCCGTGTGTGTGTCCGTATGTGTGTGTGTGTGTGTGTGTGTGTGTGTGTGTGTGTGTGTGCGCAGCTTCTCTTTAGCCCCGGGTGCTTCATAGCCTCAGGGCTACCGGTGAGCTTGTCTTTGCCTAAGGCCGTCCGTGTGTGTGTGTGTGTGTGTGTGTGTGTGTGTGTGTGTGTGTGTGTGTGTGTGTGTGTGTGTGTGTGTGTGTGTGTGTGTGTGTGTGTGTGTGTGTGTGTGTGTGTGTGTGTGTGTGTGTGTGTGCGTTTGTAGGTATGTGTGTACATAATATATGTGCAAATGTGCATGATAGATGCATGTGATATGCTGTATGTCGGTGCATACGCGGACATGCATGTTTTGGGTGTACTTTTCTGTTTCTGAGAAAGAGCAGGACACAGTGTGTGCTTTAGGGATCATTAAGCTAGTAAAAACGAAGCTATTCCTGTGCACTGTTGGTGTTCTATCAATATACATGTCTGTTTCATCGCATCCCATGCGAGTGTGTGTGTGTGTGTGTGTGTGTGTGTGTGTGTGTGTGTGTGTGTGTGTGTGTGTGTGTGTGTGTGTGTGTGTGTGTGTGTGTGTGTGTGTGTGTGTTTTGCATTTGCCTGTGCTCTGATCTGTGTGTTTTGCAATTCCGGTGTGATTTTCAGGTTCAACCACAAACCGATGCACACACACACACACTCACACACTCACACACACGCACACACACACACACCAACCCACTCTCATTACCGACCTGCCCTTTCCTCTTCCATTTTAGAGGCATCAAGGCCTTCCCCGGCTGCTGTTTGCATTGCAAATGGCTGCCAACAATGAGCAAATGATTAGATCCTGCGTGGTGACTCTGCACAACATTACTATGGATGATAATGTTTATTCCAAAATGTTATCCATCGCAGTGCCAGGTTAACTTCAGTGGCCATCAGAAAAAAGAAGAGTCATCAGACAGGAAAGACAAAACAGACCTCTAAAACCGCCTTCCCCTTTCTGCATTACGTTAAATATGTGTCTGCGTTAGCATATTCCCACATGAGTATTGTAGGAGTTAATGCCTGCTTTCAAAACCTTTATTTTGCTACTTGTGTTTCCGATGTCAGTGAGGACGTTGGCAATGATAATGGCTCAGTTACAGAATCATTATGAAAGCATTAGCTTCGTTATGTCACAGGAGGACAGCGATGTGCTGTCACAGCAGATCAGCTTTTTGATGTCACACAAGATCAGCTTATGGATGTCAAAAAACATCATCCTTGTGATGAAACAGAAGGTCAGCGATGAGCTGTCACACTATTTCAGCTTTATGATGTCACAGTAGATCAGCTTTGTGATGTTACCACGGTTCGGCGATGGGATGTCACAGTAGGGGGGCTTTGTGATGTCACAGTAGAGGAGCTTTGTGATGTCACAGTAGAGGAGCTTTGTGATGTCACAGTAGATCATCTTTGTGATGTCACAGTCTTAGATCCGATATGTGAAGTAACAATAGGTCGCTATGGGATGTCACATAGTTAAGTTAATACAAAGGTAAAGACATTTATCATTATCCCTTGCTGTTTGACGTGGTTACAATTATGATACATATGAAACTTTTAGAGGGATTTCAGCCTTTCCCTTTTTGGTACATTTGAAACCAATTTTAAATGAAACTAGCATCTAATATTTCTCTACTTTTCAGTGTCCGCAAAAAGTTGCAATTGTTGAGAGATTCCCAGTCTGCACATATTGAATTTAAGATCTTAAAAGATAAACATTTCGCTCACAAATATTGCTTTCTACAGATCATAGTAGGATTCATTTTGTTCAGCAGGCAAATGAAATGAATGATATCAATTCTGCTATTTTGATCAGGGCCTTAATTAGAGGCCCAT
>NC_082388.1:18793146-18858146 GCF_031168955.1 Gadus macrocephalus | reverse complement strand
TCTTATCTCAAATATTTAATGGTTTCAATTAAAAAAAATATTAATAACACTGATTTCCATTGCGTCGTCCCAATTGGCATCTTAATTCAGAATATATTTAGCATATATATTTAGCACGTATAAGCAATCTGCAAGCTATGCGTTGGCTAAGTCTATTCAGGAGGGGTTCACCCCTACAAACAACAAAGAAAGAAAACTATATTTAAGTGCATGCATGTGTTACGAATCAATTCACTTTCTCTTTGAAGTTGAACAGGCAATTGTTTTGCAATGCCCAATTATCATTTTTTCTGATGTCCACCTTACCTGCCTGTATTATATTTGTATGCTGTCTCCATTATAACACTGTGACCATAACAAGATAAGGTGAACTTTATTAATCCCAGAAGGGGAATTCAGGTGTCACAGCAGGAAAGTACAGGACAGTAATTGGAATAAAGAAATAAGGTACCAAATTTAATAAGAACAAATCTTTCACTCTATTCCACCACCCCTTTATCACCAAACCCAACCTAACCCCACCTCACCCACCAACACCCAAACCCACCCCTCCTCACATAACTCAACCCCACTTAACCCACCATCACCCATCCCCAACCAACCCAACCTAACCCCACCTCACCCACCTTCACCCAAACCCACCCACTATCACCCATCCCCACCTAACCCCACCTCACCCACCTTCACCCAAACCCACCCAACCTAACCCCACCTCACCCACCTTCACCCAAACCCACCCACTATCACCCATCCCCACCTAAACCCACCTCACCCACCATCACCCACCCCCACCCAGACCCCCTGGGCATGGACGGCCTGCAGCCCCTCCCGTCGGAGTCGGCCACCCTGGCAATGCAGCAGGCCCTGATGGCGGCCGACGACTCCATGGACGGGACTGAGGAGGAGGAGGAGGAAGAGGAGGAGGAGGAGGAGGAGGAAGAGGAGGAGGAGGAGGAAGAGATGGAGGAAGAGGAGGAGGACGGGCGGGAAGGACACGACCGAGGGAGGAACATGAGCGGCGGCGGGGGAGGGCCGAGGACAGAGCGCAGCAACATGGAGGACTTGGAGTAGGGAGTCACGCAGAGAGAGGAACACAAGTTCTCCGATGAGTACTCTGACATAGGTTTGATTGTTGTTATTTCACTTTTCAAGAACGTAAGTAATGAATGCATTTCATATTGCTCTGGCTTTCTGGTAAATCGTACTCGTTTCCCCCCCGAGACGTTTTTGAGATACGATTGTTTACTTCAGGATTCTTGAAAATCATGAAAATCTGTCATTCATCACTTAGACCAAGCTCCTTTTTTGTTTCTTGTTTTTTGAGGGTGAAATAAAATTATTCAATACTGGGATAAAATGTTAAGATGGAAATGCTAGCTTGTTGAGGAAGAAAAAAGGCTTGAGCTCTGACCTCTACTCAAAGAGACACTGTCTGGCTCACAGCCAAGCGATAGGTCAACCATGAACCCACTTGTTAATGTCCAGCCAGTGACCCTTTGGAAAACACCCTTCAGATGAAGGCTGTTTTCTAGCCATCGATGGAACGGTTCATGGAGACTATATAGAAGAACCTAATCTTACAGCCAGAATCACAACCGTCAACAAAAAGAGACACACAATATTCATTCGTTATTGAATATAGTCATTATGATTTGTATCCATCAATACGGTAGAATCCATAGATATCCATAGATAGTGTTGTTGTTTTTTATTTGTGGCTCATGCTTATCAATTGATCGATCCATACGTAGCAATATGCTGAGGCGGACTTCAAAATAAATTATCCTGATTGATCACCTATTCTATCGATGGGTAATCAAGATTATTTATGGATATAATTGCCATTTTTTAATGTAAGAGATCTCACGAAGAACGTTGGCGACATTAGCTGAATTACTTTGGTTGTTGAATGCAATGTGAACCGAAAGTGAGTACTATGACTCAAAAGTAAAAAAAAAAACTAAAAGCTAAAGTTTTAGTTTATGAGTGGGAAGAACCTCAACGAAAGGACCTTGGTGGCTAGTCACCTTTTTACATTTTTCACTCTCAAAACAATACGCCCACGTGCACACACACACACAAATCTATGGAGCTCACTGTATGCATTGACTTTTGGCACCGAATCACGTCTTCTAAAATGGCCCCCATGTTCCTCAGGTTTGAACAAACGAACAATGGTTCTTCTCATCATCTCTCTGTTTTGGTTCGGTTGAGAATTTAAACCCCAAGATGTCAAGCAAACTTTATGAAAATATTGATTTTCTTTCAATTTCCTTCCATGAACAAAACAACAAAAATGTAAATCAGTGTAAACTGAGTGCACAATGTATTTATAATGGGCTGTGTTTACTGGCTTCACATATTTATAACTTCTGTTCGTTTTTTCTTGATCTCAGCCATTGGCTCACGAGACAATGATTGGTAGAAGAATGTTAATATAACATTTTCTTCTTGGAATGATTTCTATATCAGGGGAGTGCCTGTTTTGGTCTAGTTCACAGCAACAAACCTAACTTCAACCATCGCCTGCAAATATTAATATGATTCTTGAACTGAGATTACCACACAAAAAAATAGCTTGTGCTTTTTTTGTGCTTTTCAAATGTTTGGATGTTTTTACAAAGAAACCCAGAAACACATCCTGTCCTTCCAAACGTATCTTGTTACCATGACAACAACGCTCTCTGAGGTCTGAGGTCACACTGAGGTCAAAGCTGAGGTCACACAATCAGAGTGGCAAACAAAACGTCGGGATAACCGACAGAACCGGCATCACATCACATGACTTTTTGCGAGAAAATAAGTTACGAGATTTTGCAGTCTCTTGAACTTATCTCCTGTGTGAAGGACTCTGAAGAAAAAAAAAGAAAACAAACTGTGAAACCATTTCAGTTTCGAACCTAAAGGAAGACGAAGAAAATGGAATCACTTGTTTATAATGTGAAGATTGCCTAGGTAAAAATAACGAAAAATCATGATATTGAATGTTCTGATTGTTAAATGTGAAGTTTGTCCCATCGATATTCTTTGTTTGTTTATTTTAGTTTTTTAAATGGATCTTCCAGAGCAAGTGACATTAGGGAATATTTTTATTTTGTTTATACACTTTGTTGTCATAATCTATTGTGTCTCAATAGACCAATTGTAATAATTAAAAAATGTAAAGATACTGGTTTTGACTTTGAGTCGTGCACACACTGCATTTCTTTTTCGCCAGGAATTTAAACCAAGTGATTTTCTTCCTAAAAGCAAATAATATCAAATAGGTCTCATAATCCTTAAAATTAACGTCTCAAGCCTGTATTATTTGTAATTAGTGTGTATTCAAATATTTCAAATGATTGAATACAGTTTGATTATTTTATTTTTTTATCTACCAGTGACTTTTATTGTCTCTGGTATGATTTTTTCTGTATAAAACTTAGTTGTCGCTCTAACTTTCTGAAGTACTGCATAGCCTGCATATTTATGAAACCTAATATAAAATATATGGATAGAATTGATCCTTAGTTCCAAATTCTAAACTCGTTCTGATTGGTCAAATCCAAATCTATCATCATTGCTCCAGCTTGGCTCAGTTTGTTATCACTCTCATAATGTTGTTGAAGTTAGCTGGAAGTTAACTTTGTAGGGACATGGACTTCACTTAAAGGTGATAGGTAAAAGCTATAATTTGAGTGAAATCTGAAAAACATGACATTGTCATCCTTCGGCTATTAGTGAGTGAAATGCTCTGTTCTGGTTGATTGGCCTCCCTCTCTATGAGAGTATTTAGATTTCAGACAGCTCCTGGCACATTCTGGACCAATCAGGGCATACCTTCCCTGATTTGTTCAGAGAATCAATTGCCTGTCAATCACATTCACACACACAGCGTATTCATCTCAATGGCAGAGGAACCTAGGGATTTTTTTCCTTTGTGTTTATTTTTTAAAATGTTGAGCTCTTTTGAGCTTTCTCTTGCTACACAACTCTAAAATCGTACCTACCACAGCTTTCAACGGTTACCCACCAGCAACAATCATCAAACATAAACAGCAGATTCTTTGATTAACAGTGACGTTTTTTGAATGAGGGGGTTGGGGCATTAAAGCAGGAACCCTCTGATTTCAAAACGTTGCTATATAAGCCGAAACATAAACACAGAGTCAACCACCCAGAAAACAAGAAGGCGTAAGTGATCATAACGTATTGTCCTTACGAACTATGCAGCGATTATAATATTGTTATTTTCTAAGGCTGTGATTCCATTAGTTGTTGGTTTAGCTGCTTTCAGCCAGCTGGTGTAGTGTCTTCTTCGGGTGTTAGCAGTCTTAAACACATCTTATTGCAAGTAGTCTAGCGTATTGTCAATGGAAAAAAAACATTTGCTATCTAAATGTTTTGATATGTTGAGAAGGCTGATAACTCTAATTTGAGTCTGGGCCTTAACTACAAGAATAGGCATCCGATCTTGTATGGCCTCTGGCCATACTGGATATACCGTATATTTAACAATATTATTTTAGCCAATCTTATTAACCGGATAACAACACAACATTACAAACACTACTACAATCTATCTCTGAAATGGCGAGAGACGAGAAAGATTCCTCTAATCCAACGTGTGTTTCAGATATTCGCCTTTATTATTGTTGACTAGATGAACACTCGTTCATCTGGTCAACGGTCGAAAGGGGCATGAAAATACACGCCTACTCTGCCTCTCCACTCTGACTGAGGAACACTGGTTTACAGTGGCAGAACTCCGCCACTCAAGCACATGTCGAAAATAGCTTTGGAATAACAGAGGCAGCAAAAGCCACCGGGGGTGATGAAGTTGTTTGAAGTGGGTCACAGCAAGCCAGAGTGGGTTTGAGCAAGATTTTCTGATAGACTTTTTTTTTACTGCTGCTTGAAGTACTGGCAAAGAGTCTACGGGTTTATCACAAACACAAGCCACCTTTTAACATGTTCATCTGGGCTGTGTTTTACTCTTGTATAAAGTCTTTGTATCAAGAAATTACTATGATGTTCAGTCAGTGTGACTAATATCTGGCTAACTTCGGACCCCTGGCTTTCTGGAAGTTCTGGTGGTCTAAATGCTGCTGGCGGTTGTACCATGTGGGCCATCCTACATGGCCCCAGATGTCGGTCCCTCTAATTAGACCTAGACTGGTCTAAGGCCGGTCCAGCCCAGATCCAACCCTCTCATTTACCACCATCCTCCCATGGATACTTAAAGCGCTGGCCAACGCCTGGCGGGGCCTTAGGAAGAACGCACTGGGAAGAGAGAAGGGAAGATCCACGTAGGTTTTTACTGAGCAGCCACGAGATAATCTGGTAAGAAGCTTGTTAATGTTATTTTGTTTCATATTGGCGCACGTGTGTTTATCATCTAATTAACTGAACATCAGAGAATGAATGCTTGTGTTGTATTATACTGTGTATTCATTTATCATTTATTTGATCAATTGCAAATGGTGCCAAAGTGTGTAGAATAGGGTTAAATGCAGAGGGAAACATCATCTCAAGGATAATCTTGTTTTTTCAGTGTAGTAGAGCAGTCTACTTACTACCAGTTTATTACTACTAGTTTATTCTTACGATATCATGATCAGATGATCTCACAGGGGGGGGGGGCGGGGGGGTTGAAAAACACAACAAATCAAAACGGTGTTTTTTAACTTAAAAACTCACAACTCAACTCAGACTCACCTCCACTCAAAACCTCAAGTCATGTCTTTTCCCCCACGATATGTGATCAGGTTTAGAGAACCCCCTGCCCCCCCCCTCCATCCGACACCACCATGGCCATCGCCAGAGAGGCCGCCAGGGCCATGCTGTCGGACGCCCTGCTGCAGCAGGGCTATGGCACGGGGCGCCTGGCCCAGCTGGAGCTGGAGCTGCCCCTGGATAAGGTCATCAAGTTTGTCTCCGTGGGCCTGCCGCTGCTGCTGGTGTCCATGGCCTTCGCCCGCGAGGTCTCCCTCGGTGAGCTCACCGTTTTATCATTATTAGTATCGTTATTGTTAATATTACTTTTATTAATATCAGGGGGTTTAACCCAGTTCCTTAACAGCTCGTAACATGTCCGGGAGCCCATTAGTGTTATTATTATTTTTTACCTCCGTCTGGGATTAATTATGTATGTCTTGTTTTATCATACATTTTTGGGGATATTTTCAATTAAGTTTTTTATTGCTGCTCTAAATTGGGGTTCTTCCTGCGCTATTATCAATCATCAGACACTATTAGGAAAACTACACCCAGGCCTATATCTTGTGCATGTTATATACTCTCCACTAAATTAAGGTTTATATTAAGCTTAGCATTGATAGGTTGATTATCTATTTATTTTTTATTTTTATATAATTTTATATAATTTTCTATATCAGACTTACACATCCATTGTTTGCCAGAGTTGTCAAACTCTGCTGGCTTCTTTCAAATGAACGGTTATTTTGTAGGCTGTACAAACACACACACACACACACACACGAACACAGACACACACACACACACACACACACACACACACACACACACACACACACACACACACACACACACACACACACACACACACACACAGGGGCGGCCCCAGCACATTTGGCGCTCTAGGCGAGCTTCACTCCTGCCCCCCCAAAAAAAATAAATAAAATAAAATAAAATAGTTTGTTAATTCCCCACGAAAACTGAATTGCAACCTTGAAAAACAGTTTTGCCCTGTAACTGCATTTCTTTCACATAAACACAACAACGATCGCAACGATGAACAAACATTAATTCAAGAATAAAATCCACGGAGGAAATGGCAAGCCTGTGCCCTGCTGAACTACGCTCCGACCACGCCCCCCTGTGAGACGGTTTATGGACACATGCCCCGTTTTGGGAAAGTTCACTTGACTAGTTCAGTTCATAGTTCACACATTTTAAAATGAACGAGTTCAGTTCATAGTTCATTCTTCAAAAGTTTGAACTAAGTTCACAGCTCTCAATATGTTGCGAGCTATAATGTTCTACATCTCTATATGTCTGCAATACCGCTCTCGGCATGGCATCTAAGCAATTTCGGCGCTCTCACACTTACCAGCCGTGTTTGTCTTCCTTAAAGGGTGTACTATGCA
Organism: Gadus macrocephalus; assembly: GCF_031168955.1. NCBI lineage: Eukaryota > Metazoa > Chordata > Actinopteri > Gadiformes > Gadidae > Gadus > Gadus macrocephalus. The sequence goes on along the minus strand of NC_082388.1, from coordinate 18,851,037 downwards.
ACGAGTAATATATTTGAAGTGCTGTTGCACTGGCTATGGTCGCTATACAGTGCGCCCCTATTTTAATCATGTCTTTTTTTATATAATGTAGAATAAATGGACATATCATTTTTGATATACCCGCCTCTGTAAAATCTTGAAATAACTATATGACAGGGAGTAGGACAACTTTGATTGAGGTACATATTTTCTTCTTAACTCAACTAAAGTGCCCGAAGCAATTCACGCATTCATCAACCTTTCCTATTTGGAATTCATTATAGGCAAAGAACAGGATTTAAAGATTTACCTTTCTCCTTTGCACGTTTCTCTTCTTCTTCCTTTCTCTTCTTCTTAAATTGCGTCCCGGATGGCTTTTGCCTCTTCATTTTCTTGATTTCGTTCTTGATTCTCGATTCTTGAAAACACTCTAACCAAACGCCTTATAGTACTAGCATGTTCTGACGAAACCAAGGAGGTAGGTTCCCCTTCCGTTTTCGATTTTTGGATCATTTTACCCTAATGTTAGATTTATTTTTTTTAATGTCAAAAAAATAAAATAAAAAAAATAATATATATATAATTGTGTTTTTTTTTTTTTTTTTCGGGCGCATTATTTTGCGCTCCCCCTCTAGATGGCGCTCTAGGCGGCCGCCTAACCCGCCTGTAGGGAAGGCCGCCCCTACACACACACACACACACACACACACACACACACACACACACACACACACACACACACACACACACACACACACACACACACACACACACACACACACACACACACACACAACAAACACACACAAGCTGTAGAGAGAGCGAGACAGAGAGAGAGAGACATGAGTAAGATGGGTGACCCAGGAGAAGGACTGAGCAGCCCAAGCCAGTGTGGTACAACCAGCTATCTCTGCAATCAGCCCCCTCGCGTCTGACGCTAATAGCCGCGGGGACGCTGGAGCCAGCGCCGGTGGTGCCGTAATTACAGCCCCAGACCCCGCATTACCGTGGCGGGCGGCGCAGCCTCATCCATACAAGCAGTCAAACAAGAGGACATGTTGATTAAGCAGAGGGCGCCTCGGCACACGACTGCACAGCGCGCTGTTTATTACGCTGCGAGAGGAAGCTATGGATCAGCGGCCGACTCTCTTCCTCCCGGGAGGTTGTTGAGTCTCACAACAGTGGCTGATTGATCTGTTGTCTGCTGTCTGGCGCGCCGCGCACCTGCCTCCTCCAAGACGACACTTTCTCCCGTTCCCGCGTGCACCAGCATCGCGTACAATGATGAGGTGTTGCTGCTAATTGGGAGGGTGTGTGAGCAGGGGGAGAAGGGTGGGGCGTTTTTTTTTTTTGTGTGTGTGTGTGTGTGTGTGTGTGTGTGTGTGTGTGTGTGTGTGTGTGTGTGTGTGTGTGTGTGTGTGTGTGTGTGTGTGTGTGTGTGTGTGTGTGTGTGTGTGTGTGTGTGTGTGTGTGTGTGTGTGTGTGTGTGTGTGTGTGTGTGTGGTCTCTCACATTATTATGTGAGAGAAAAGTCGAGAGGGACAAAAAAATAACAACGGGTAGACTTCAGTATTTAGACATTGCCCTTACAAGAACACGTAACAGCTCAGGCTACAATCACACTCAAATTTGGGGGAAGGAAAGAACTGCACCCATCCGGTTTGAAGAACAGAATAAGCAAAAAGAGAGAATGGAAAAGTCAAACAGAGGAACACATTTTTACAGGAAAGCTTCACGTCGCTCCAGTGCTCTTCAAACCCACCTCTGCTGTATAATTAAAAAGAAAAGTGGTGAGGGAGCCCAGCCCGATACTGACACGCTCTCATTCGACAAGCGCATGAGAAAGGGTTGAAGAATGTGAGAACTGTCTCTGTCATCCTAATTAGAATCTGATCAGCACAGAGAGCAGCTTTGATCGAGGCCAATTACTGGGTTCTAGTCGAGGTTGAGTTTATTGTAAGCAGGCCGAGTCGTATTCCTCGAAGGGCTTCTTTCTTATTTGCCTCGGTCTTTTCACCGCTACCGATGTGTAGCCGACGTCGGGATATTGACAAAAGCGCTTGTTTGCCGCGTGTGAAGTGATCCGAGGTTGCTTGTTGTCATGTCAACAGTTTGACGAAGAAAAGAAAACCCTATATATCTCGAAACACCAAAACATACGTTGTTGTTTGGTTTTATTTGTGAACAATGCACATATAGGATGAAAGTATACAGTTAGGGCTAGTAGAGTTATCTTCTCTGCCAAAGGTGACACAGACCCGGAACAATCTGCCTACAATCTGCCTGCCACACACACACACACACACACACACACACACACACACACACACACACACACACACACACACACACACACACACACACACACACACACACACTTGCGCACACACGCATATGTGCATATGTGTGTGTGTGTGTGTGTGTGTGTGTGTGTGTGTGTGTGTGTGTGTGTGTGTGTGTGTGTGTGTGTGTGTGTGTGTGCGCACACACACACATATGCACACACACACACACACACTGCAGTTTACAGTACAGTACAGTGTGTAATGATGAGATCAACTACATGGTGCCACCATGTTCTGAGCCCTAGATTAGATGGCAGTGTGCTTCATTTAGATGTGACGGTTGCCAGTAAAAATAAGAAGCTGTGCCTTGTCACTTGTACAACTCCCATGTAGCTCGGAGGAACACACCCATGGGTGTCTCCTCCCAAACGCTTGTCCAAGCCCAGGCCGCCCGATGCCAGATGGACGTTCCTTCAAGTGGTCGGGACCACATGTTGGTGATCTAAATATAAGGCTGCTTGGCCCGGGGGAGCCACGACTCTATGAAATTACTAGGGTAGCCATCCAGAAACATGTGATTTCTGCTCAGGAGGGCGAGAGATTTCTTCAGAGGAGGAGGAGGAATGGAAAAATAGGGCCGAGTTCAGATGTGTGCCTGCCAGTTGACCCCCAGTACCAGAACTACTGTTTTGTGTTTGTGTTTCTTTTCTATTTATGTGCATGTCATTTGAATGCATGCCTGTGTGCAAACATGCAGCATAATATGTTGCTTCTGCTATAGCTAGAGATGAATGCCATTTGGTTTGACTCTTTCATCCAAAGTGCCTTCCAAATACCCTGAGTTTATGTATAGGGAATCAAACCCTAGAAGTCTCAATGATATGCCATTGCTAGACAATTCCACATTAAAGCTCTGTCGACTACTTAGTACAGACGACCTAAAATCTAAATGCCTCTAAAATTGTAGTATGTATGCATCCATATTGCGCACGCATAATAACCCTACTTACAAAACTGTATTATCTTTGCAGGGCCGCAGATCAGCTGTTTCCCGCCAAGCAACTTCACGGACAAGCAGGCGGGCTACGTGGACACGTACTGCTGGGACACGCTCATGCACCACGAGTTCGACAGCCAGGGGAACTTTGAGGAGCGTTCTCTCTGGGTGCACAAAGTGAGTCGGGTTGATTTGAGTAGGTGCACTTCGTCCGACTTTGTTGTTTTTGGTTTTTGTTCTTTGTTTGTTTTTTTGTTGCCCGGAGCATATTTTTGAATTAGGTGTCTCGCTCCATTATTTTGTTTATCGTGAACTCGCAGTGGGTGGGGATTTCTGGAAGCAGTAGCTACTTGAAAACAACCAAAAAAAATTAAAAAGTCAAAGATTCGCGGCAAATAATTGCCACAAACTTCAGGTTCCTGCTGCTGAAGGCAAGCTATTTTCACGAGATTTTTCTTGGAATAATAATCGTGACATTTTAGACCTACTCATTAAAGTCACAACCTCTTCTTGCACAAGTTGATGGTGTATTTAATAATAGAGTAGGCTTTTCCTATTTTTAGGTCACGTCAAGTCAATTGTATTTGCATAGCCCTTAATCACGGTCAGTCTCAGAAGGGCTTCGCAGGTCCATATACAACACCCATCTATCCCCAAGGCTAGGGAAGGGCAAGGGAAAACTTCCTAAGTGAACATAAGTGTACTTTTTCTCTTGTCGTTATTTCGCTCTTATTTTTAGGAATGGTGCATTGACTCCAATAGAGTAGATTCTCAATATTCATCAAATCAATTCTGGGAATCGATTAACAAAATTAATAATATTGGAGTCGACTCCTTTTGTGGAATTGAAGAAGCAATCATCGATGCATTAGCAGTAAGCAATTTAATTGAATGCATGTGAATTAGTTTGTTTTTTATTTAAAAGCCTTTCCATACAAATCTATGTTTGATCATTTTGGTCTGATCCATTAGCTCGTATCAAATATGAGAAAAATAAACCATCAATCTTATTTTTTTGGGGTCCTGGAAATCAATTCCAAAAACATCTGCCACCTTCCGTCCCTAATCATTCTCCTCCGTACCCAGATGTTCCCCTACTCCCTGCTGGCCATGGCGGTGCTCATGTACCTCCCCGCCCTGATCTGGCGGCAGCTGGTCATGCCTATCCTGGGTTCGGACCTGCTCTTCATCATCGACGAGCTGGACAACTCCTACAACCGCTCGGTGCGCATGGCCCAGAGCATCCTGGACATGAGGCAGAACACCAAGAACCCGCTCACCTTTCAGGCCGAGCTGGACAGGTGAGGGCTGTGCACTGGGTTGGGCTTTGAATGTATAGTGAATTATGCTAATATGCTGCGCAACAATTAGCGTGTAGTGTGTGTACATAATGAGCACACAAAACAAATCTGTCACCGCCACGGTGAAATGCTAAAACGCATAATAAACCACAGTGTGCTTTGTCACAGTATGTGCCAACATTGACCTGTTGCGGGTTTTCCCAGAGCCAAGAGGAAGCGGTACTTTGAGTACCCTCTGCTGGAGCGCTACATGCAGAGCAAGCAGAACTCCTACTTCCTGGTCAGCATGCTGTTCCTGCGCGGCTTCCTGCTGCTCATCTTCATGACGGCCGCCTGCCTCTACCTGGCCTACTTCCACCTCTCGGCCTTCCTTCAGGACGAGTTCAGCTGCTTTGTGCGCACCGGCGCGCTGCGCGACCAGAGCTGGGTGCCCGAGATGGTGCAGTGCAAGATGACGGGCCAGCTGGTCTTCCAGGTCATCAGCGTGGCCAACGGCGCCATCTACGTGCTGCTGGGGCCCATAGTGCTCTTCAGCCTGGTACGCCTCTTCGTCTGGGACACCACCTTCCTGTCTGTGTATGAGGTGCTGCCCGCGCTGGGCCTGATCGCCAACCGCAAGCTGGGCTGCCCGCTGAACGACCTCAACGTGCTGCTGCTGTTCCTCCGGGCCAACGTGGGCCAGCTTCGGTCCTTCGGCAAGGTGCGAGCACTGTGCTCGCTGGCGCCCCCGCAGGTGGGCACCGCCACGGCGGACCAGGGCCTGGGCGCCATGCTAACCCAGGAGGAGCTGGAGGAGCGCGAGGAGGCTGCGCTGGAGCTGAGGGAGGAGGTGGACGAGGCCCGGGAGGAGGGCCGGCTCAACCTGGTGGACATCATGACGGTTCTGGGGGCGGCGCAGGGGAAGGTGGTCAACTGCGGAGAACAGAGGCCTCTGGTGGAGGAGAATATGACCCTGGGTACCGTAACTCTTATCTACACTCTCAAGCGCATTCTGCTAGTGGCCATATTCATCTACATCGTTTGGGATGTCCTGAAATGGATTAAGTGAGCCTCCTCTTGACAGGCAGTAAAATACATGAGAAGTGGGCTCTTTGGCCAACCATGAAGAGCTTTCTTATCTAGCGTGCTAGCCTACCGCAGAGCTGGCCCTCCTGTCATCATACTGATAAAGCGTCACAGGCAATACAGTAATGTTTTTTTGCGCACGTCCGCTATTTTTTGTGGTTGTGTGTTGCTCCTAATTGGTTGTTTTTCTTTGCCTTTCCTGCTGCCTAATCAAAGCGAACAGCCGGTTTTCTAAAATAGTCTCTTTGAAAGCAACCAAATAACATATAGGGGAATACATTGATTTTATTTTTCTTCTTCTAGTACTTCCCAGCCCTAACTACCCTCTCTGTCTCTTCACAGAGCCTAACCACCAGGGGTACCATGAGTTGAAGGAGACTACACCGTTTAGTCATATTTAGGCCACCCATGGCCTGAATCAATGCAATAGTACTCTAGTCAAAAGATGTGGGGAAGCAAATCCATGCTTTTCATTTTTATCTTTTTGTATTGGGTTGTACCAAACCAACCGAAATCAAAGAGCCTTTTTTAGAACGACATGGCAAACGCTTTGTGGAAGAGGTACGCTCATTTGGATGGGGTTTGGATGATTGTCAATCACACGCCAACTTCCAATCAATCTCAAATGGGTACGTTATAGTCTGCTACTTTCTACTATATGTTTTTAAGACAAATATATTGATAACAACCGACTCTGGAGTCGTATATATTAACTTTCCTATTGTTAATTATTGTTTAGTTGTAAAAAAAAAAATGCAATTATTGTTTTATTAATACATTTTCCATGAAGAAGAAAATGTTCAAACAATTCACACATACACATATTTAAGAAAAAACATAGGTCAGGTCAAACCAACTCTGAACTGTAGACTTGGATCTGAACTTATCTCTTACTGTAATTTTTGTCATACTGGTTTAAAACATGTTTTATTGTACCTCTATTTCACTATTATTTGTAATACTTCACATGGCCTCATGTTACTAAGGTCTTTAATTTATTTTCTCAACTGAAAAAATACATGAATATCATATGTCATATGAATAAAGGAGTATCACTTGCATCTGGGTAATGTTTGTTGTTGAAGGCTACAAAACTAGGCACGTCAATTAAAATCTTGCTTTTTTAAAACAATGCCAGGAAGATGCCAAACTATCTGATGCGCAATTTATTTCCGTCCTTACTTTCCAAAACAAAGCTATTCCACTATAGCGGTATAGTTCAATGAAGCACTGTGTTTCACACACACACACACACACACACACACACACACACACACACACACACACACACACACACACACACACACACACACACACACACACACACACACGCACACACGCACACACACACACACACACACACACACACACACACACACACACACACACACACGCACACACCAGGGCAGCGAGTGTTGGTGCTCTGGACAGACCTTTAATTTAAGATTAATCGACAGTACTTTATCAACCATCTGTAGGCTACCACTACTCAGTAAAATATGGCGGGAGGGTGCTTGGATATTTGCAATTATGTTTTTGCCATCAGACGACTGTTTATTTTTAATAATAGCTGAAATTGAAAGAAATAGCATTAAAAATCACCGACAATTACTTCTGCTGGCCGTTTTAAGGTGGTTGCACTTGCATTTCGCCACCAGAGGGCAGTAAAGAGTTATGGTATGGCGAATCCTTTGCTGACTTGATATCGTCCATGCTTGATATAACTAGCCACACTCGTTTACTTTACACCAATGTTGATGCACCATATTCCACAAAACTTTTTTTAATTAGTTTTTTTGTGTTAACGCATATTGTTAATTTCCATGATACATAGGCCTACGTATTTCTTCCTGAACCATCGTTTCTATCGAGCACCTCCTTATCTAACGGAAATAAAGGTCATGGCGATTAGAAAAAGTAAATCTACATTTGTGCCCTTCTCTGTGTTTCCTTATGGGCATCTAAACCTCGCGCTTAGCCAGGCCGCGGCGACATACGATGCCAACCTTAAAGACTGATATGAACGTATTTAGAAGAAAGGAAAGCACAACAATGAACGCTGTAATTGTGTGGCCCCCTCCTCCGATATAATTACTAGGGGAAATACAATAAGACCCCAAAACAACACCATGTGCCACCCAAGCACGACAATATCTTTTAATGCCCGCTTCCACCACACGCAATTAAGCACATACACATTCATACATGCGCGCGCACACGTGTGTTGTAATTAGTGCAGCGCGGTCCCACTTCCTTAAAACCGGACTACACGTGCTTATTTCAAACCCTGTTTACTTCAGCACGGTGAGTTACAGAATCAACTAACTTTTAGGCTTAAAACTCATACATGTAGCCTACATCGAATAAATAGTGCAAATCAACTATGTCTTCAATTCCCATGGCAAATATTGCAATTCCCTCCTTCTTTGAGCCCCTTCGTGAAATGTAGGGCTATTAGCATGCAGCTGGAGGTATTAGCATGTAAGAGCAGGTGCCAGAGCAAAGTGCAGCTGTCGTCAACGAGAATATTGGGTGCTATCAGCGTGGCACTAATGGTGCCGTATCACAAGTGTGGATAACACAACCCTGCTTGTCTCGTCAGCCTCCTGTGTGTGTGTGTGTGTGTGTGTGTGTGTGTGTGTGTGTGTGTGTGTGTGTGTGTGTGTGTGTGTGTGTGTGTGTGTGTGTGTGTGTGTGGGGGGGGGAGTTGGTGTGGGTGTGGTTATGGATGTTGGTAACATTATCTGTCATTGAGGACAACACTGCTTGACAACCGAGATACCCATATATTTTCATCTTCCTCCTCCTCTTTACTTCACGAGGAACATTGCCTGTCCATCCTCCTCCTCCTCCTCCTCCTCACTTCCTGAGGAGCATGAGCTCTCCATCCTCCTTTTTCCTCCTCCTCCTAACTTCCTGGGGAACATTGTCTGTCCATCCTCTACCTCCTCCCTCTCTTCCTCATTCTCCTCCTCCTCTTGACGTGAGGGCCCTGAGGTGGAGGTCCAATTTTGCGATCAAATCATCTCATAAACTGTGTGTGTGTGGGGGGGGAAAAAGTCAAAGTGTAAAACAAACAAACAGAGCACAATGTACTGCGAGTGTGCCGGGAACACTCTTCCTCCAACAACCAGGGACCTGCGCTGCAGTAGACGGCCTCAAGAGAGTCCCCTGAGCCTGGGTGGCTTATCCCTTCTGCCCAGCTGAATTTGCCTGAAAACGGCATATGTCCGTGCCTCTGATGGCCTTTTCCTGTTGATAACGCCCCATTTTTTTGACCCCTTTTTTGCACACCATACAGTGATTGTTTGACAAAACATACAAATGCAAAAATGAGCATGGTGCAATTTTGCGCACACAAAGCATAGAGTTATATCCGCAAACGTATCACAACACAAACACTGGTAGTATACAGACACAATTGCTATAGAAGGGTGAAACGCATCCAGAAGTGACAACCCTATAGATTATGAAGCATTTCAGAAACCATGACCAGACCATCTTCTGAATTGCACAGAAGTCATCAGACATAAATAATGCAATCATAGCAGTGGCTATGGGGGGACACAGATATAAAATAAATAATTAAATAAAAGCCCCTAATAGCGTGAAAGCTTATTAAAATTGAAATCCTATTTTACGCTAACGTGTTCTTGGAATGGGTTCACAAACCCTGTTTTGACTCAGTCTCTATTGTGTCTCTGGCGTACACATTTTCTTCGGGTAAGGAAGCGTTCTCCATGGGGGAGCATGTGTCTGCATGCCTCACCTCTACCTACAGCAGAGGATTTGAGGTGTATGTAAGCAGGCAGGTGTTTTTCTTATTTTACCTCTTACTGGAAAGTAATTTACATGGCTGAGCGGATCCTGTGGCTCTCTCTCTCTCTTTCTCTTTCTCCCTCTCTCACATATATATATTTATATAACAGCCCTTAACTGTGCTGTCTAGTTACATCAGCCCGAGGAGGCTTATGTGTCGGCAAGTTCAGAACAGCATGCGTTCCCATAGCTGTTATCCACAGGTCTTTGTAGAAAGAACACATTTAGGGCAAAGTGTTTCCATAATACAACAGTACGTTGAATAGAGAATTCGCAAAAATCCACTGAATGGCGTTCCTCCAATGTTTATGGATATGCACTTGAATCCCTTATTGTAAACGTAGTCGGCAACATAAAACAGGGTTGCATACATAAATCATGGTTTCATCAAGATTATAGATACACAAACTACACATTTGCACTCATACACAAGCATACTGGGATATATGTGTAAGTGTGTGTTATGTATCCATATCTTATGTATTCATAAACTTACATTAAGGATGTTTACTTATTTATAATGAAGCGTCAAGTGTTTAGTTTTTATCATAGAAAAAAAATATTGGCTTCTAATGTATAGGGCAGAGTATATTGCGGGCAGGTGTAAATTGCATTCTCTGCAGTAAATAACATTAATTTTTATTCACAGGGGAATGGTAAAGGGTTCATGTTGACAGGATCTGATTTACAGAATATGGAGGATTGGGGATGGAGGAGCAATTTAAAACATGTGGACCATCTAACTATTTAATCTGAATCACATATTTTTCATATAATGCAAGACGTTTGCAGTGCACTGTATTTTTTGTGTGTTAATGTATATCTTTGTACGTACATTTGGATTTGATTTGGAATTGGATTACTTAGTGAAGGAGTTGCCACAATATCAAAACAAGTCATTGCACGAAAGGGTTGAAGTATAGCACTTGATTACATAAACGACAGAGTGGATGGTTAAGGTGAGATGTAAAAGATTAGTTTGAGGGAATGAATGATTCCTCAATGCTTGATTATTTTATTGTGTATAGTTGATGGTACAATTCAGGTTGACATTTATCAGACAATGGTCACTTTGGCAAGCACTAACAACAGATTAAACCATATAGTAATTTCAGACCAGCACATAGCGAAAAACACAATATACTATCCAACTAAAGTTACACATAGACAGGATCATCAAAAAAATCACCAAATGGTGTGAGGCTTCAACTTAATCTCAGGTGAGAATGTATTCAAGAAACTACTTGCATGAAACAGCAAAAGCATAGCCTTCTCCTTACTGAAATTGAATATGCTTTTCTGAGAAATATTACTTCTGTTCATTCCCTTTCCTTTTCATTTACCTTCATCATATTCACAACAACCCCCCCCCCCCTTTGTTAAGTATATGGTCTTTCAAAATATCAAAGAAGTCTTAAAATGTACTTCCTCCACATGGATGTTTCTAACCCTTTTCAAGTGCCAATCCTCTCCTTTGATAATCCTTGCTCATCAGGACCATGCCAGAATGTTAGGTCTCCACTTGATATTTGAAAGGGCCAATACAGAGGAAAGTGCTGGTATAAGTCATTGCCAATCAAGAGTTTGACTGATATTGAGTCATGCTTAGCAGGTGCAGGAAATGCCTCATGAAAATATGTGTGAAGATAGTTTAGGCTAACTTTATATTGTTTTTCTGCAACATTAAATGGAACTTATTTTCCTAAAGGAATGGCATTTATCTTGCCAAGCAGTGGAATGAATAAGACACTAATTATTCCCTAGGGACCTGTGGATCGCTTCTGTAAATGATCAATTACACACAGTAATATGTTATTGTTTTATGGCTCATTCCCGTAATCTTGGACATTAATTAAAATCAATATCCCCGAAGCATGTCTCACAGTGGGTTGTTATTTCTGCCTTCTGTAAGGCAATATGTGAAACCATCTGCCTTTTCGCTGGTGGGACATTGTCATCCATTTTCCAAAGACTAGTGAAGTGTTTATTCTGCGGCGACACCCTAAAGCCGTTCCGTTTAGTCAAATATTTTTACTCAAGATAACTGGAGAGAGAGATTGCTTCACACGTCAATCCCTTTAAGACCCGGTCCACTGCTCGGTTGTATATTCAGCTTATTTCCTCTAGCTATCGTTATGGTTAGCATAATGCATTAGGTGAACACATTATAAGGCAGGATAATTATGCATGTTTAGTTCCTGTTAAATAAATGGTAGGGACTCTGCTGACTCTGCTGTCGAAAATAACTTTTGCTATTGTAAGAGCAGCAATCTGCATGGTTTTGGATTTTTATGAAGCTGGTTTGCTGATTGAAGCCAAATCTCATTGGGGATTTGCAGAACTCGGGTATAAATAAACTTTAAATCCATAGCCAGTACTCCAATACTGGCAAAAAAAATCACAATGCAGGACAAAATGCTTCAAACATTATTCATTCAGCGCCCACCTTTGATGCCTCCCGACCTGTCGTATCCCCTCTAATTGTCCACATCAATAGCAGTACCAACCTACAGATCAAATAGGCAACATTCAAACTACTTATCAAGCACAAAACAAGATCTGAGAGCTTTTTCCTTCTTCTTCATTATCAGTAGAGTTTGTCACCAAGAAAGAGGGATAGAGAGAGAGAGGAGGAACCAGAGAAAGGAACCATGGATAATGTAGTCTAATGCAATTTGCCAGAGAGTGGGGTCATCCCAGTGGGACTCCCAGACATGGTGCATTAGGTTTTCTGCGACGGGATATAGCTGCACACCGCTGGGTGAGAAATCTATTAACAATGCTGATTTGTAGCGAGAGAGAGAAAATCTTGGCAGGAAGAAATTCTCAGCTTTCTTCGCCATTGTTCTCTCTCTCTCTCTCTCTCTCTCTCTCTCTCTCTCTCTCTCTCTCTCTCTCTCTCTCTCTTTCTCTCTCTCTCTCTCTCTCTCTCTCTCTCTCTCTCCCCCCACACTATAGCGCGGGATGTAAGGAGGAATGGCTCCTTTGATTTCTGCTGAATTATCCAAAGGAAGTAAATAGCATTCCCTCATTGTCCCTTTGTCTCTTTAATTGGTTGCTGCTCAGCTGCAGTGAAAGCTTATTAAAGAAAGAAAATTATTTTTTGATAAATACATCATTGATTTGGCAATTTTTGTAAAAAATAAACTTAAATGATTTTGTTTTCGTCAAGAGTTTGGATTACTCGAATACAGCAAATTTTATTTTCCAGTAGATATCTTTTTTGAATATCTACTCCCAAGTCAATAAACTCAGTATTAAGAAAGTCAAAACCATATTCGATGAATACAAGGCACGAAATGAAGTCTGTGCTGGCATAAATTTGGTTTTAGAATTGCGTTGTGTAGGTAAAAATTGTATCACGTAGGCCACCGGTAACACACAGCCGCCGTACCATTTGATACAACAGTAGGAGAGGGCAAAAAGAAGGCAGGCAATCTTTTTATTCTGCAAAACAAATAAAAAAAATGCAAGCATCATCAATTATCAGTTGAGGAACAATGTGTTCTTAATTTCGATATTGGTTGCAACAACTATCATCGCGGTACCTGAGTGTATAAATATAACTACCGTAATTACTCAACTAAATAAACTGTTTATAAATTACCCTGTGAAGTCTAAATGGAACCCTGGTAAGTATTTTTTTTTTTAAAAGATTGTGGTTAGAGGGAACTTGAGGCTTAACATATTTGGTATGCTAACTTCACAGCTTCTAGCCTAACTTTTTATCCCAAAGTGATGCAGTTAATAGCGTATGTTGTCGGTTTAGAAACATCCAACATAAGCCTGTACATAACGATTATTTCACAATCTAATCAGATTCTGTTCTCGTCATAATTTGACTGAAATTAATGCTTCTTCCGTGTGTGTGTGTGCAATTAATGTCTGACTTGATTTCGTTAACATGCTTGAAGAAATATTCAACGTCACAAACTGCTTTTTTAATTGTCATAGTTGCCAAACAAATGAAATTATGAATATCTTAAAATACTGAAAGGTTGAGTTAGGTGATGTTCCTTTTGACCCATAAACCTATTTATATACAGCGGGATCCCCCCCACCATCACGTGTTTTAGGTCTTAAATTTCATTCAAGGTGGTATTAAAAAGGTCTTAAAAAGTCTTAAATTTGACTTGCTGAAACCTGCAGATACCCATTGTATATTGTATATTGACATGAGATTGGTCAAGACCATACTAAAATAAAGTAGGGAAATAAAAGCAGAAACAATTGACCAAATATGAAAGAAAGTACTCAAAAGCTGAACCAATAGCGTAAATATGTGCATTGCTACAGAAATAAACAGACCGATTTAACTGCTGACACTGGGGTCATTTCTCATTTCATAAATTCCTTAATGCTTTTCACTCATGTTCTCAGTACAGTTAATTAAGTTATTTGACATGAAGTCAGCCAACTCAAATTGGGTTTGTGCTACATAAAGCCTCAGGTGTTATGGTTGCAGCCAGGAGGGCTGTCTCAATGCGAGCAGAATAAAAAGTATGGGATAACCGAGTATTAGATGAGACCATTAGGGATGCTAACCAACCTTGCTACGCCGCTTAAATCCTTTCATTATTCAGAATCCTGTTAGGACTTCTCAGAGTAAACCTCTGCCTTTGAAACCCAAGAGAATGGGTTCTTTAACGATGGGTATACTGGACTGCATCTCGAAACTCTTGACCAGGATGAATGAAGTTATAACAATTCTATATCTTGGTTGTCATGGTGTTATCTATTGTCTTTGCACTATCATCTCTGGTCATCACGGATAACGTCAGAAGGGACACAACCAAAATTAAACTTTGTGAGGGCCGAGTGTGAGCCAACACATATTCTATTCGAATGTCTGAAATATTTTTGGAGTACTGGCAGGAGGGCTTGCTGATTCAGACACTATCTCTAGCACTTTTGTGACTGAATGTCCTCTGGCTACTCGCCTCATATCTAAGTCGACTAAACTTTATATAACTCTGGACTACGTTGGCTGAAACAGTGAAAACAAACTTAACCAAATAACCTTGTTGGACTATAAATCATTCCATGACCCATCAACAATTAGGCATTCTTTTAGTATTCTTTGTATATATATTTTTAAAGTATAATACACCAACAGAAAGTAGCTAGCAGCCCACCAATCAACGTCTCACCTGAACAAGGGCTGGTGGGGGCATGTCATTAACCTTTTCATTGTAACTGTTAACGTCACAAAGTTAACATGACGTTAAAGTGCGTATTGGAAGTTAGATACTGCAGTGAAGAATCATATAGGAAAAAAATTCGAATAAACGATTTTTTAGTTTTTATTAATAAATCTACACTCCAAGTGGCATCTTGAGCCGTTTTTGTGATACAATTTTACTTCCGCATCTCAAACGCTCGTTTTCGAGCGTGACGTAGGAATTGGTAGACGGACGTTCTAATCATCATAGACTACATAGGCAACATAACAACAATGGATAACAGTTTCGGACCACTTCCGTACAATTTTGAGCCAGCTAGCCGTGAGGGAGAACAGCAACCACCTAAGAGGGGGAGACACCATGGCAATAGGAGGGAGATAGAGTTGTGGTGTCAGGAGAATTATGGTGAACCAGGAGCGGCTGAACATCAACACGGCCACGGAGGAAGAGCTCATGACCCTGCCCGGGGTCAACCGCCCCGTGGCGGACTGCATCGGGGGCTTCAAGAAGGTGGAGGACCTAGC
Organism: Gadus macrocephalus; assembly: GCF_031168955.1. NCBI lineage: Eukaryota > Metazoa > Chordata > Actinopteri > Gadiformes > Gadidae > Gadus > Gadus macrocephalus. The sequence goes on along the minus strand of NC_082388.1, from coordinate 18,835,884 downwards.
GCTGGTGAGTGGGATAGGCGCCACCAAACTGGAAATTATTAAAGTGGAGATCTGCGTGTCGAGTAGGACCAGTTCGTCGCAGCACTCCCCGTCCTCCCTGCCGAGAGACCCGGAGCATATGTCCTCCTGCAGCGGCATGAACATCAACACCGCCACCCCGCCGCAGCTCATGAGCATCCGCGGCATCACGGAGAAAATCGCCCGGAACATTGTCGCCTATCGGACCCAACACGTTCAAGAGCATCGAGGCAGCTGGTTCGGGTCGATCACATAAACTGCTCCCTACTGGACAAGATCCGTTTCCAGGTGTTTGTGGAGCGCTCAAGAACTCCGTCCGCCAATACCAACGGCGGGCTGACCTACACGGGTCGGTCCCATCCGAGCCCAACCTCGTTCAGCCTCCGGAGCGACGACCTCGACCTCCCGCCGGGAGGACCCACGCAGATGGTGTCCCTCCGGGCCTGCGGGACCACCTGGGACCTTCAGCGCTGCTCCAGTGAAAAGGCCAACAACCCTGGCGTCAAAGAGGTCGTGTGTATGACCATACTGGAGAACGAGTGAGTACAACTAACGTGAGGGTTTGCGCTGATATTGTGTCTTCTTGGGACACGTTGTTTCCTGTGTGTAAACACGTTGGTGTCAGGGGATATCATGTACGATAATAACTAAACCGGCTAGGCAACGCAAACTTACATTCTGAGCCAAACTGAACACAGAGCCCCAGACCTGCATGTCTACCCTGGGTCTGGACCCCCAGACCTGCATGTTGGTCTAGACCCCCCCAGGCCTGCATGTCTCCCCTGGATCTAGACCCCCCAAGACCCTCCAGCCCATCTCCAGTGAGTGCAGCCGTTTGACTTCCAGGCGTCCGGCCCAGCATCCTGTAAAAGTTGCGTGGAGGCGTGTGTGTTTGCACAGCACTAGCTTGCGATCAATCACAAGATCCCATGATGGTTGTGTTGAGAGAGGGAGATGTTCTACACGGACACGCCCACTCGTCTGCAGGCTGTCGGAGGAAGCCCAGATCCGTGCTGGCGGTGTGAGGCAGCGGGGTTATTGCAGGTTATCAGCTCAGACTGGGTCCACTCATGACAATGCAAAACAAACACACGCAGAGGCAGCAGAGGAGCCGCGCAAATGAACGTGTATTTGGTGACAGAGGCGAAAAAAATGTCCTTTCTCTTCACCTGTACAAAATGCACCCAGGCTCGAAAGCCTGCTCCATCCTTTCTCCGATCGGGGAAACTGTGAAATCGGAGATGGTCGGACAGGAGGTCGGAGTTGGAACAACCCCCACAGATACAAAACCTCATCTCGTCGATTAGAAAAAACCCAAAACCACAGGGGGGGAAAATACAAGACCGCTCACCGCGGTAACTACTCACAACTCAGGCAGCAACAGCGACCGCGTATACCAATTCCTACGTAATATGACGCGTTTGACGTATCACATAAAAAAACAAAGTTTTTTGAAGCCTTGCTCAAAATAGTCACTTTAAAACTGGATTTTTTGCCGATATACTTTTTTTAACTGATAAAATCCTGCATTTTAATTTCAAAGGGCAATTTTCAGAGAATGTTATGTATAAATATTTTTAAAAACATTAACTTTCAATACGCACTTTAACTTTAAAATATCTGCAAAATAACTTGTTGAATAAGACGAGCTACATCTTCCATGCACATAGGGAAATTGATGTTGCAATTAAATGCTCGCATATTGGGATCCAGCCCCACTTATAGCTAATAACTGGGCATGCAGGAGGCTCCCTATTCCCCATCCTGCCGGCTTCTTTTTGCAGCATCCAGACACCATTTAACCAAGCTATCAGTCTCATAAAGATCCTTATCGTGAATCTCTCCGGCCAAATGATTTGCTCACTGTCAATTGGTACTCTCATCTAAATGATAAAAGTCGTCAATATTTAATAACATTACATTGGTCTGAAGTTGAATGTTGATTGATAAGGAACGTTTAATATTTAAGGTTGCATGATTCATCACCTCATGCTGACCATGCTAACCTATTCCCCAAATGTCTTTCTACACTAAAACTGCATATTGTAACGGAATAGAAGAGCACTGAAATATATCAGAAATAAACGGTGGATGGTGTTGGTGTTTGTGAAAGATCACAGTGATGCCTTGTCAATGTCAATTCTTGCATCTTGCACACTTGGACTTTTTTAATAAAAAGAAAAAGCCTAGGAAACACAGGAGGGTGTCCATCATAAATATGGAATAAATACAGAATGTAAAAGTGGTCGTCCGTGGGGGGGATTCTCGGGAGTCGATGGCAATACCTGTGTTCCCTGCCCACCAGCCATTCTTTGGTCTTCTGTGATCAGATTCCCGTGATTGATTATGTGTCAGGTATATCTCATAACACCTTCGTAACAGCCCCGTCCTCGATGCTCTTTGAATCTCCTTTCATTTTGCAGTTCAGCTATTTTAATTACACTACCAGCCTTCCCCCCTCCCTCACATGAGAGAGAGAGAGAGAGAGAGAGAGAGAGAGAGAGAGAGAGAGAGAGAGAGAGAGAGAGAGAGAGAGAGAGAGAGAGAGAGAGAGAGAGAGAGAGAGAGAGAGAGAGAGAGAGAGAGAGAGAGAGACGATGCCGAACAGCAACGAAACACTACAGTCAAAGAGCAAAGCATACCTGTGAAATATCAATTTATTCTGACCTCAAAGCAAATTCATCAGTAAGCCACGGCGCGCGGTGCTTAGAACCTCCCTGCTCCGGCATAACCTTACTTTGACAGGCGGTAAACAATGTCGGCCGATTCCATTACTGTCGAACGCAAATCCCAGCGTGTTGATGGACTTTGCAGATCATTGAGGGTTAGCCAAGGTGGTTAACCAGGCTTTAAATAACATTCCAAACACATCATGCCATCATTTTATCCTGCTCCCTTTTCACTGGACCTTAATACAAAGTAAGCAGCCCGAAAAATAAATCATGTAAAAGGAATAATCTGTTTAGATTTGTGTCTTCATCGTTTAACTGCTCGTAAACCAAAATGTAAAACAAACACGGACATCATGTTTGAGAACGTGGATTGATTTATTCCAACAAACTGGGTCTTACTTACCCATCTTTCTGGTATATATGAGAGGTATGCCTTGACTAAGGGGTTTTGTAGCAGGTAGATACACACCCCCGAGTCAAGTCCTTTCGGGTTCAATCACATATTTGGTTTCTTCTTTTCTATTAAAGGCACCCAGTGCAACTTTCGAGGCTTAAAAATAAACATTCAATTTCTAGTCTTTTTTACACGTAGTAAGTTTCAATAACTCCATACCATTACATACCGACATTTAAGCAGCAAAGATGAGACGTCGTTGTGTGGTGAGAACTGATACAAAATCGATAGCAACAACAATGCCGCCATTTTCTTTATTTTTTGTAACCTACAATAAATAAAGCAGGCTTCCAGTCAATGGAAAAATGGCTTCTCCCCACCGGCGATTGTTGTTGTTTACGATTTTCTATCAGTTCTCACCACACAACGACGTCTCATCTTTGCTCCTTGAATGTCGATATGTAATGGTATGGAGTTATTGAAACTTACTACGTGTAAAAAAGACTAGAAATTGAATGTTTATTTTTCATTGAATGTTTACATAAAGTTGCACTGGGTGCCTTTAAAATCTGCAATTACCATGTTTGATCTCCCGTAATTAGTTTCCTGTATTAATCAAAAGCCCAAAAGGAAATTCTGCTGGTGGTGTCGCCCCGGCCGTATCCCCAATAGACTCACTCCGGAGTCAGCCTCGACGCGGGAGGATCGCTGGGCGCAGGCACAGCCTCTCCCAGCATCACCGGCTGTTCGTGCCGCCTGGCCTCCGGTTAATTACACACAGCTCCTATATGCCAAAGCAAAAGGACATTGTCTTTCCATGAAGTGTCTTGTTCCGCCCGACCGTACCCGTGGCACGTTGGCACTCACCCGCTCACGCTGCGGGCATAGACCCCCTGGTCCCCACCGAAGCCGAGTGCTACGGCCCAGGGACCGTGTCTGTCTGTCTGTTCGTCCGTCCGTCGCTTTCCTCCTCTCGAACGGTCGTCTGTCGCGGGCCTCTCAAGCGAGCCGGGTGAATTGAAAACGATGGGTTACATGGTTGCAGATGGTTGTTGTTTTTTGTCGTTTTGTATTTGTTTAGAAATGGGTCGCATCCCAACCACCTCCCCTAATTAGACGATTGTTGTAGAAAGCCCTGGCGGTTGTGTATTATTAACAAACCATTACATCGAGTGCCTTTCATTTATTATAACAGGCCGCTCTAATTGGGTTTGAAGGCTTTTGTTTATCTTGATGGGCTTGGGTGGTCATTATTTCCCTCTTCAAATCAAAACAGATCTTATTAGTGTATGTGTACTGTGTGTGTGTTTTGTTATTTTTGGGGTCGAAGTCCTGATAGTGAGACTCAATTACGATAACCCTCCATTCTGCAGTGTACGTTCCACGCAGTCCATGTTTGTCGACGACTTCATGCCTGCATGCAGCCCATCAAGTGTCCAGTAAATGAGTGGCTTTAGGTGAAAGTTTGACCCCAAAAAACTATAAGAGATAATAAAGGATATATAAAAAAACAGACAGTAGTTGTTGTACAAAAGAGGATAAACAAGATAGCTGTAATTAATTCACAGTATACATCTTTATATCATCACACTTTGGTGAGTGGGAGTGGTATTGTCTGAGTGCGATTCAGTCTATAAATATTAATTTAGATGTTTTAAGCCACGGGAATTCCTTATTTAATGATGCCGGCATTCAAGTAAAATCAGCCAAAATCCTTTCATTTCCTTAATTTGTGTTTAATCATTTGATTATTTCAACATGACAGTTGGTTCACACCAGCTAAAGCATCAACTTCAATTAATCTCCTAATGATTAACCTCCCATGTCTTGCACAACTCCATGTGTAAATGTTTGTAAGGCCTGCTTCAATTGATCTCCCTGTGAAAGTGTAATGGTTTATTATAGTAAGGCGAGTGTTTAATGAGTAAGCAGAATTCTGATGGTCAACCTCAGAGTTGTTATAGAGAGATGTTATGATATCAAATAGAACAATTATTAGGTATGTATTTTGTTTAAATATTAACAATATTTTATATATTGAATGTGTATGAATTCCCCCAGGCATACCGACATATTTTATTCTTGAATTTCCACTTGAGCACCTTGGATACACATCTGATGAAGAATGCATTGTTGGTTGATAATACAAGGGTACCGAAGGTGAGGGGGATTGACCAGCTTGGCGAATTTAGGATTGGTCATGGCTCAAGTCAGCCATGGCAGGAGGGTCCAAGTTAAACTGCAATACACTATGGGTAAAGTGGACATGTCTGCAAGTCTGCAAGCAAGGCTGCAAGTAAGTTAAACGAATCAGCACAACAAAGAAGTCAGTCGATTGGCATGGCCTTAGTACCAGGCTTCATGGCTACAGTGGCAATACAATGGCCAACTATCTTAACACCTCTTAGTTAGAGAAAGGAAGGGAGGTATTTCTAGGTCCAAGGACAATGTATACAATTCCTTTGAAATTGACTAGTAATAATACAAACAAGGTTACTAAAATTTGTATATAATTGCATATTATAGTTACGATTGAATATTTCCACGAAAACATCTGATGACTGTATCCTCCCTAGGCTAGTCTGCTGCCCGCTGTCAAGTTTTGCGCTGGAAGGTGAACCTAAATACAGAGATCCGACTCGGGGTACAAAATAAAACTTTATTCAAGGAAGAAAGGCAGGAATAAAACAAACGAAGAACAGAAAAACTGCGAAGAAACTGGGGAACTCAAAAACACGGAACATAGGTGAACAGAATTACGATCAAAACAGCTGACAGACATTACACTAACGACACAAAGAACATAGCAGGTAGGGAACGTGATCGGGGCAGGATTGTTACACACGTTCCCTGATACATAAAAGGAGCAGGCCCATAAGTAGTGTTATGAGAGACACCTGTGTTCATGTAGGATGACACCTCCTGTGAAAAGATTATAGACTCTGCTTGTTATGCTCTCCCCCACCTGTTCATTGCATTGTGGGCTCAGGCATCGTGATAACACCACCGCCAATTTGGTTATAGTCATTTTCGTTAATCATGTAGCAGCTAGTACATGTTGAAATGAAAAAAAGCATGTAGAAGCAAATTTTGGTTGCGTTTGTTCTAGTATGTGTTTGAGTATCCTAGCACTCGGATATTATAATAAGGTTGTGGAAAGAATAATGGAACAACTTTAGTAATCAACCAGTCAGATTGAGTATTGCTCAATTGTATTTATTCAAATATCTTCATTAACTATGAAGGTAATTTGCTAAAAGTAAAGATGTGCAAAGGGATTCTGGCATTGAATGAGTATAGCCTCCAATTGTCCCTTGAATATATTTTTAATCGCGAATGGGAAATCCCGGGGTTGCAGCAGAGAAGTAAATGAGACTCGTTTGAGGAATGTAAACATGTTTGACCATTCCAATACAGAGTGGCCAACATATTATTTGTACAATGCTTGATTAAAAGCACTCTTGACAGACGGCTAGATACCACAGAGTAGTCGAGTAGTAGTGTATGAAGTCATTCAGTTACATTAAAAACACGCATATTAAGTATAAAACAATGTTAATATTGTAGACCTGAAAAAAGGGAGTCTTTCCATACAAGGCGAATTCCCTCTCTGCCACTATAATATTCTGCTTCCTGGTCCTCTCAACTACCTTTACACTAACCCTGACCCTCATTACTTACATCACCTGCCAAGCCTTGTGCTTCCATATTAATGACAGCTGATTTTTGCATCACTGTCCACTGACTATAGAACCCCCCCAAGCTCCCCTCAAAGGCACTTCATCAAACAGGGACCCCTTCAGAGCCTATGTTCAACATTGGGATTAGTCCCAATTTCAACATTGAGGAGGCAGATTCAATTACATGCTGCAGTGGTTTAAACGCTGCATTGAAGGACTAAGTGTGTCTCAAGTTTTTTTGGGGGGAAATGAACAACATTAGCAATGTTGCATTCAGCTCCTGAAGGGGAATGCAATGATGATGAATGTATTTGTATTTTGACTGACGAGCAAAGCAAATTTTTTTTATGTTTTATGCTAACCTTAGGGTCATAGATGAGTGGCGTTTTACCTTGAGCGTCAATTGAACGTTTTAACTAAAGATATTTAATTTGTTAAGATTGTATAATTTGAATGATCATCTTTAGCCAGGGCTTAGAATAAAGCGAAACGAACACTCAAGATATTAAGATTCTTCTGAATAAGTTTCCACCTCTAGATTGGGACATATCTCTTTAATGCTTTAACCAGCTGCAGTAAATACAGCTGAAAATATATGTCGAGAATTGCTACATTCATTTAGCATCTGTTGGATACCATGTATTTGGCTCGTGCTATCGTGCAACGGCAATATCCAGCATCCAGATGGAGTAGCTATCAGGGAGTCCCAGGAAACTGACCATAATGGATACCCACTTGACAGTAGCCTCTGCCGGCCCAGGCTAGCTGTTCATCAACCCCCTTTGCTGTGAGGAAAAGTTCCCATTAGGGTGGCGGTATTTGATATGTGGCAGGCGACGGAGAAAAGCCTCATCTATCCATACCTCCCTTTCCTTCGTCTCAGTCTTAAATTACCCCTTTTCTTCCTTTACTCCTTGTTCACGTTTCCTTGTTTGGTGGCAAAATGAAGAATGAAGTCCATGCCTACACTGTGCATCGCCAGCAGAAAGCGCTTAATAACCTCACACGCCGGGTAACAAAAAAGAAAAAAGAAAAGCTTCTCATCCGAGTTAACCCTGCCAGGTACACGGCCTTTGCGGTCAGGGCAAATGGTCTACTCCTAATGCGTCTTGTGGAGGGTCTAAGCGGAGAATGTGAAGGCAGAGACGAAAACGAAGTAGCTTTCCTACAGCGTGCCTGGAATCTCCATTAGTCAACAATCCTAGCATATTTCCTAGCCTTTCCTTTCTTCCTGGAACACTTTTACGGAGGCAGCATTGTACCTGACATAGAAAGCAAATAAATAATAAATAAAGGGAAGAACGACAGGCTATTCAAGGTGCCCTGTCACATACCATTTATCAAGGACTGTTTTCAAAAACACCAGGGCATGGTTTAGTCTACGGTGTTTATGCCTGGCTCCTTCACCGTCACACGCGTGCGCTGAAATGATGGAGTCACACGTCACGCCTGCCACTATGAGGATCACCTCAAAAGTCCTTGGTCCTACTCATTGTGGTCGTTGTAATTCTTGTCGTATCGTGTCTTAAAATCCCCTTCCCTCCACCCTTCTTGTTCATCGGCGGGCTAATAATGACGACAGTCCCCGGTCCTTAGGGTGCAAGCGCCCAGCCTGACCTCGCCCATCTGTTAAGGTGCCAGGCTGGTCACAAAAAGTTATGAACCAAAGGATCAATCAGTCTGCTATGAACCTTTCTGCAGGGATTAGTGTCTGGTGAATCATTTGATTGAGAGCATTAATGGGAAAACGAAGCGGCTTTCATTTTGAAGATTTTTTTATTTTCAAATGTATATACAGCATTCTTGTAGTACTCTGTGCGTTCTTGTAGTATTCCTTTCTCTGCTCTACAGCAAAGGCATGAGGTGAACATTTTTTTCCCCCGTGACAAATGAAATGGGTAATGTGAACAATACGTATCTGTTCATGAGTTTGTGTGTAGAGACAAAATTGGAATAGTACTGAGAAGGACTAAATGATGAGTTAGGGATGATTGCATATATATTTTAGCACCACATTCTTTAGCTTTAGACATAAAAATCATTCAGGTATTCATATAGCTTTGATTGAATAGCAAGTAGTACATGCATAAAGTGAAGTGTAACATCAAACATACTGATGATAAGGATTATCTGAAATGGGACTTATAGGTTGACAATATCATCTTGCACATATGAGTTGCCAGTACTACCAGGGTTCAGCAGACGCCAAATCGATCTAATCCCATGAAACCAGATTGTCACGTCGTGTGATCCAATCAAACCGTCATCCATTCCCTTGAAGGAAGAAATCTGGTCCCTACTTGAGGCAACTGTGGTCCATACACGCACGCACGCACGCACGCACGCACGCACGCACGCACGCGCACAGTGATTCCCATCTTTTGACATGTGCAGCGTTCAAGGGCACAGCACTAGTACACACCCCGGGCAAGGCTAGTCAAACTCTGGTTCATGAGCCTACACAGTGTGGTGCTAACCACAACGGAGATGAATATGGATGCCTCTGTGGATCACGAGATTGCTCTGGGCTCCCAGCTTCATAGCAATGGGGCAAAACACCAAACTAGTTGAAGAACACAGAATACTGTGCAGATCATTACAATATACAAAAACGTTTTCAACAGTTGCCAGAATATAAATTGTTGTAGTGCTGTGTAAGAATTCCCAAGCAACACAAAGAGGAAGGCGATATGCTACTTCTTTATCTACTGAGGGTGCAGGGGAGTGATTGTAGTCTTTTCATTGGTTTAAATGATTTGTCAATCAGCAGTTCCATAATTAAAGCAGCAATTTGTTGGATTTGGTGGCATCTGGCACTGAGGTTGCTGATTGTACTCCTCCCCTCTAGCGACGTAGGATAAACTATGATGGCCTCTAAGGGGCCAGTCGGTACTTCCAAAATGCTGTTTTGGAAGTAAAATTTAAAATGCATAAAAAGGAAAAAAAACATTCTTATGAATATTATATTACATTTCTGCCAAATCTGTTCCACCAGATGCCACTTGATTGTACACACTTGATTGTAAAAGTTGCCAATAACAATTATCAACTGTTGTCATTGGACAAGGATGGGCCACTTTCACCCTCCATACACCAACCTGTCTCGATGGTTTATCCTTCACTGTGCTTTTCTTTCAAGCTAAACTTTCCTCTTCTTATGTTTAAAGGATGACTTTTAAAGGGCAAGTTACCAACAACAATCGCTCAACATCACATTTCTCATATCAAGAGGAATTTATTTTTTAGCTGCAAGTTTGCCGTTTTTGTCACCACTTGCACTTGTATTAAACACAACAAACCCTGCTCTGCATGTCAAATCTTCCTATTGTATATGCACACTACATATTAACCATGACACATACATTGTAATTCTAATTATTTTTGAACATGCTTGCTTTATTTAGTTCTGAATTGATTAACCCTGCTCATTATTTCTAGGTATTTAATTATTTGTGATGGACATTCTCAACCACACAAAAAGTACTAAACTTAGTAACTAGTGAGATTGAACTATTCACCTTATCCAAAGAAACGTATTTAAAAAGTATACGTAGGAGGAGCGAGAGAGATTTCGGGAAAGTCTCTCTTTCACTGTCGCTTACACTTCCAACCCTTGCCAATTTGTAACTGTGTTTGCAGTTACCTCATCAACCTGACGGCTAGAATTCAATCTTGGTTTTGCACTTTGAATCTTACCATTAAGGGCAATCGTTTATTTTGACTTTGGCATTAAGAGTATTATTATTCGAAGTGTATGGTAGATTTTGCTACTTTATACCATTTAGGCTGCAGGAATTACCCTTCAATGTAACTCATATGCAAAATATTTGCAGCTGTTTTTGAGCTTTTGTTTGAAGTGAATTGATATTTGGGGGCCAGAGTACATTATGAATACCATTATTGTTTTCCCTTCTCCCTGGCTGAAGTGCTTATCTCTTTACCTGTCTCAGAATGCTAAATGTTCCACCATTGATCAAAGAAAGTTTTCCCCATTTTGAAATTATCCGTTCTGCGGATGAGACTTTCATATCTTGGGTTTTCCCTAAACTTCCCTGAAATGGTTTCATAATTCATACTGACAGGTGCAAAGTAGGTTTTTTTTCTCACCCTTTCTCTCTCTCATCTCCCTCACTGCATCTGTTCCTTGCTCTTTTTTCTTCCATTTTTGTGTTTCTGCCTCTGTAGGCGGTTCTGTTTGTTTCCCTTGGTTTGTGTGTCTGTCACTGCTTCTATTGTTAACTCTGTTGTTCTCATTCCCCTTAACCCATCTTTCCTCTGATTCATTTGTCCTCAAATGCCTGCAGTGACATCTCATTTTCTATTATAATTTTTTTGGGTTTGGACATTGTTGAATTAACGAGACATTACAAAATAAATATATAAAAATGTCACCAAAAGTCAAAACAAATGTATTCTATGGGTGGTTGGGTAAGTGTCCAACACATTTGTGCATGTACTTCAAAATTAAAAAAATGTGCCACTGTATATAGTTCAGTGTGGTAAGCACCTTGCAGTGAACCGTGATCTTTACTGACTGTGTGTTTGCCATCGTATCATGTGATTTGAGACTGGAATCTAAGCAATCCAGTGCTGCCTGTATCACTTAATTACAGACAGACAGATTTTCAAAGGACGCCATGGAGAGAAATCTATTGTTACACCATCTGTCTCTTTGTCTTTTCCACCAGAATAGCTTCCCAACATCAAATGTAGCACACATATTTAGAGTGCACCCGTTATACAGTGCATTCACAGGTAGCGAGAATTGAACTGAAATAATACAATGTAAAACCCTAATTGTTCACTCATTATTACTTTATTGTTATGGGCTAATGCAAAACATTACATCTATGTATGTGCTACACCTACAAGATCTCCTACCATTTCAATTTAAGGGTGTCTTTCAATATTCCTGTAGCAAGTCCTTATAAATAAAATGCATATCATATTTATTTCAAAGGATGATCCTTTCAGCATTTGCTCATGTTTTCTGTTATCGTCACTCACCTCTTCAATTATGCGAAGATTAAGTATGAATGGATGATTTATCAAAACAAATATCCATTGTTTTCTCTCACATGTCATCTACCCAAAGTTGATCACCATTTGTTTGGAGGTTATTTTTTTATTACATGACATTACTGAACCCACTTTACACAAGGCACTGTGCGAGCATGTACACTGACTTCTTCAAAGATCTAACGAAAGAGCTATAAAAAGCAGATGAGCAGAACCTAACGTGACAACAGGGTCTTACCTCTTTCATATTGTGAATATAGATGTATGACATGCCCTCATAATGTTGAAAATAAGTTATGGGAATTTAAATGTATTCATAAGTAAGTGAATGTGGAATGGAACATCATTTGAAATAAATATAATATGCATTTTATTGATTGCTTGCTACAGGAATATTGAGGGAAACCCTTATTTTATATTGAAATGGTCAGAGAACATGTAGGTGTAGCATATACAGAGATATAATGTGTTTATTACTTATTGTAAGTCGCTTTGGATAAAAGCGTCAGCTAAATGCCCTAAATGTAAATGTAAGGCAGCCATCCCCTCAAGCTCAGAACACACCTTTAAGCACACAACCCATTGACCTTAGTGGATGCCATTATCCAATAATAACTTATTCTGAGGACAATCCAAATTGATGCGTTCCAAATTGACATAAACACAAAAGGAACAGTTCTTTAAAATCCAAAATATCCAAATAGAGTACCAAGAAGTAATAGGAATCACAAAGATGAGTATAGTTGCGTTTGTTTTTTGTGTTTGTTGAACTTCATTTGCACCCCCTTGAACAGCATTACCAGCTGCGCTATCTCCAGCCGTGAGGGTGAGGTGAGGGTGGCCCCACAGTGAAGACACCTTGACCGCTGGCGTTGTGAGCACTGATCGCGGCTGTGATCGATGGGACGCACGCATATGAGGTGAGTCATCCCCTCGCTCTGCCTCCTCCTGGTCCGTCTCTCCCTTCATCATTCAGAGGGAGTCCAGAGAAAGATGACGAAGGTATTGGGGGGGGGGGGGGGGGGGGGGTGACCTTCCTTCCTTCCTTAAATTGGCATAATGTGCGTCACACCGAGACGCTGGCTTTGCCTAAACCCTTCATTTGAATCCTCTTCCTTAATTTAGTTTCCCCGCAATCTAACTGAACTTTGCAATGTTCCTTGGAGTTTTTGTCCAAAGCAAATCCACTGTAAGGGGACGCACGCCTCAAGGTCTAATCGATGGTACGCTGCATTCTTAACAAAGGAATTTAGACATTTCACGTTCCACTGAGATGTCATCTTGGGGTAATTGTGTGTCACCGTTGCACAGAAATACATGAGCATGTCACGCAAACATTTCCCTGCACATCCTGTATGAGTGTGTGACAAATAAAAACCCTGTAGAGTACACACCTTGGTATACAGCATTTAGCATTTTAGATCCCACTTTGGGTACTTTAAAGAATGATGAAATGGTACAAACAACCACTGGTTTTATTGGCAGCAAGAGGACTCAGAGGGAAGGGTTTGAAAGTGTTTGAATGACTGGAGGAGACCCCTACACAGTCCCTACACAGTCCCCGGATCATATCCTGGTCATGGCACTTATTGCTAATTCACCCCTGTTGTTTCATACATGGCAGGACAGGAGGGGCTTTTAATTTTACTGAATGGGCCCATTTTCAGTGAGGACTTAGTACCTCCTCAGTGTGAAAGGAAGTGAATGTAATGGCCGGTGTGGAGAGGGAAATGAGGACACCCTGGAAATTACTTTTACAACAACAACATTGGACCGGCGGATAATGGCTGATAATACTTACCAGGCTTAGTGAAATCAAATCTTTGTTAGTATTCCCGTCGGGCAGTCCAGCCTTCTGAGGAGGGATTGTAAATAAAGGCACTGCCTTCCCCTGTTAATTACCTTTGTTTTGTCTCAAATAATTCGAGACTCTGGGAAATATTGTGTAGTTAAACATTCAATATGGAAGGTTAATTGGATTTTTTTCTAGGGGCATTATCTGTGTAAAATACATCGCCACCACAAATAAACACCAGGATTTCCAGATTTCTGCTTCATTTGTGTTTGGGGTTGAATATTTCCGGGGGTGAGTTGAGGATAATGTGAAATGTGTAATGTAAGATGTGCTTGTGTGCGTTTCTTATGGAATCAAAGTTGCATTCAGCTGGGATAACCAGTAAACCAGTCTATTTTGAAACACAGACTCAAGAGGAAACGCATGCTCAAACTACATGCTCATTATCTTCAACAGAGATGTTTAAAGATACCCTCGACAACACCAGTCAACTGACATTGTGCCCTTTCAGACACCTCGGTTTCGTATCTACCTAAGACTGGAACCATCGGATCGGAACGCTTTCTTCTGCCAATTACCACTTGTCACACTATATATTTGTCAGTTATTCTCAATTGGACCTCATTTGGCTGCTCTGCTTAGCATTATGCAGAGTCCTCACCTGGCCTCACAGCAGTATAGGCTACTCAATAAAACCTTAAAGTATGTGAAGAAAAGGGGAAGGGGGGAAAAGTTTATTTTAGTTTTATCAAATTGTTGATGTTATGATATAACTGTGGTTCTCGGAATAAAATTAAATATTAGATCTTGACATCCTAGCAATGCAAAATCAAATTCTGAGTGATTTTGATGAGGGATGACTTTGAAGAGTAACGACAAAAAGTTGGTAAGTGACATGATTTATATGTCAAATCATGCCAAAGCTATGGACACACACACACCATGTTTAAAAATCCATCAATGTGGCAAGGGCCAAACAACAATGGAGGTCCGACCTGGAAAATCGCCTCTAAAAAATACCGGAACAATCAGAAAATAGGTCAGAATGTTACGGTGGCTCGCACAAAGACCTTTGTGTCTCTCGAAGGAAAACGGAAGGGTTTCAAAGAAACTGCAGATGCACGAAACGAGGCGGCGAGTGTGTGTTCATTAGCACAGACATCTTGGCTGGCAGAGGAGTCTGTGATGTCATCTTAAAACGGGCAATATCAATCAGTGACCCTGGTCAACGAGCAGCGGCGCCGGCTTTGCACGTTGCTCATTGGCTTGACAGGTTGCAGGAATCAACCCTTTGAACACGAGTGTCACACCAGGGTGAACACGGGTGTGGCGTGCAAGCTCAGAACATTAATCACAGATTCCATTCAGCTAAGGACGATGTATTTAGGAGAGCGTGGCGTGACTGAAGTCAGATTTCTTTTGGTACAAAGGCTGCCATGCTTTTTAGGCAAATTGATAAAAACTGATGTATTCTACTGACTGGTTTATTTTATTTTATTCCTTACTGAATCTTCAATGTTCTAATAGTCTGTTTTTCTCAGCTTCTCATTTCTCTAAAAATATTTAAATAAACAACCTTTGGAGTACACACATCCAATTATTAACCTGAAATGTCACAATTTGTGTGCAGACAAAAAAAACAACGCGTTGCCCCTTATACAAAGCTTCCACAAGTTATTCTTATATCCGAAACAATTTTGCATGTAATTATACTCTTAAGCCTTTGTGCAGCTTACCAAAAAATCCCTTAAGTGCTGCTTGATCTTGGTGAAATCTCTTTAGTTTTTCTGTGTTCAAAGTTTCACAGATTCAGTGCTATTACGTTTCAGCTTTGTTTGTTTACTGCCTCCTTGCTCTTATTTATTCATTGTTTGTATCCAAGAATACAAATGTTTAATGTGAAGTGTCCTACTTACATACTATTTATATTTGGTACACATATCAGGGGCATGATAGTGGAGTGGATAGGGGGTTCAACAAATGAGCTCCAAGCCTAAAGGTTATGGACTCCATCCCTAAGTGTCTGCACCACTCCTCGACCAAGATACCTAAACCCTACCTGTTCTTTAATGACATGTGAATCTGAATCCGATGTCAGAAGCTTTGGATACTATCTGACACAGAATTTGCACTACGACTGTTCATCTGACGGTTAGCAGCAGGCATTAGCGAATGGCGTGTATGCACCCATAACACAAACAATGTTAGATAATCATTAAGGCATAGAAAAAACATTAAAATCACATTATATCAAAACCACTGGCCCTTCCTCATTTTTATTCGGTCGCAATTGAACCAAAAAACCTACTTTATGCAGTTCCGATACGATCACTATTATACACTACAAAATGTTATGTACAGATCCTAAGCAATGATCCAGAAACTGGATATAGCGGTGTTATTTTGGATCGGCGGGCTCCGAAGTGAACCGTTTCACACAGAAGGCTTTTTGATGATTTATCCACATGATAGAAGACCTTCAGTATGCACACAGCAGGGGCCCTGCAGCTTCAAAGGGGGAAAACACACACATTCCTGTTTGCTATAACAGCTGTCAGACTAGCTGCTTTAATTATTTACTTATTTGTCAATATAGTTAGAAACACAATAATCATTGAGGGGGACACCAATTATTCAAGTGGGTCCCTTCTTAAAGTCTGGATGATGTGCAGATTGCTTTTTAAGGCAAGTGCTTCTAGATCACACTGGATAAAAGTCACAGTATGTGACTCAATAGTCATAGTGCACTGAACCAATTGTACAGCAAACGTGAGTAAGAAAGCATGCATATTCATGTTTTCAACCAGCATGCAGCAACAACAAATGTCCTTTTTTAGAAATGCCCTCTGGTCCGTTGTGTGATTTATAACGTGTTGAATATGTGTCCTTCACTGCCCACTTCATCTTACTCTAGTTATGTCAGACGGCACAGAGGGGAAAAAAGCAGAAACAGCACAGTCCAGGATTCAAAGCAGCTGTACAGAGAGAAGGGACCGACGAGCAGGCTCCCCGGCCAATGAGAGCAGGGCGGAGGAGGGTCAACCCGCCTATTTCCCTCCCCAATCTTGCGGGTTGTTGGCGTATCAGAGTCACTGAGCAAGAGTACTGGCTGGCGGAGCACAGCCTGCGTGCTGCCACAACTTACACTGGATTTAAACCATCCTTAGAAGGAAGGAGAAGCTAGTAAAAAAAAAGAAGAAACTGCCATTTGCAGAGGAAGAAGGGAGAGAGTGACAGCGACAAAGACAGCTCTTTGTGGGTAGAATTCTGAAGGCTTTTTCCTGTTGGTAGAAAAAGCAGGGTAAAATACAAACAAACAGGAGCAGAGCGAACACAGTTTGGAAGAATGTACAAGCCAGTGTGTTTCTTCACGCTTTCATGGCTGTTTGCTATGCTTATTTTCCCAGGTAAGACCTTCTTTTTTCTACTTTTCCCTTTAATTATTTGCTTGTGTGTGTATGTGTGTGTCTATGTGTTTGTGTGCTGCCTCTGCATCTATCTCACTTACTGCACTCTGGAGACCGAACAGTGTTTGGAGAGAATCACTTCTCCTCTCTCTGCCTCTCTGTCCGGTCTCTCTCTCTCTCTCTCTCTCTCTGTCGCTCTCTCTATGTCTCATTCTCTCTCTCTGTCGCTCTGTCTTTCATTCCCTCTTCTCTGTGTGTGTCTCTCTCTCTCTGTCGCTCTCTCTATGTCTCATTCTCTCTCTGTCGCTCTCTCTATGTCTCATTCTCTCTCTCTGTCGCTCTCTCTGTCTTTCCATCTCGCTTCTCTCTCTCTCTCTCTCTCTCTCTCTCTCTCTCTCTCTCTCGTTGCAGTCATTCCTCATGCTGTCTTCCTATCCCCCTCACGCTCTCTACTCTCTCTCTCTCTATGTCTTTCATGCCCTCTTCTCTTCAGATGCCACCTGCTATGGTAACTCTGGAGCAGTAGGGAGATCCCTTGATTTCAAGCGCTGTTGGTTTAATGCTTTCTAGCTTTAGTTTCCTTCCTGTTTCTTCTCCTCTCCATCTGGGGAGTCAGAGCAAAAGTTACCACACCGGCACATCAAACTCCAAGGCTGTGGCCATGGAGAAGTCACGTCACGAATCCCAGAGCGCAAAACCAGCAAACCCTGCGCTTAAGTTAATTACAAACAAACGCCAGCCCCGTGGCATTTCCAATAACAGCACGTAATTTTTCCCCGTATCATTTAAATAATTAACCAACTGGTTATTCCTGATGGCAGAGTTGGCGTTCCGAGGAGAAGGCGCCGCCGCCTCTTCGCAGCGGCAGACACGCGACCTGTCGATATTATTGACGAGAGCACACCTTGAGGTTTTATATTGGTGACAGTGGGAGCAGTCACGTGTGAGCGATGTGAGAGCGCTGCCCAATGGAGCGAGGGGGAAAGTGCATGTTGTGATCCTGGCAGAAATGGATTCGCTCTCCCCTCGTAGAAAACAAGGATGATTTCATGGACCCGCTTGGAGAAACGCGAGACAATGTTTTTTTGTCGATGCAATGCTGGCTATTTTTGATTCATTTTGAGTGACTGCTTCACAGGATAAATTTTAGAAAAGTGTGGTTGACAGTATGAGGTTCTGAGATAAAGTACAAAAGTGATGCTTCTTCTGCCTCGCCCCCTCACCGGTGACTGCAGAGTGGGCACATATTTCCATATAACCTCAGAGTATTGAACCATATTACAGAGTGCCACAGATGTGAACGCTGAGGAAAACATTGGGCAAGTCCAATGAGGTTTTACTTCTGGGAATGGAACAAGGATGACTTACTCTTATCAAATACAGTGGCACTACAATACTTGAATTGAGGTTGATTTGACAGCCAGCAAGGGATCCCGGTTAACTTGGTAAATAAGGCACACATCACAGGCGCTTGATAAAAAGTGCTCACCCTGTGGTTCCATTTGAAGATTTTTAATTCAACTTCACAGTTGGAAATCTTTCACATTTTTCTGGGGGGGTGTTTTTTATGGGTTTGGTTAAGTTTTTCATGAAACACCCTCGGAGAATAAGAGAAGGGTGATGAAAGCCTGTGATAGATTGGCTGCGCCGCGTTGAGCACTAACTGGGGCATGGAGGTCTGATAGAATTCATTACTGTTAAATCAGCTCGAGATGATTAGCTTTTTGTCACTTGTCTTGTTTATCCACTTCACCAGTGGATCCAACACAGAACTAAGTACTAGACTCAGAATATCTGCCCCCGCCCCCCTCCATCAGAGCCTGGGGGGGGGGGAAGCAATTCACACTCTGTTAGAGGGCGATGACACCAGAAGTTGCAATTCAGAAGGTGCTGCCAATCCAATAACATTTGGAGGATATGTGAAATTACTTTTTTTTATACCTTAATAGATAATACCTTACCTTTTTTGTTTTTCAGAACACTCCAGTGGGCTTGTAATGAAACCTGCCCGCCTTGCTCATTTAACGTGTTTCTCTATCAGTGTTACGGGGAAGAACTAGAATGTGTTGTGTATCGCATTCGTTTTAGTCTGAAATAAAGGCAATATCATTTACAATTTTAATGCGGTTTCCCGTCGAGATAGGCTGACGCAGAAAATCCTCCTCTAACATTTTGTTCCTTATTTCTCTTCTCTTTTTTGCTGCCTCTTTAAATAATCTGGGGAATTATTCGGGCTGAGTATGCATCTATGTTCTTGGTACCGGTCGTGCCTCGGGTTTATACTGGGTACACACCTGGGAACTGGCCCCTGCTCACCGCCACCTTCTGTTCCTGGCAGTTGCCACTGACTACACTAGTGCTTGTAGGCCTTGCTCAAAATGGTACTGCTACACATTTGTGCAGCTCTTTTAGGGGAACAAAGAAATTTAGTGGACCACTTATCTTTACTTATTTATATGATCTAATGTTGAACATGTTACCAGTTTGACTGCTGTGGGAAGTGAGTGGTTTCCCACGGACTGACGGCAGGGTTTTTAAATTCAGACAAATGTAGCCTCCGCAACGGCCCTTCTAGCTCGAGTCATACTAGCTCAAATAAAACAAATGAAATGCCTTGACGATGGAGCTGTAGGTAGAAGCTAGCGAGAGATTGGCTGAACAAATGGTATTGGTTCACACCAGCCACATCAGCGGTAATAGCGCCTAGCGGGTTAGCATCTGTAGTCACACCCTCTGATTCTTACCCACTACTCGATTCTAACCCCGGAGACAATAAGTTTATCAATCTGAGAGCAAGAGGACATAAAGTTCTGGCCATAAACTCCTTCAAGTAAGAAATAAAAAAGGAATTTCAATCCGCATGTGAGCCGTTTGAGTAAGGTCTCCCCAGATGAGGCTGATTGAACCATTTATCATAATGACACGCCCCGAAGCCGTCTTTACACTCACCGTCCCGGGCCAGTGCGGCATATCGATTTACCCAGACTCAAAATGATAAATTGCAATTATCAGCGAATCAAATTGGTTGTGAAAATGGAGCTCCCTGCTGTTCTGAGCCGGTGATTATCCGCTTCCGTCCGCTTCTAATTAATATCAGCGTCATGTCGCACGTTGCTTAATCCAAAGTAATTGTGTGTCATGCTAACCCACTGTCCTAGAGGGAAATGCTAGCAGCTGTTGTAATAGAGGTTCACTTTGTGCGATAATATGAATGCATTATTTATGCGTTAAACGCAGGCGTTTCTTGCATTATAATATGATTTATGGCTACAAATTGGTCACAGCTGGCGGGGCAGATGCTTGAAAGGGAAAGTGTGACATATTATTGCCTTGTCGCCTTTCCTGGGGGTCCCATCACTCAAGACCACTACCACACGACGCTCCTTCATGGAACTAATCTCACACAACAGACCTCCAAACTCGAGAAATATGAGTTGGATATCGGATCTCTTCACTGTATCTCCCCCCCCCCCCCCCCGCCTCCACCCCCAAAGCAGGGAAATATATAATGGGGTGAGCCCTATCTCCGAAATGTCAGCGTTCCTTAGATGCGGTAGCAAAACAATCGTGCATACATCATTTTCTTTTCGGCACAGGTGGAATTTTCCAGTGAGAAGATGTTAAATTTAGAAGTTCTCTATTGAAGTAGCACAATTTTCCAATGCTACACTAGTTAATATTCTTCCTGCGAATCGCTAGAGTTTCAAAAGTTGACTGCTCTGAGCATGCATGTGTCTTGTACTTGTACAATGTCCTGCGCTGGCGCCTCAGTGAACAGGGTCTATTGTACTCATTTCCTAATGCCCTGGAATCCCGGACCATGCAAGAGATCGTAATGGAACAAAACAAAGTTATTTGACTCGAATTGAATGACCAGCAGAACACAAAGAACACAAACAAAAACCAGTCAAACCAAACATTTGTGAACGACTCACTTATTCGGTCCTCTTTGTCCGTTAAAAACACTGCGAGAGTGTCCATGCGGAGCAACGGGGCCACAACAGCATGACACAGGCGCTCATTGTAACGAAACCGTCCCCCCAACCCCAACACACAATCAACCCTCATATTCAGTGTAAGAGTTTTGAAATGCTTTCTTTTTTTGAATCCTGCACTCCCTCCCTCCACTGGCCCGTGGCAGCAGCCCTCCGCCCGTCGTTGGGTTCTGCATCCGCTCCGAGTGTGACCGTTGGCCTCCGCAGCACTGTCTTCCGAGAATACACTGAATGTCAGCACAAGAATAGCCGGTGGACCAGGCGGATCCTACGCTGAATGAGCAATGGATTGCTGAGGCATCGGACTGTGAGAGGGTACCGAGGGGCAGGGAAAGGGATTAGAAGACAAGGGGTCTGATTGGGTTTTAAAGTCGGCATTCGTTGTTGCGCTGTCGTACCATGGCTGCCGCTGCCGCGTTCCCCCCTTCCCCAACCCCTCCCTTCGCATACAAACCTCCCGTTATTCTCGTAGGACCGGGGGGGGGGGATTCTGTTTTTTTTTACATTCCGAATTGAATGCATTCGTTGGCGGGTCGTCCCTTGGAGACGTGTGTATGCTTTCCTGTTCGCATCACCGTGAGGTACATGAATGGAAAGTACAGCAGAGTGGAGGAGGCACTCCCAGTGGATGTGCGTCTTCTGTTTGGATTTCATCCCATCGGTCCTCATTTGAACCGGATCGGACGGGAGATCTAGCTTACTTAAGTAGATGAACAGAGTCATGAGTTGATCTTGTCCTATGCCCAGTTATATTCAACTTGACATGTACAGAAATCTCGCTGTTCATCTCAATGTTAAGTTTGCTGGTTTTTGCAAGTTGAAGTCTAATATAAAAAATGACGTTTCTTTGATGTAACCTAATGGAAATGGCAAGTTGAGTTGGGATATTTTTTGCTTCCACAATGTGATGCTTAGTATTCATGACAGCCGTGTTTGGGTCAATCTCCTATTCTACATAAGGCTCCCTTTTGTCCTTGGCTCTACCTTTACCGTCCACTTGTTAAGAGTGCGTGTGCTCCATCGCATTAAGTTAGCACCACCAGGCCTATTATGCTTCACTGTCTCCTGTTGCTTCCATTTGTCACATTTTCAAGGAACCTGGTTCACAAATATAGCCTTTTGATCCATTGTCTGCTAGCCTGCGCAGTGGTGCAGCACAGTCAATATGAAGGGGGTGCGATAACCACATTACGTAGATAAGGGGGGCGGGCCTGGGTGGGGGGGGTTGAAATCTGTGAATAGCAATAGAGAATGTGCCATGCTGTGGTGAAGCTTTCTACTTGAGTGGTTTGAAGATGGAAAAAAAGCAGAGGATGAGCCTTTCAGAAATCATGCTAACAAGATAAAAGAAAGAAAAGTATCAAAATATTTGTTTGGAGTGAGGTAGCCTCTTCTGCGCTCAGCCGACAACAAAGGGTATTTGACAGACTTCGATTTTCTCGTCCCCATGCCTCTGTGAATGTCCTCGGTGTTACCTGACAAACACCGTTGTCTAGCTCCACCACCGGGGCCGGCATTTCTGCTGCCTCGCTGGTCTCTTCCAGGTGAGTGACTGCACCCCCCCCCCCCCCCCCTCCACACAACACACACACACCACACACACACAAACACACCCAAACACCTATATTTATAGAGACGATGCAGCCATGCTGGCCCACTGGATTGAATATGAT
The DNA here is from genome assembly GCF_031168955.1 of Gadus macrocephalus. NCBI lineage: Eukaryota > Metazoa > Chordata > Actinopteri > Gadiformes > Gadidae > Gadus > Gadus macrocephalus. Next base: position 18,813,231 of record NC_082388.1, on the reverse strand, counting down.
TAGGGAAGATTGGGGGGAGTGGTCCGACAGCAATAACATGTTCTGCATCCCAGTTTTTAACTGAAGACGGTTTGATGGAGATTATGTATAACATGGGTGCTAGGGTTCCGTCTAGTCGAAGTGGCATAAAGACCTTCAAATTATTTTTAGAGCGATGTTGATTTAGAAAATGTGAAAGCCATCTCGCCTTGTGCAGCGTGAAAACGTGTTTCATGTCATCGTATTTTGAACGTTCCTGTTCCGTATTGTGACATATTGGATACAGCCTAATGACTTTGGTCCAATGCCATGAACTTATATCCTACCTGAAGATAATATACCAGTACACCACTTAATAATAAGTGCTTGAAAATATAGGTCGCACCAGAACTATATGTTGAATAGTCAATGTTCAATGCCATCCATGGGATATTTTATGCCCTCGTAACTTCAAACTTTCCCTTCATAATCTTTGATATTATGGAAGAATTTAAAGTATGTGCCGTGCTTGCCTCGGAGATGGGCAGGTGTTATGATGCTTTCTGCTCATGAAAGCGTTGAGGGAGATATTCTTGGTTTCTTCAAAAACTCACACCACATCTTACTTGTTGGCAATGGCTAATGGTAATGGCTGACAGCCATGACAGCAGCCAATTTGAGTCTCCAACGGCACTTTACAGCCTAGCCTTTTTACTTTTAAAAAGCCATTCAATGCAAAAGACCCCGAAGTTGTCCCCGATTGAATTACGTGCCCCTGCTCATTTAAATGTTCCAAAATGTGATTCAACCCAAGGTTAACAAGAGTTGGCCTTTTCAAAAACACGATTAGACTTCTTCTTGAAACTGCCCAATCTCTCCGGCAAAGTCTATTAACGTTTAGCCGGTAGCAGGAATAGCAAAATATGACTTTTATGGGTCACTTGGACAGATGCGCTATCTTGCTGTCATATCTTAGTAGGATATACACTGTTATCTTTAATGATTTCACAGATGATATGGTTGTTTGTAGTGTGTGTGTCTGCGTGTGTGTGTAAGCGTGGTTATGATTGTCAAATGACAATGCCATTCCTGGTTACTGACAAAATACCTTAATCTCCCAGCATGCTCTGCTTCTTAGAGATCCGCCCAGCGCTCTGCCAGGATACAACGCTACACGTCTGTGTCAGACAGATGGAGTTATCTATGTTGCCCACTGGCTTCAGACTGCCACTCGGTCTAAAGCAGACACCACTGTGTGCCCTCTGCAAAGCCCTGGGTGACTTTGTGAAATGCCCTGAGCGTTTGGTTATATCTGCCTGACTGGGCCATTGGTCGTTTTTTGGTTTTTGCATGAGAAGTAGCCGCTATTTTTAGCGCTATTGTATCAGCATAGATTAAATGAGAATTAAGATTTAGATTGTTTTATTTTATGTATCCAATTTTATGAACGAATGATAAATTATGGAGGTTACTGTTCTCCTTACCTACCTGCTCACATATTCATAGTCGTTATCTTATTCACAACTGTTTACGACATTCTGTTTGTAGTATTTGTTTTTTTGAACCAACCGTGTCTCTAAGAAATAGATGCTACCCTTTGTGTGTGTGTGTGTGTGTGTGTGTGTGTGTGTGTGTGTGTGTGTGTGTGTGTGTGTGTGTGTGTGTGTGTGTGTGTGTGTGTGCGTGTGTGTGTGTGTGTGTGTGTGTGTGTGTGTGACGTCTCGTTTCTCATTTTTGTGACTTTTTGTAAAACCTCAGATGGATTCCCACTTATTCTCTAATCCTTTGCTCCCCTAAACATCAACCCAGAATTATGACAGGAGTAAGAGCAAAAGGTAAAGGCCACAAAAATCCTAACACGGTGAAGAAAATGTGTTTTAAAAGGGAAGAATTAACGGGAAGGGCGACTCAGGGACCACTCAATCCTGGATCTAAAACACTAAACTATACGGAAAAGGTCAGCTGTCATATGTTTTCCGACGACCTGCGCTCAGCTTTATTTCATTTCCATACACATTGTGGAAGGTAAAGGCTAGTAAATAAAGCAACCCAGCGTGTGCTGGTGGGTGAGGTGGGGGCTTCACTATGAGTGCAGCTGTGTTTTGGATTCTGGGGAAAGGTCACGAACATCCACCTCACTGAAGGGAAAAAGATGTGAGGACTAAAAAAGCAAATGACCAGTTGTTCACATGGTATTGTTCACACATCGTGCCTCGAAACTAACTTTTCAAGGGAACATTATGACTCAATGTTCCTGATATGGCCTCGTTTTGCCCTTATTTAGTTTTGTTGGTTATTTCCTGTGCTTTTTAGTCTTAATGAAAAGCACGTCCTATTTTATTGCCATCTGTTTTTTGTACTGCAAACTTGTACTGCAAAAAATAAATGTGGATTGGAGAAGAAACATCAAGTCTAGATATTCTGTGTTTTTAAGCCTCTTCAAATGAACGGCACACGTCACACGCCAGCCATTATCCCTATGAATATTTCAAGGAATTACTTTATTATTCCTGTGAAATAGGTCACCCTAGTCTCCAATCACAACAGAATACAATGCAAAACACAGGCTGCCAGTGATGACATTTATGCACGTAATCATATGCAAGACATTGGACAAAAGTGTCTTAAGTATGCCCCCACTAAAATTAACATTTTGCATTGTTTCTTTTGTGTTAACATCATGAGAAGCATTTTCCGGGGCTCGGTTCCACTGGCCAAACGTCAGTTAGGAAAAGAGTAGGACAAATTAGGCAGCATCAAGACAATGTTTAGTCAAATGGGCTCAGCACAGGAATTAACATAATTATCAACTAACTGGGGGGGAGGGTATGTGGCTAGGATGCTATGTTTATTTAGTACGAAGCCCCTCCATGCTGTTAGTTTCGTTGGATCTGATGAGTAAATAATTAATATTAAACTAATATGTGTTGTGCCCTGTGGCTTGACTCCGGTTGATTCACTTGCTAGGTACTAGGTCGGGGTTACCTTCATCCAGCATGTCATTGTTGGACGTTGCAGTGCTGGTTTTCCTAATGTCCCTGAAAACACCGAAACGCCATTCAGTCCTTATTATAGTGAGTGAGCTCTGAGGCAGATGGCTCTCTACGACAACATAAAACACAACCACCCCCAATGATGTTATATTGGACGCACCGTCGGGGGGCATAAAATATCCCATCCTACCCTGAACCAACATCAAATTTTGGCAGGATAAGCATGCCGTTTGCCTCCGTCTTTATGTCTTTCGGTGGTGAAAGCAAAGGTCGTAGCGGTCTAAATACATGCACGTTTGTATGCACGGCGTAGCAAAGAACAGCAGGGCTCTGCTGAAAAGCAGCTCTTGGTGCTTAACCAGGCTAGCCTCTTTTAAATAAAGATTAGAGGAATACATATTTTTTTATTTATTTTTTAGAGTAAACAGCTAATGCCTGAAAAGCAGGGCTGACTTGAGTGCCGGTGAAACATTGCTGGGGAAAATCCATTAAATCCAATGGCAGAAGGATCCGTAATGGTATTCCAGGACCGTACTGCTCATTTTTCAAACTTTAAATTGTCAAAGGGGTTGGATAACTTCTCATTTTCTATTTTTGTGTGTGTGTGTGTGTGTGTGTGTGTGTGTGTGTGTGTGTGTGTGTGTGTGTGTGTGTGTGTGTGTGTGTGTGTGTGTGTGTGTGTGTGTGTGTGTGTGTGTGTGTGTGTGTGTGTGTCTGTGTGAATGTACACAACAACAATTTTTAGTCTGTGGGTGTGTATGTTTTTTTATTTGTGGGTGTGCATGCACGGCGTGTGGACAAGAGCATTAGTTTGTTTGTGTGCATGCTTGTGTGTGCATGGTGCACAGCATATGGCTGTATTTGCAGTAGGAGAGCAGGACAGTTCGCTCTGTTTGACCAGATGCTCTCGGAGGCCATCAGCCCCTGTCTGTCATTATTTATTGATGAAACCACAACTTTAAGCGAGCCCCCTGTTTACATCAATGGGGCCGTCCGGATCTTAAGCCTGCCGACAGACAACTTCGGAGCTCAATGGAAAAGGCTTGCTCTCCATTCCACCCATTTCACTCTGACAAGGTCACAGCAGCACACGACAGTCAGAGCTGGGCAAATGCTAAATAAAAGTACTTTGAATTGATTGATTGTTTGTTTAGTTTGTAGTATTTAGAAAAGCAACATGATATAGAGAGCTTGATCGCAATGTGATGGATCGAGGCAGTAAAAGAAACGGTATCGATGGATGGACGGATTAGATAGCTCGATGGATTGGATTCAGACTAGAGAACAGATGGAGATGGGTTGTCGACGGACGCACAGAAGAAAACACAGGCTGCGTGGTGCAGCGTGATGTTGCAGGAGGGCAAAACAAAGCTTCTGCTTTTAGCCTTGTCAGCCGCTCCCTGCGCCGTCACTCTGCTGTCACATCGCATTTGGCGCTTCTATTGCTTTCAGCACATCCCCAGCCACCCCCCCCCCCCCCCAAACCACGTCCCCCCACCACAACTCCCACCTCCACTCCAAAAACCCTGAACCCTGCCCCCCTTTCACCATGTGTCCGCTGTTGCTGCGGACATTCTCCCAGGGCGGCGGGGGGGTCAACGTTACAGAGTAACAGTTTATCTGCCGCGCAGAGTTACGGGCCACGCAATCACCAGGGCTCCGTTGTAGCCTCTGCTGTGACCTCAGACGCCCCCCCCCCCCCCCCCCCCCCCAGGCATCAGATTGTTGCGTAACGCTGGGGAGAGGATGAGACTCGAGGCATACGCAGCCCGGTTTGGAGTTCATAACATGAAGCAGTGATGCTTGTTCTGTTCGTGTATACCCGTGTGTGTGTGTGTGTGTGTGTGTGTGTGTGTGTGTGTGTGTGTGTGTGTGTGTGTGTGTGTGTGTGTGTGTGTGTGTGTGTGTGTGTGTGTGTGTGTGTGTGTGTGTGTGTGTGTGTGTGTGTTTTAACATTCTGATTCTAATAAAGTGTTAGGATAATTGTGATACATTTACCATTGTATGATTGCTGGATGAGGCGTCATCCTTGTTAGATATGTTTTGCAGTTGATCAGCGATGATGGAATCATAGATGGGTGCGCGTCGTGTTGCGACACAGTGCTGCACAGAGCCACCTCTAATGAGCGGTGTGCTGCTCCGTACAAGATTAGTTTCATGAGACTGCGTCGGGGGATTGGATTCACTAGAATGCACACACCTTTTCCCCCTCCTCCTGTCGTATGTTTCCCCCGGATAGGTGACGCGCCCCCACGTCATGTCGTGACATGACGTGATGAGAGGTGACAGGATGTGATCCAGAGTGCGGAAGGTGGAACGACGGGGCCATGTCATTCTTAATCACCCATAATGAGATTTCTGTTTCGGTGCAACTTTCCCCCTGTTTAAACACGCAAACAAAAAGATGGACTCTGCGGTCCTTGCGCCCCACGTGATGCAACGCAGGCAATTGGTTACCATTGAAGGGGAAAGTGATGATGAAAGCATATCTGTGATATGTAAATGATTCCATTTATTTCTTTATTTTCCTGGGGAGGATCAGTATGCTGTTGAACTCAACGAATTGAATAGTCAGACCCTAGACAGCATTAATCGTTCTTCTGAACGGAAATATGAACATAAATGGAGATTTGGTGAAGGAAGTACTCAGTAATACTTTTTGATAGGGAATCTGTGCACTGCTGTATGACTGATGAAACATTTAGCAATGTATGCCTTGTTTTGTTGCCTATGTAAATAATTTTTGATATTAGACACATTTTGTCTAAATGTGTCCAATCAATTTCACCAAAATATCACATTTGAGGGGATTGGTTTTCATTGTTCGACTTTGTGTAATGAATAGAAGAAAAAACTGTTTTTTTACAACAGGCAGCTAGCAATGGATATTTTCTAAAGTGTTCAAAAAGTCTTTAAGTGTTAAGATGTGAAATAAGTACTGCATTTCCAAGCCCTCAATTGCCTCTTGTAGCAAATGACTACTTTTGAAGTGTAAGTAGTTCTTTGTGACAAGATGCAATAGACGTTGGGGCTGCGTGTTTGTGTTCTGAAAGGAGGAGAAATAGTTTGGAAAACCGCTGAATGGATGTTTTGCAATTTGGTTAATGTGTCCGTAAGTACGGCTTTTCCAATTCCGGCTTTTCCGGTCTGCATGCCATGAAATATTTCCCCATTGCGTTTCCGTCGAGGAATCAAAAACCTTGATGAATTCCTGAATGTGATTTCCGTGTTTTCTGCTGTGCTAGGGAGAAACACCATTGGGAAACAGGAGTAATATGAAGGGGTGAGCCGCATCATTGCCAATTATGCCCACAACACAAAAAGCATAGCAGGACACCCATTACTCAGCTCTCACTTCTGCTGTCGCCTTTCATGACTGTGAGACATTGGAACCCAGGCATGTGGGACGTCTCCCAGAGCATTCTGACAAATGGGGGGGGGGGGGCAAACAAGACCATTGTTTTACTCTCTGCTGTGAAAAATGCCCGTGCATATCTCTGTTAGTAGTTCCCTACATTCCCTACTGTTGGGACTGTGCAAGTGATTATGCCAAAATAATAGAACTCGACAAAACAAGAAGGGATTTGGGTGTTTATCCGTATTGATGATTTGGGGGGTTCATACGGGGATATGAAGGTTTTTCCCCTCATGTCTGCATTTTGATAATCTGAGAGGTGACGGATGAGGGCTGGATCGGCGTTGGGACATGAAATCAAGGGATGTGACTCCTGTGAATTAAGATGTTGCGAGTATGCAACGCCATCAGCACTTTCCTCAACACGTCCTTTCCTGCCACCTTCCCCCCCCCCCCCCCCCCCCCCATTGACTGTTATTTTATTAGCAAGGACTGCAAATGGAAATGTGGTCGCTTCTTTCTCCCATTTATTACCGATTTCACACTTGTCAGGCACAGGGACATGCTGGGGAGACAGAGAGCGAGGGAGGGAGGGAGGGAGGGAGGGAGAGGCAGACAGAGAGGTAGACTTGCTGCACTCTGTGGATTTTGAAATGGTAATGATAGTGTGTGTATATAGAGAACAAGCACCTGTGCTGCATGTATATATATATATATATTATATATATATATATATATATATATATATATATATATATATAGAAGCAGGGACATTATAAAAAAGTACATTTATATAAACACATATACATATATATATGTGTGCTTCTACACAAAGGCATATATTCATGTACTGACTCATACAGTATCTCATTCACAGAAAGGGGTTATGATGTTGTTTACTGTCATAATTCCCTCAGAGCAGTCATGATTGTCGGTGGTTGGTAGGCAAGTTATTTTCTTTGACATTCTTTATTGAAAACGAATGGATTCAAATAGCAATTGACAAAAAATGATTGTTATTTTTTACCCTACGTTAGAGGGTATGGAAGGGAATTATAACGTTTGCTTTTATGCGAAACCTGCACGAAAGTTTTCTGTTTTGTTTGTTGTGCCAATGTCACCCGTAACGACCGCACCCGGGGTCCAGGCTCCTAACTACCTCCTTAACGGATGTGAAACCCCCAATCTGTCAGGTTATGGGCTGTCCGTCTAGTTCGACGACACATTAGCAGCAGTCCGGAGGGATTGGACATGCACTGCCCTTGTCTGATGTCGCAGGTCCTTTCTGCCCGAGACTGACAGGTTGGAAAGCGAGTCATCAACTGTCAACCTGGCCTGTCACACGTGTCCGCTCTGGCCATGATCCATTAATCATGTCTGCTTCCTCCACAAGAGCAGAGAGCTTTCTCTCTGCTCGGCCCCAGGCTCTGAAACACCTGTGCCTGGGGGTGGGGCGCCTGTGGTTCTGGTCTAGCGATAGTTTCCCTGGAAGCTCTCCTTGTCACGTTTAATGGCTTTGAAGGTGACAGAGCGCAACGTCACATGTGTCCATCATTTCCTGACACGCTGAACTTTAATGAGACGGGAATGAGCGCACGTCTTCGGGTGGTAGGGGGATACAGGTGTTGAAAGAGAAGAAAGGATGACACAGGGGAGAGATGCATGGTATCGATTTTTACAGAACATGTATGTTTTGTTGGCAAACTTCTGAGGTTGCTGTAATAGGCTTAAGCTCACAAGCAATATTGATTTGATTGTTGAGGTGTTACTTATCTTTTATAATTGTTTGATTTGTTATTAGAATTATCGCAAGAACATGTTTTGCTGCCGTTTTGCCTCCGATTTGATGGATTAAAGGGAGAATGGCGAATGGCAAACAATATACTTGTTTGTTTCTTACTATTGATTCATAGAATAATTAGATCCCAGTGAATGATTTAAAAAGCAATTTACCTTGTTGGCTCACAAAAAATAAAAACATTCTTATCCTCAGATAATGAGAAAATTATGTCTTGGGGGGGGGGGCAACAACAACATTTCTTTAAATGAAAAGTTTTTGTATAAATATCCATATTTTGTGTCGCACTGTGAAGGAACACTGTGTATTGTAAATCATGTATTTACAGTGGCTGTCAGTTGCTTGACCTTCTGAATGACTGATCGTACTCTACCAGCCTCACCGTGTTGAAGCACAAACGTTAACACCAGCGATGACGGAATGTGTGGCAGATGCTCCCATACAACACTGTCCAGTGCGACCTTCTCATAAAAATGCTAGGCTTTTGGGTGATTCAAGCTGGTTCCCAGAGGAAATGAAGGGGAGAGGGCTGCAATGTGTATGAGTTTGTGCATGAAGGAAAGTCAGGGTCAGGCTACACGCTGAGAAGCAACTGCTCAGAGTTGGAACAGAGCCATGGCGAACGCTGTGAGTGGTGAGCAGGGATTCGCCGGTGGGTAAGTGGGAGATGTCACACCCTATGGGGCTCCATCGATGCATGACTTTAAACTTCAGGGCAGCCAGCGTGGTACAATACGCATCCATCTTTTTTTGGACTTCACTTTTTTAAAGCAAAGCCGCATGCAGAAGGGTTTAATGCTCTCTTTTTTTTAATGTTGAATACACTTTTATTCAATTCAGCAGATGTATCATAAAGGTCTTTTGAATATCAATGAATATCCAACAAATGTGTGATTAAAGTACAATATCCTACTACACTACACTCGAATAGAATTTTCAAAACTGACCTGGTAGTCAAGGTTGGAATTACTTGAACTTTTATATTGATAGTTGAAAGACATTTTCAAATTTCGATTATTGATTGATTGTAAAGGTAATTATTCTAATCTGGTTCCAGTCACTGTTTCATATTGACAAACATGTCGAAAGGTAAATCAGTTTTAATATGTTATCATTATTAATCATCAAACTTTAGCTGGTGTAACTTGGATGTAGTGTTGGTATGTATGTGTGTGTGCTTCTGTCTGTCTGTTTTCTGAAAGCCTGCACTTTATGTGTGGTCTGGTGGGATATGGCTGAAAATAGTATGGGACATTAAACCAATTTCACATTGCGTAATAGGACTCAGAAGTCAGGCAGAAATCAGCCCTGTCACATGTTGTTTATGCAACATATTTTATAGCAGAGAAATATGCTAAACTAGGGAGAGAAATATCGCGGCCACATAGCGCACACGCCAATTTACCCCAGCTTTTCTACAACCGAGCATCCTGGGAGAGTTTGTGCAAAATATGAACCTGAAATGCAAACATGCAATCATAAAAAAATAAAATGGAATGCGGCCGTTTCCAATTCTCAGGACTAAGGTATAGGATATTGCACTCTGAAGACCAAAATATAATCATTCATTGACGCAGGCATGGCATTAGAAAAGGAGGGAAAAACTGAATTGAACCATGGGGACAGCCATTTTGTTCCTCACTTTGGAGACGAGAGATGAAAACGTATATGATTAATGCAGTCGTGGGATAATTCCCCCCCCCTACAAAGTGGCAATCCACATTGATAAGCACTGCTTGACATGCAGTGTTCTTTAAATTAACACAGTACCCAAACCCCAATGTGTGTCTGTTGTCATCAATATCAAATGTATAAATGTATTTTATGTATGTTCTTTACGTGCCTATGACGAGCAATGAAAATGAGAAATGACGGAATGAAACTGTGAAAAATAATTTCCCTAAGGGGACAACTAATAAACTAACTAACTAACTAAAATGGAGGACTGAGAAAAAAGAAAAGATGCGCGGATAACAGGAGGAAAGAAAAATCTAACGGATCAAACGAGACGTGCAATAAATGAGGCCAGGGAAGGAAGTGCATTTGATTTAATTCAATGACCCAATTAGTAAATAATTATCTCTTACATAAAACGCAAGACTTGGCGTTTCCAACCACACACACGTCCATACATTTCTGAAAGTATAAGTTCACAATCTTTGAAAGTGCAAATGTTTTGGCAGGAGTCAAATATAACATCACATCTTGCCAAGGCTACAGTGTAAATACTTTGTTTTTATAAGTTGCCTGACAGGCAAAATCCCCAAGTAGGACACAAAGATCTGTTAGGTCAAACCTCACAGGGTGCTTTGACTTTGAGTATTTCGGGCTGTTTGCGCGCATATTGATGTCTTCTCTCCGAACTCTTGACTCATGCGACTGATCTACTTCTGTTCCCCGGCGCTACAGGTCTCTCTTGTTGCAATTTCTATAATGCTATGTTCATTTTTCATGTCGTTGAAGCAGAGGAGTCGTGGCTTTGTTCCAGTTTTTTCACTTCGACAATGAAGTGAAAGGAGCCGTCTGTGGCTGCTGTGAAACAGCTCACTTAATTTGAGGACAGCTTAAACAATAAAGTGGGTATTGCACTGACCCTGTATCGTTCCGCCTTGCTTGTGTTTTAAAAATAACATTTTTCCTTGAGACTACAATGCATTGGATTTCCAGGCTGTTATTGCTTTGGATGTTCTGAGCAAACACCGTTTTTTCTGACGTCAGTTTTGTCCACCTCATTTGAATGAGGATGTTGTGTTGTAGCGGTGTAGCAAGGGCAGGAGGGCGTAGCGGTGAAAGTTGGTCACCCAGACAGCCAGAAGGTACTGTGTCTGACCCCCAGCCTACCCTTGGGGGTCCTTGAGCAAGATGCCCCACCCCTCACACCTGCTCCAAAATGACCTGTTGTCTTATTAACTGTCATTGCTGTTATACCCCCTATCTGCCAACCAACACTTCTTCCTTAAGCCGCCCACCCCCTTCACGTTTTTTTTTTTTCCTCCCTCAAACCTGAGAAGAGGCTAGGGAAACCATCTCACTGTTATCTCCTCTTTCAAAAAAGGCGACAAAAGCCGATAGAAGACAATAGGCACCCGCCACTTATTGGTACAGAGTCCCTGGAGCTTCAGATCTTCCCACAAATGTCATTATGGAAGCTGCAATCATCCCATCCTATATCCCCCTCTGTGTAATTTCCTCCTTTAGGGGCCCCCCTAAATGGCCTGCCCCACAAAACCAAAAAACCCCGCCAACAACAATGATGACAACAACAACGTTTTTAATCCAATGTCCGGTGTGGTTTGCTCGGCGCTCCATTGTGTTGCCTGAGAAGAGATCCGCGTTTGATACGGCACGCCCGCGATGGAGTATCAAGATGAAGGAGAGGTGGGGGACGCGGGGGAACATTGACAATAGTGCGACGGTGTAATGAACCCACCGGTGCCATTGCGCCTCACACAGTTGATGTGTTGGAGATAGTTTCAAGTGAATGCACTATAATACTCAGTGGATGTGATGTATACCTTTGATGTTGCCAGACTATTACAAATGGTTCTACTTTAATCATAGTGTGTGTGTGTGTGTGTGTGTGTGTGTGTGTGTGTGTGTGTGTGTGTGTGTGTGTGTGTGTGTGTGTGTGTGTGTGTGTGTGTGTGTGTGTGTGTGTGTGTGTGTACATGTGCGCACGCCCCCAAGTGAAGACCGCAAACCAGAGAGTGAGGGAGCAAGAGAGAGAGAGAGAGTTACAGATGGCTTCCAGGTGCCTGCACAGGAGGGCCGGTTGATGATGGGGGTGGGGGTGGGGGTGGGGGTGGTGGTGCAGGTGGTGGCGGGGTTCTCTCGCCCTTTGGAGAGGAGGGGTCTCCCTGCAGGGTCGGCTGATTACAGCTTCTAATTAAGACAGGAAAGACCAGAGCACCGGCGTGTGCTGCAGGTCCTGCAAACACACACGCATACGGCTTTGCACACACACACACATGCATACTGCTCTGATCTCACACACACACACACACACACACACACACACACACACACACACACACGCACACACACATACGCACACACACACACACACACACTGTGCAATTACACAAACACGCACACAAACACACATACTGCTGTGCGCACACACACATGCGTGTTCCCGTTTCGGAGAGTTCTAAAGCAGGAGAATTTAGAGGTTCAGTGGTCAGTCCTTTACAGCCAAAGACTAATTAGTAGGCTGCTAATAAAGTCAGTGAGTGGTTTATTTATTCTTAATATAATTGCTTTATTATTTCTTATGATTTGTATTGGCATGTTATAGGTCATTAGACTGCAAGATATACACAATATTTAAATAGTTTGATAATAGTCAGGGTTAACTGTTCCTGCCTTCACTGTGGTTTGAAGTTAGCATTCTTCACATAATAGCCCATGGTGGCTTGCTCACTCTTTTCTCACTCTCTCTCTTTCTCCCTCTTGATAAATGTCTTCAGGATAAGGCACGAATTAATGTCCTGTTAAACCAATCATTTCCACTTATTTGAATTCCTGTTGACTTAGTATATCTTGTCAGCATGAAGTTTCACAGCAAGCAAGTGTGTGAAAGTGAGGACTTTTGGCGAAGGCGAAATCAAATCCAACAACCTGATAGAGTTGTTATGCAAGGAGAGCGGCATTTCATGCTGCAAATTTATAGATTATATATTTGTTAAAACTTCTTTCCCTTTCATGACACTAATGCCAATTCCTGGCGATAAGCACTTCTTGTCTATCTCTAACAGTGTGCAGAATCAATTGCTATCACGCAGCTACTTTTAAGTGAGTCCAATAAAAAGACCAATAAATCATCAACACGAAAAAGTAATGTCATCAGCATCCTAATCATGAATAATCATTGAATAATCATCGATAGTCGTCCCTTCACGACACATTGTCCACCCACCCTCCGGTTTTGTCAACTGAAGTTTATGCTTGTTGGAATAAGTAACGATCCATAGAAAAGTCTTTGTGAAGGGAGATGGGATCAGACACTGGACAACAGGAAGAGTGTTACGACTGCTGTTTGTGGCAGACTGATGGGACACACTCATCACTTCTAGGATCCTTGTGGGCTAACCCCTTGTGGTTTGAACACTGAATGGATGGCCCAGAGAGCCACAATTGGACGAGGTACAAATCTGTTGAAACAAGGTTAGGGTATGCAAATAGTTCTGTGAAGTCGGCTGTTGGTAATGTTCCAAGATAGTTAGATAAAAGTGATACAAATGGCAATGCTCATTTCTATTTATTTCACTACAGAGCCAATCTTTGCAGTAATGTGCGTAATACTCTAAAAGCCTGCAGCTGAGAGTCAAAGTGAGAAGCAAAGTGGTTTTGTGACTTTTGCCATTAGGGTTTCTCACCCTGGCAGATAGCTTAGGCTTGGCGTATCTTCCAAAATGTATTTAAGAGATATATGTTCGGCCATGTTCGCATTATTTCATTTTTTTATTATTTTTTTGCAAAAATAGTGCAAGATAGCGAAACATGAAGAAATTGTTAATGTCACCTGCTTGCTTGTGGTGCACATTCTCATTTTACTCCTAATTTTCTTTAGGGAGGACCTATCCCTGTTAATACATTTAAAACTCCCCCAGCCAAGGAACAAACCTCTCGTCTATAATGGAAAAAAGGGCCTTCCGCAGGAGAATATTAATTTACGCAGAAAAGAGGCAAGCAAGTGCAACATGCACCGAATTGCATATACCGGCAGCAATATGAACTAGGGGCTTACACTTTCATTTATATTTCTGAACAGTTGAGCGGGCTCGGGCTAAAGTGGCTTTTAACGCCTTTTGAAGAAATATAATGTCAGTCTGGGGGAGGACCTATTAGGAGGCGGGCCTTAAACCGGCGGTAGACCTCAGTACAATGTACTGATTGTGGTGAAACATCATCTATGAGCGTTTCATCCTCAGGATTCCTCTAAGGACCCCCTACAGCCACCCTCATGGCTCACTACCTCACATACATACACACACACACATATGTACACACGCACACACACACACACACACACACACGTATGTACACACACACACACACACACACACACACACACACACACACACACACACACACACACACACACACACACACACACACACACACACGTGTACACAGACACACACAAACAAACGTACATACACATGCACGCGCAGCATTTTTTTCTTGTTGACCCAGGGTGGGTAGTGAATTGCTGGCGCTATGGTGATTCAAAAAACAGTTTCATGCCACCAACAGAGAAAGAGAAAAAAATAATAATCATCTATAATTAGAGTGACACGCATGCAAAGGTTCACCTGGGCATGTGAAGTAGTGTGTGTAGAAGTGTGTGGTCACACTTAACAACATTCACTCTCTTTCCATCCCACTCTCTCTTTGGTCGGATGATAGCGGTGGGAGCCGTTCTGTTGGCCTTTTTCACAATTATAGATAAAAGAGGAACCCGTTCAGATGATACCCAGCCTCGACTGGGCCAGGAATGTTTACTTCTTCAAAGCCAGGAGGAAAGAACTTCAATAGGGGCCAGGAGAAGAAGAAAAAAAACCTGCAAGGTCGGCCAATTCACGATAGTTTAACTTGATCAAAACAAGAAGGCGTTTGGTTTTACATGACCTGAGGACATTATCAGAACAATATCTAAAATGTCGAGCCCAGAGGGCAGATGGGAAGCAAAAAGCCAGTGGGCATTTAGGCCATAAGGTTTAATAGCTCGTACTGGCCACAACGGTATGGAACTAGTGAGTATGAATCAGCAGCTACTTCTGCCAGTTCGTTTTTCAGTAGCCTATAAAAATGAGGTCATTAAGACTTGTGTGTGTCTGTGTGAGTTTGTGTGTGTGAAGTGGCTGTGTCTATACATTTGAGCACATTTGGAATTCCAATCGAAAAATGTAGTGATTTGTGAGTTACATTAAAGCATTTCAAATCTGTAATCTGTCTGTGCGTCTTTCAGTCTGTCCGTCCTTCTGTCTGTCTGAATGTCAGAAAATAGAACACAAGCCTGGAATGCCAACACACACAGGGTATAAAAGGCTCAGGGAATGGAATCTTCCGTACCAATTAACTAGCCCAAGCTTAAGCCCACATCTTCTTCTCGCCAAAGTAGGTCAAGGAATGGAATGGCGGTCTGAGAAAAATACGGTTTGACGTTAGGCTACGCCAAAAGGGTTTTATCAGACGTATTGGCCTAATTCTCGGACCACTGAAAAATATAAGGTTTTACTAATGCCTCTGAGAGACAGTGTGAAACTAAGGATGCCAGAATCAATGAAAGCTGCCAGTTCAGTATGTTCTACTATGGCGCTATGGTAACCGCCATTCGTACAGTGCTTGTTCACCAGAATGCATCATGGGATTTTTAATTGGGAATACGCCGCCATATTGAGGGGACTCGAGATTTTTTGGGTTGTAAAATACTAAATCTAAATTTCAACTTTGTTTTGCAACTGCCTCGCGTGAGAAACGCTGCGGGCAGTTTCAAACCCAACTATGTTTTGCCATAATGACAAATCATTTCATGTTTAATGAACGACCGAAAAAACATTACTACTAACATAATAACTAATATCCCAATGCTCCTGTGGTCCCAAAAGGGTGGCAGGTGTACAACCCTGTTCCAGTTGGTTCTTTAATGGAGCTAACTGTGCTCCACTAATTATTTCTAAGGTTGTTTACACAGCTATGGTTCCCTGAGCAGGTTCCAGACTACTTACTTAACACACTTATGGTTCATGATCATCAGAGCATCAAATCCAATCATAAACTACTACAATCCAGCCGATTGGCTGAGAGGTGCCAGGTAAAAGCTGTGTCCCTTGGCCCGCCCCTTGTGCATTAAGTAGCAGGTCATCGCTTGGCTGGGAATCCTATTAATTACTGTCTCTGATCCACGGTGCAATAAGTACAAAAGGATACAATTTGGTAAAATAAGTAATATTTACAATAAATAAATTCTAAATAGTGCAAAATAATTCTGCAATTGCAACTGATTTCTATTTCATACGCCCAATACCATATTCAATTGACCCTGAGAACCACATCTGAGGTGTTTTTGCTTTTTTAAACATGGGGGAGAATGTCAATACTTCATGCAGTAGTCTATTTATTTTGATATCCATTCTATCTTAGATTTTTTTTATGGATGTCGGCTCCATAATAATAATTTCTACTCTGCCATTTCGCCTCTTCAACATGGAAATCATGTTGATGAGTTATGTAAACTAAAATGTCAACATATTACACCGGCGTCCTTTATTAGTGATAATTCTGCAAAATCCTCTGCCTCATCTCTTTTCATTGGTTCGTCTATCCGGAATAATTAGGTCTTCAGGGATAAGCCGAATAATGTATATGCTCAAAGCTAATTTATAAACCAGTCAATCATTATTGCCTTCAGAACTATACTATGAGAATGCTATTCCTTTGATAATTCCAGAGAGCCTTTTAGTGCACCATGATGGGACTCGGACTGTGTTTATTTATAGTTCATGTGGGGAATGTGTCAACACAGTTCTAAACTTTGATAGTAGCTGGTGTTAGTGGCTGACATTTTTCTGTGATGTCAGACGAATATAATTATTGTAGCGGTTAAATGCGGTTAAAGTGACTCGTAATTTCAAATATGAGGTAGCGCCCTTTCCATATTCAAAAGACAGAAAAGTAAGAAAAGAAATCCACTGTATCTTTTATTTTAGATGCTTAGATTTTTCCTCATAGCCCTTCATCTACAAAAGGCACTGCATAAAAGGCCAATCTGGCAACGTCAGTAAACAAAGGTTTTCTCAGTGGCCTGTTTATGAAGTAAAGTCAATGTTTTTTCACATTGCCTTAGCTTAATTTCATGAATCCTGCCTGATCCAGGCAAACCCAAAAACCTTGAAATATTGAAACCGGGCCACCTTATCTTATTTTTCTATATTGTGTATATTACACACCAACAGCAAGCCAACACAAACTCGTTTGCAGAGTTTGTGAACCGCACCCAGATTTAGATTTGAGCATGGGCTCTCACTTTCCGTAAACATGCCCTTTGAAGGGAGAATCTGTCTGCTTCTCTAATCACAAGTGAAATCAAGAGTCCATCAGCAATCAGAAAGCAGAACTGGCGTAGGTTGCGGCTTCCGATTGCTTCTCCGTGCCACAGCAAACGGGAGAAAAGGCTTCTGCTGAAATTTGCATGCCAGAGTGCAGATGAATTGCAGGGTTTCCTAATTTTTATTTAGGGTATTACTCTGGCTCCCCAATCAGTGTGTTGCAGCTGTTATGACACAGGTGGTGTCTATGTTGTGAGCTAATACCCACCACCTGGTTCAACGTTCCTCTAAAGAGATCTCCCTGAACGTGTTTGGTGTGGACTGATTCATTGGGAAAGTATTTAAAGTATTGATATGGTATACGTTGATAATAATGTGTCTCTGGAAGGTTTCAATTCCAAAAGCATCCCTGGTGCACACCTACATAAGATATACTTTAAATCCCTGAAACTATATTTTTGGTATTTCTTATTTTTATTCTTTTACTCACAAATCAAAGAAATGGTATGCAACATAAAACAAACTAAATTATTAAAATGATTGACACCCATGAACAAAAACTAAATCTTATGAGAATAGTTGTACATTTTGGAATGTACTCAATTCAATCCAACTAATATAGGATGACCATAACAATTATATTGATAAGAAAAAGGCATAATTTTCTTCTTAATCATAGTCATGTTTACCATCGCTGTCACATATACATGTAAGCCTGTATCTTTATTCCAAACCTTATCCAACCCAACCCCCACTACCTATCACACACACGCACACGCACACGCACACGCACACGCACACACCCCAAGGGCGCGAGACATCCCTCACTAAATGCTGTAACATTAGCTATCCTCAAATGACCTGGCCAAATATGTTATGAAGAATGAATTATCCTTGGTACGTTTTGTATTCGGGTACTACACCATTTCATCAAATCGTTGAATGTTCAAACAATTTCAAACAACCTTTTTGCTTTGTGATAATTCGAAGAAGGCCGAAACTAATACTATGCAAGCAGTGTGTCATCTGAGGCTTTCAGGCTCCATGAAGCTCTGCCATAACCTAGTCGTTCTCGGACCAATGGGTGGATCTGAAAGCTTGACGTCATTTATACGTGATCAGTTGATGAAATCACAATTTTGAGGCAGTGGTCAAGCAAATAAGCAAATATTTGTTCGGAACTCAAAGCAAATATCCAAAGCTGTAAATTATGTGTTCGGGGCCAGCCTTAATCCTAACTGAGAAGCCGACGGCAAACATCATCTTTCTTTCATTATTTCGTGGATCATGAATCTTTCTTTTCTTCCCATCTTTCTTTCTTCTTTCTTTTCATCAAACTCCACACGGCTTTGCACCAGATGTTGCATCTCAATTACCACATGAATTCACCTAGCTGTGAACTGCAGCTAGTGTCAATAATATATATACTCTCGATCAGAATATCCTTTGGCCCTAAAGACGGAGTAGACAGTGCAGAAAAGAGTGCTCCATCTCACAGACGCCGTGCTAATGAACATCTCCTACACATCACTTTCACGGCTGGCTGGTAATTACCTTTATCTCCCCCCTCTCCCCCACCTGCCACCTCCCCCACCCTGAAAATAATTACATTCCTGTAAATTAGTACTTGAGCTTCCTCGGTAACGCTCGGACTCCCTGCCATCCCTCCCCTATGGTGGGACTCAAACGGCGCCCATTTCCTCCGCCGACCACTGAAGGTCAGCCTGCCTGCGGTGTGCCAGTGAGGTGTGTTTGCCATCATTACCATGGCAGGTAGGTAGCCATGGCGATGGTGTGCAAACAGGTGTGATCACAATCCCGTGGTTCCTCCAATCTGCTCCCTCGTACCGTGTGCCAAGGGGACGGGACGCAACACGTCTAAGTGGCCCACTGGGGGGTGTGAATGTCCTGTGTCTGTCTCCTGTCCTTTTAGTTCCTGAAAGTTTATAAAACGCTAGTTTAAAGGCCCTGTCAGGCGGTATTTTTCGAACATCTTTGGTGAGGCCTCTGTGTAAAACTGGGTGTCTGGGCTTTGACCAGGGTAGAGCTTCGCTGCAGCAGCGCAAAGCAACCGATGTCAACAAACATGGCGGATAGGCGCCTGGTTGACCATAGCTCAATGCAGGATGAGATGTGGTGAAAATAATACAGTAAATGCTACTAATTAGATCGGGTGTTGAGAGGAAGCAGAATACTTCACAACTGCTTTCATTAACATTTACTGACATGCTAGAGGATCAGACTAAGCCATTTAATGTACTCAACAGTTTAATGTATTTATGTTGTATGTTTAAGAATATCAAGTTATTTTTCTCTCTTTCTCCCACAATGCGTGTATGCCAAGTTGTGTCAAGTAGATTGCTGCTTGAACGACAGTGAGAGGACCAAACGTTCTTGGGTTTTTAATCAGAGATATCTTATTATTTTCGAGGGCTTAAATGTATGATGGGATCAGATGAATATATTATTAACCGTTGTTCAACGCTCAAAAACCTTCAGGGCTTTATCCTCGGATGCCCGGGCCTAATGATGTACATGGAGCATTGTAATCAGACGAAATACTTTGTCCAAGTAGTCCAATCAGTTTAATGCCAATGCAAGCATGTGTCAAAATGAAGTGATAACTAGCCGTATACCAGAAAGAACGAATGTATAGTAATTTATTTTGGTTAGATCATGGTACTGTAACGAAATGTACAGTATGTACTATAATGACCTAATTTGGACCCAAGAGAGCACTGTTATCATTTAATCGGAACTTAAGTTGGACCTGTTTTTCCTACAATCCGATATCAATTTCTTTTTGTATTATCTTACGAAGAATTGCTCGTCTGCGGTGTGTGCTTACTTTCATAATTTCCTTCCTAAACGCATCACTTCTATTGTAGCAGCAGCAGCAGCATCATCATTTCCTACCCAGACACCCCA
>NC_082388.1:18763146-18788146 GCF_031168955.1 Gadus macrocephalus | reverse complement strand
TCCTTCTTCTTAACCCCACACTTTTACTTTGAAACTCCGCAGCCAAAACCAGAAAGGGAAGAGACAAAAAAAATGCCCCGCTTGCCCGAGGAGGGAGCATTGAATCAAGTACATCATTAACCACTTAAACACGAGCAAAGGGGGTTTGTCCAATCCCCCAAACTTGAGAAGAAGTACCTCCCCGCGGAGACTAGACACCGGTAGATAGATGGCCTGGTCGTAGGCAGTCAATTATAATGGTGGTTGAGAGGGACACCGGCAGGCCCTGCTTCCATCAGCCAGCTGCTGTTGTGACCAGGTATTATTTGCTTACAAGGCACGCGCTGGTGATGTGTCATCACAAAAAAAGCGTCCACCCCTCTGAATCTGCTGTTGCTGGGCCATTAGACCGGCGGCAGATCGCCCCGGGGCGTCCCACTGAAGCGGGGCTCCATCGGTTAACGTCGCTCTGCCGGTGTGCAGCGTGTTGTTTTTGTTGAACGAGTCAATGTTCGTTATATTCCGGGGAGTGGGGGGCGGGGGACGGGGGGGGTGGTGTTTGACTCCCATCCCAGAGCTATGAGGTTCAGTCTCCAATGTCTACCTGTGGTTCGTCCCTAAGCCCCATCTGCTCGTTCACGACGTGTATCTGGAGATACTGTGGGTAGCGTCGGGTAAGAGCCTCTGCTGCATAACGAAGGAGTGAATTCATTTTTTTATTACTTTTCATTTTCGCTTTTGGGGGGCACAAGTTTGTCAGAGGCACTCAAAGAGAGACGCAACATTAAAACATGACAAGCATTGAGAGTGAGCTTGGCAGTTCAGTCCCAAGTTACTTTGATTGGGACCGAACATGGCGGTAGAAGCCTGTATCCAAACTGTTCTTCAATGGTATGAATAATTCATTCATTATTAAAAACGGGCTTCGTTTTGTGATGCAACTCAAGGTTTTGGGCCTCCTGGTGTGCGTCCTGGCAATTACGTTTGTGTGTGTGTGTCTGTCCGTGTGTGTGTATGTGTGTGTGTGTATGTGTCTGTCCATGTGTGCGTGTGAATATGCACGGGCGTGTAACTTCTACAGTCTAATCGTGGATTGTGTGTTTGTGTGTGCGTGTGTGTGTGTGTGTTTGCGTGCCATTGTGTGCCTGTGTGTGTGTACATTGTGTGTGGTTGCGTTTGTGTGTGACGGTGATTGTGTATGTGTGTGTGTACATCATGTGTGTATGTGCATGTCCATCATGTGTGTGTGTGTGTGTGTGTGTGTCTGTGTGTGTCTGTGTGTGCACGGCTGTTCCTCTCCTTCCTCCTCTTAGATGACAGGGGGATCTCTGTGACAGTCAGTTCAATGGAGGACCGCCGTCGTCTCAGCTTTCATCTTTTCCTAGCGCCGTCCGCGGCTAACAGACTTGTCACAATCCTCTTCTGAGCGTTCACATCCACCTACCATTAGTATCTACCTCAAAAAAAGATCCTTTTGTGTATTTCAAAGCATTTCTCCTTTGTCTGCGGCAAGTCTCGCCCATCTATTTGAATTAAATTATGTGGAGATAGACATTTATCGATACACAATGAGGCTCTCCGAAGCTCTACATGCCTTCACACATATTGTGTGTGTGTCTGTCTGTCTCTGTCTCTGTCTCTGTCTGCATTGGTTCCTAAAGGAGATCTTATTTTCAGTTCATGATAAGTGTAACGGAATAATGTGGACATCAATTTACTATATGTATCCAGTATTGAGCTAGCAAAAGGAAAAATTATCGGACTGGCTCCGATTATATTCTAACATTATGGAAATGATCCCTGCAGAGAAACACAACTTTTTTCTTCCCCTTTTGTTTGATCCAGTGTATTTGTTATTGTGTCAAAACAAGTAGCGCTCCAGGAGAAGTCCCGCGAGAGCTGAGTAGTTGCATTGAAGACAACGTTGGAAACGGGAGTGAGAGCTGGAGAGATGAGTGCCGTCTAGAGATTGTTGTGCTGAACTACAGAAAGTGTAGCTTCGTGTTATCTAATAGATTTGGGTGAAGGAGGGTTGGGATTGAGGTGACAATAGGGAAATGTCCTGCAACAAAGCAACATCGACATTTCAGAGCAAGGCGGCCCCTTGAGCAAGACTCTATTTGACACAAAGACAGCCAGACCGGATCCAGAAGAAGCGAGAGAAAAAGTTACTCTGTCGGGATCCTCTCAGTAATGTTACAATATATCCTGAGCCTGTCTTTGGCCATAAATAAATAAATAACAAATAAGCACTTTGAGAGGAAGTAGGCCTACATTGGCAGGGTGCTCTGCCCCAAAGGATTAAACTGCAGCCCGGTTACGCGGATCATGGCTGCAGCGATCTCGCTCAATGCTGGACCAATTTAAAAACGAAATTGTGGTCCTTATTAGTTCCTTACACCCAATCAGAAATAGGGTCAGGGTGGAAAAATCCAGAAGTCCTCCTTTAAGGTTTGGGTTTGTAATGAGCTGGAGGGGCACCATTTTCCTAGCCAGCGCTTGGCTAACTCAGACCTGGACCTCACTGCAAATCAACCACAGACACACACATGGTCTCTCCCGCTGCAGGCTGATCAATGGTCTGGCGGTGCAGATATAACTGCTGAAGTACGGTGTAGTACTGACAAGCTCATTTGCCGCCGCTTGCGTTTCAATAGATAATTGATTTCCAACCTTAACTTAAAAATCTGTGAGGCAAATAGAATGTTTTTTTTTTTTTTTCTGTTATTATTTCGACAGAGTAATGAGCTTTAAATCCCCTAAAGATTAAAACAAAAGATTGTCATTTAATGAGGTGACTCCACAGAGAGTGAAAAAAGGAAATCTGTTACAGGTGACACTGATATGTAATGCATCGTCAGCCCACAGTTGTGTGCCCGTATCTTGTCTTTGTCAGGGAAACAATTAGCTAGGAATTAACTACTTTTAGACCTACTACACTGTCATTAATTAAATACTCTTAGACTTGGAGCGAATGCATACCCGATCACTCCTTACCTCCTTCCTTTGTCACACACACATGCACACACCCACATAAACTCACACACGCAGGCACAAACACACACTCAGAGATATACACATGCGCACAAACACACACACACACACACACACACACACACACACACACACAGAGAAACACATAGAAAAACATGCACACAAGCAAATACAGCTTGTACAACCTATACAAATATTGCCTTTGTTTACATCTGCAAATAAATGCAATAGCATTATCAAATTGGTCTTATCACACAGTCTGGCATCCATCCATTTTTTTTTCTTTCTATAATAATACGTGAATCATCATACTATCGTAGAAACGCAGAAAATTGAAACAGTATCCACCACAGATTTTTCTATTTCGTGGCCTGCCTGGATAAATGTCAACAGCCCAAAGGCTCCACTATTAAAATATAATACATATGCAGTTACCATTCTCACCACAAGGGGGCAAAGAAGCACTACCGACGCTGATGAGCGGTGACCCATTTTTATTTCCATATGTGCTCATGGCAACAATTTCCTGTTGCCCCTTTGAATGAAAATAGGTAGGCTTACACTGGCATAAACATATATAATGCATTAGCATATCAACGGATGCTGTGTCAACGCACCACGCAGCCCAAGTCGCGGATTTCAAGTGGCGTTTCTGTGGCTCTTCCCCACCTTGTCTTGTCATTACAAGCGGAAGCACGCCAAAGAAGAAGCCCGGAGGAACGGGGGTGGGGGGGGGGGGAGGACAGAGGGAATAAAAGCTTTCAGCAGAGACAAGACATCTGATAATTATATTCTGTAAACTGCCACGAATAGACCTTAGCCGCACGCGTCGTGACAGAGCGTCAGCACGGGGCGCTATTTGTTTACTCGCGGCAGCCATCAGCCGTGCGACTGGAGGGTTCTCGGGCAGACCTAATGGGATAGACGACTAGGAGCTGTGTACGGCCATACATAATCCACCTCGAGTATCCCCCCTTGCACTTCTTCAAAGAGACACCGTTTATGCGATTTCTCAGCTTGCTCTTCCCTGGATTCTGTTGAGAGTGTGTGTTAGTGTGTGTGTTTCTGTGTGAATGGGGTAGGGGGGCTGGAGGGCAGAGGGGTGTTGGAGGGGAAAGGCATACATTAGGGATGATTTGTTTTGTTTTAATGTAACATCCCTGTCGTGCCAGTGTGGGAGTTAGTCAATGCCCATCGGCCAATTAGCAGCATGAACTCGGCAAGGGACAGACCCCTGCACCGACTGTAGGGTGATAAAGGTCAGGCCCGGCCCTTAGGGAAATTGAGCTATCTGCTCTAAGGGGACAAAACTTGTCCCCTTAGACATACACATAGGAATTCAGAATATTCAGGGTGGTTTTGCAAAGGTAGGTCAATATATTTAAATCTTAAAAAAATAGATGCTAATTATCCAAACTTTCCCCTGAATATTTCTTGCACAGTTTGACAATATCAACTAATCCTGAATCAAGACAATGAACCGAGTATCCTTCTACTGATGGTGGTGGAAACAGTCTGTGATGAACTCCAGCTGTTCCTCCCTAAAGGAACGACCAATGTCCACTGCCAACGAATGGCTTTCCTTAGTGCTTTTTTTATTGGCTGTTAAAAAGAAAATGGATGTGTTGGTTCAAGTGTGGAGCAACACCTAAACCAAACCATTTATATTCATTAATGCAAATGTTGAACAAACCTCAGGAGTATAAACAATGGTCATTTTTTAAATCCAGCGCCTCGGCCAACTGACAATTTGCTGTCAAAAAACACAAAAGCCACTGGAGCGATGAGGGGTTCAGGTCTTTAAAAATACACCTCCAAACCACCGGCAAGAGATTTATAACTTAGCTTTTTGGCAGTAAGTGCCAAAATAACACAACCCTGTGTAACCTTTTGCATGTACAACAGGTCAGAAAAAAGCGTTGTGACCAAACGTATGCCGAAACACATGCTGGGGCGTAGAGAGTAGTCTGAGAGGAGTCGGAGCAACACAGCGTGTGTTAGCAAGCTGCAGAGATAAAGAACTTTGGGGACTTTCCAAGGCCTTAACCTACTTTGGTCCGAGCATGACGAGAGTTGAAGGAAGGAGGAGCAGGCAGAGGATGAGGGGGAGGAAGAGGAAGAAGAGGGAGATGATAGTAAAGGGAACAGCACAGCCGGCCTTCCCTTGACTGGCTAGTTATTTGTCAGCATCTCGCTACGGCTGTGCATCACCTTTAAATGCACCGCAGGTACTAGGCCTTGTCTGGGGCCTATTAAAGACATGGATTCCGCCTGTCTTCTTTACAAGTCTGTGTTTGCGGTAATGGCACACCGGCATTGGAAATGGTGAACTGCGTCGGAGTGAAATAAATGAACATTTTCTTGTTAGGTGAGACGGTAGAATGTGCCTCGTTTATATCCCACAAGGTCGAACCACAAGGAGGACGTTGGGGATGGGAGATCGTAGCTGGTGGGCTCGTAAAGGCTCCATTCACTTTGCGATCTATGTAGGAATGACACAATGGTGTAATATATCTATTTTTATATACAAAGGTGCTTCTACAGCCCATGACATGTCAGAAGGAAGAAAAGAAACCTGACTATTTGGACTGCAGTGTTTTGTTGTGGCGCTCTTCCCCAAAAATGTGTATAGACATTTTTCATTGTTGCAAAGTGGGCCGGTACACGAGAGAGGTTCATGCTGGGTACAGCTGTATACATCCAGTGTTGCCAACCAAAAAATCACAAGAATTTGCTAATCGGAAGCCCGTATTCGTAAGTATGACTTAAGGGCAAGAATTTGTATCCTGCATTTTAATGGTGACTGCTTTGGAAGCACACGAGCTGGGACAATGGGGCATTATCATGGATGTAAATAAAGCAAAACAAAACCTTGATGAATGAATCACTGATCATATGGTACAGCTGATTCAAACCACAACTTTTATGTAACAAATCTCGTGGAAATTTGCCAATGGATCTGTAAAGGGGCTGTGGTTAGGTTTAAATGCTTTTATTTGTGTGTAGTTTGTTAGTAAAGCCTTAGCGATCGTTCAGCTATTAGTGAGTGAAATGCTCTGTGAGAATATTCATTTTGAGTTTGCTGCGTCTATCTCTGAGCCAATTTAGATTTTCGACCACCCTCAGGCCTCTTTCTGACCAATCAGGGCATCTGTTCCCTGATTGGTTTATGGAATCCATCTAATTTGTCAATCAACCGTGGGAGAATTTAACCCTTCTCAGTGCGGGAGAAAGTAAAGAGCAGAGAGGGGAGGGGATGTTATTGTCTAATTAAGTCTTGCTCTTTTCTGCTCAATCTCTCTTAAAAAAAACCAAGAAAGAACCTTCTATAGAAACGGTGGCACAAAATCATTAACTGAACAAGTGAAAACAAAATAGAGCATTCATTGTAAAACAAATCAAAATCTATACTTGTAAATCAGTTTCAACACCATACATCCACACATCTTGACGGGGCTTGGATGTCCTCTTGCTGTTGTGCAGGGATATCATATGCACTATGCCTAGCATATACTAGTTGCTTTTACCTCTACTGTGTGTACAGAAATACAGGTAGAAAGCTTTTATGGAGGGTGAGAGGACCTTGTTTACTTTGTGTATTCACATACAGTGCACTACAACGTTATTTTGAGCGTTATGAAACGGGATGGGAAATAAATCGATTTTGAGATGTATTAAAAGTCAGGGTGGACATCTAAGTATAGGTATTATACACTGTGTACTTTGGTCTACTTAATTCCTCATGGCAGACAGAACTGTGAAATGATGAAATGGACATGAAATCCATTTTAAATTAAAAAAGGATGGATTTGGATCATATTAGCTTTTCAGTGTCGATAGCTACGTTCTTGCTTCATTGTTTGATCAATTTGGTAATGTAAGATACCTATAATGTTGTTTTAATCACTTAGACAAATCAAATAGGTAATTACAGATATCAACATATGTTCTTTATTCAGTCAGCTTAATCAGTTAGGTAATTTAAGATTACAACGTTCTTTGGGCAGAGTTTTATGTATTGCAGTGAAAAAATATCAATTATTTTATGAGGGAATATATTGACCCCATTAAATTATCAGGATGTACCGGAATATATTCTGTGGTTCCTTTATCAGTTACAGAAGCTTTTTTCCATTTGAGACACCCTTATTTCAAATATTCACGTCAACGCCATCCATTTCTGGGGTCATATTTTTACAAGGTTGGCAGCAGGTATGCCTGCTTCATACCGGTCAGTGTCTTCTTGGATTGGCTGCTTCCATATGAATTGAGGTCAGAAGCTCCCCATACATCCTCCTGACAGATATCTACTACATGAGCTGTACATCAGCTATACCTCATTGACTTTAGAAAACCAATATAGACAGGAAATAGGAATAAGGTATAATAATAACACAAATATATAATATTATTAATAACAACGACATAATAATAAGTACTATTATAACACAAAAATACAGTATCATCATTATTGCCAGATATCAAATGACATCAACCACATGTTTTGTATCCAGGTAGGTTTTTTGTCTCTGTCTTTTCTGGTTGTTTTCATAAAACCACCACTACTTATACTTCTGAAGGCCTCTTCACAGAGCTCAAAGGTATCCAATAATGCTCTTACATATGGGTCGAGGGCTGTAGCAGGTGGATGAACGCCGCTATTTGCTGTGTTGCCTGATATTCTTATTTGTTCATTTGTTTAAACAAACACAACCCCCTCTCTCAGCAGAGCAGGTGGTGTGTGTGTGGCAACCAAGCCTCTTGAGGGAGAACCATAAATGAAGATATCTGCCACGTCTTGTGTACTGAGAGAGAGAGAGAGAGAGAGAGAGAGAGAGAGAGAGAGAGAGAGAGAGAGAGAGAGAGAGAGAGAGAGATACCAACAAATAAAGCCATCCAGCATGTCTTGAAAACAAAATGAAATCGCCGCACAAGCATATTTGTGTCCGCGTGGTGCTCGGCTTATCTCAACATTATAAAGGTCCCTAGAGCCCTGTGCATCCAAGACATTCAGACTGGCAGGCAGATAGCAGCCTGTTGCCATTCTGGGAGCCCCTGCTTGTAAAAGGCGGCTTCGCACATGTATTCACCTGTCAGAGAAAAAACGGGGCTCGGGAATTCAAACCATCAGCGGAATGTGTTGCGGAAGATAATGTGGGAAGTTCACAGAGCAAATTATTGTTACAGGATTAGCCTCTTTGCCACTCGCACAGCCGGGTATTAGGGGAGCTGCTGACTCTACGGACATAAGACATACGTGCGCACACGCAGCACGTAAGCACACACACACACACACACACACACAAACAAAAACACAAAGTACAAACACACATACAAACGCATGCACACATAAGGACCCACACACCAACACATGTACACACAAGTAGACCCAAACACACACACACAATCACAAGCGCTGACACACACATGCGCACACGCAGCACGTAAGCACAGCGACACTCACACATGTGTACACACACAAGCCCATAAAACATGAGCACTCACACATCCATTCACAGTTTTGTAATTAAGAAAAAAAGGAAGCCTCTGCTGTTTTGCCACCCCAATACTGAGCTCCCTCCCTTAAGATCTTTAAAAGTGCAAAAATAAAGAAGAATTTCACAGGCGAGAGATTCAACCCATCCATATTTTCACAGAGCATACATGATGAGATGCATCGTTCTCACAGTAAGTAGAACTGGAGGAGGAGCAGCAGCATGCAAAAAAAAAAGTGAAACAAGGTATTTTTTTACTTGAGGTGGCTGGGGAAAACAGCCCTGTATACAGAGGACACACTGCCTCCCACTGGGGACATTCTATGTTCTCACCTTTTTCTACTTTTTCTCTCCTCTATTCTTATGTTATTTTCTCCTCTTTTTCTTTTTTTACAGTAAAGGCATTTCCTTCCTTTGCTTTGCTCTGCAATGCTAGCTACCTTCTGAGACAACTGTTACTCAAACATTGTGTGGGTGGGTTTGTGCGTGTGTGTGTGTGTGTGTGTGTGTGTGTGTGTGTGTGTGTGTGTGCATTTCATCCATCCACCCATGAGATCCCTCCCAAGCTCTGAACCCTGCAGGGCTGCATGAAGACATGTCTCTCTGTGTCTGTTTGTTTAATATTCACCACTAACCTGCTGGTCTTGGCCTCACAGTGGGCTGTCAGCCACCAAGCCTGGTCTCTCTCTCTGTCTCTCTCTGTCTCTCTCTCGCGCACTCTCTGTCTGTCTGGTGTACCGCAGGCTGGAAGTGAACAATCCCCGCATCCACACCGGAGCACAGCATAGATCATCTATATGAATCCACCGGGGGCAAATTACACTGACAAAGCCTGTATGTGTGTGTGTGTGTGTGTGTGTGTGTGTGTGTGTGTGTGTGCGAGTGTGTATGCGTGTACTTTTATGTGTGTGTGTCAGTGTGCACAAATCTGTGAGTGCGTTTTTGTGTCTGTGCGTTCTCTTTGAAAGATGTATATGAACTTTTTCTGGGGCATCCGTTCCCACTGTTACGGCAATTTCATGGCAGGAAAAACAAGCAATTAGGCAGGATGGCTTTGTAGCCCCAAGACGTGTTTCAAAGCAATTTGCTTTTGAAAATTATTATATCAGACCAACTGTTTGTGCATATATCATATCAGGTGTATATATATATATATATATCAAAAGTAGGGTATATTTTCAGGTGTAAAAATATGACAATTGCATTAAATTTTTAAAAATTGGTATTATATTTGTAATATATATATATATATATATAATACAAATACTAATCTAATGCAATATGTATATATACATATAAATATTTATTACACTGCTCTGCTCAATGCTGTAGATTGCTCCGTTCACTTGCATGATGGGCCTTCCCGACTACCGGTGGTCAATTCTTTTTTGATAATTGCCGTCGCTAAGCATATATTGGCCGCTGTCAAGGAAAGTTGATTTTTTTCCATCTTTCGTATCCCTCCACAAGTAGTCCGGTAACTTATTAACCTCAGCGTATCGGTTGCTAAGCGGCTCAACGTCTTTGGAAAACTATTTCTCTGCTGATCCACAATACGAATGTTAACAAATAAATTGTAAAAACCATGTGCCATGTGAAGTAATTTTTTGTTTTGGCAAGTAGCAGTATAATAAGCGGGATAATGTATAGAACACTGGTCATTATCAGGAAAATAAGCCCCAACTGGGCAAACCGGACACCGTCTCAAAGCGGAGGTGTCTTTCTTCGCCCTGAAGGGGCTTATTTCATTTTTTTATAATGACCGGCTATGACCCCCTATACATTATCCCTTGCATATAGTATATACACGTACGCAAGCACACATGCACGCACATACCTCAACACAATACAGCATGTGGGTCTGGTTTTATAATCTAATATCTGGTATAGTTTTCATGCAATCATAATACTAACCATACATAACCATCCATACACACAAATCTATGCACACAGACAGCGGTAGACTTCCTTGATGACTCGACATAATGTGAGTGAGCAGCTGATGCCTAGACACCAACGTGCACCAACACCCAACCTACGCAGTATTACAATTCAGACGGGATCCGACAGTGCCGGGGTTTACACGGCCAATCACACATTGGCCAGGCTGCTAGTCAGCATCAGCTCCAGTCTCATGGGTGAGGGAGAGGTTGAGTAAGTAGAGACAGAGTGGGGAGAAGGGGAGAGGGATAGGGGGAGACAGACGGACAGAGGGGGGGGGAGATTGATGGAAGGGACGAGATATATTTTGAATGAGGGGAATGATGTGGGAAGTCAGTGAGACAGAGAGAGAGACAGATAGAGAGAGTGAGACAGAGAGAGAGACAGATAGAGAGAGTGAGACAGAGAGAGAGAGTGAGACAGAGAGAGAGACAGAGAGAGAGAGTGAGACAGAGAGAGAGACAGATAGAGAGAGTGAGACAGAGAGAGAGACAGATAGAGAGAGTGAGACAGAGAGAGAGACAGATAGAGAGAGTGAGACAGAGAGAGAGACAGATAGAGAGAGTGAGACCGCGAGTGAGAGATGCTGAGGGCGAGATAAGGATTGAGATGTACCGATATATAGAGAGAGAGAGGGAGAGGGAGAGGGAGAGAGAGAGAGAGAGAGAGAGAGAGAGAGAGAGAGAGAGAGAGAGAGAGAGAGAGAGAGAGAGAGAGAGAGAGAGAGAGAGAGAGAGTGAGACCGCGAGTGAGAGATGCTGAGGGCGAGATAAGCATTGAGATGTACAGATATATAGAGAGAGAGAGGGAGAGGGAGAGGGAGAGAGAGAGAGAGAGAGGGACTGGGTAGTGAGAGAAAAATGTAGAGAGAGAGAGACGGCTTGAGAGACTGGGGGGGAGAGGGGAGAGAGAGAGAAAGGGATGGAGGGGGAGAAGCTATGAGCTACACATGTGTAGTTGGCAGAGTGAGTCAGAGGGAAAAAGGGTGATAGAAATAGAGGTGTGAGAAAGAGAGAGATGGAACAATTCGGGGGGGGGGTGAAAGAAAGGGAAGGAGTTGAGGAATGAACCAACATTGCAGATGGCAAGTTAAAGAGAAAGATAGAAACGGTCAGGGAGAGAGAGAGAGAGAGTGTGTGGGAAGGAGAGAGAGTGCGAGCGAGAGAGTTACAAATGGCTTCCAGCTGGGGGGTGGTGGTGCAGGTGGATACAGGGGGGCAGGGTCAGGAGAGAAGGGATACGGGGGGAGGCGAGACATGCAATGGAAGACCAAGGTGCAATTGGCAGAGCCAGTTGCAGGCAGGCAGAGAGAGAGAGAGAGAGAGAGAGAGAGAGAGAGAGAGAGAGAGAGAGAGAGAGAGAGAGAGAGAGAGAGAGAGAGAGAGAGAGAGAGAGAGAGAGAGAGAGAGAGGTGGGAAACTGACTTATAGAAAGATAGGATAATTCAGAGAGAGAGAGAGAGAGAGAGAGAGAGGAAAAGACTGAGTGAGAGAAAGAAAGATAAAGAAGGTGAGAGAGAGAGATATAGAATGAGTTAGAGATAGAGAGAGGGACAATGAGAGAGAGAGCGAGGGGGAGTTAGAGATAGAGAACGAGGGGAAGGGGCGGGCTGTGCAGCAGATGAAGAACATTGTGAGAGACAGCACTGGATTTATAGTGAGCAAAGACAATGGTGCCGCGCTTTCAACCCCCCCCCCCCCGGCAGCAGTTTGCAGTGATAAGAAAGCTGGCTAATGAAAGATTGCAGTCGACATAATCAAAAATAAATTAAAACAACAACAACAGCCCTGCTGCACTGTACTGTTAAGCTATTTACTGGGCGTTAGCATAGGGGGATTCCACCATTCACATGCTACTGTCAAAGAGGTCAGTGGGAAAAAGCAACGGTAGTTAACAGTCGACACAATCTCATCCCCTGCTCGTCGCATACTTCTTGCGCTCCCATTGTAATTATCTAACATGATTATTCCCTTATAAACCGCCAAACAGCCAAGACGTTTGATGTAAAATCGTGTGGGAAGGAACATCTTAGCTTCTTAGCTTCCCCTAAGGTGTTTGAGCTTGGAAAATGCTATAATAATTGCTATGGTACAATATGCTAAGCTAACCTTGAAGGACATTGCTAGTTAGACATGTATTTCACCACACTTTTTCTCTGCTATATATGCTTGACGTTCTTCAGTGAGTTTTGAAGGTAAAGCAAGGATAAAGTGTCTTATAAATGTGGCCTACTTTTAGATTTCAAAGCCCTTTTAGGAGAACACGACAAAGAAAAAACAACTGTTGCACTAACTTAAGCTGTGGTTGAATTTGTGCAGCTCTTTGATGAATTAAACCAACAAGCAATTAAACAATAATTTTGCTTTAAAAGGAATTAATTACAGTAAAAATAAATAAACTCATAAAATATGTTTTATCTCCTACCACATGAGCGAGAAACGGCTTGCATGCAAAACTACTAGCTTATGTCATGCTGCAATAAACATCAGGTCTCCAAGCAGATTGTAGAGATTTTTTTCTGGTAACATGCAACCAGAAAGGAAAAGAAAACCGAAAGAATGAATTTAATTATGCTACTGTCTAAATGCAGCGAATAGTAATATTGTGATGCATTTAACCATTATGGGCACGCCGTTCCCCTTTTTGTCCTTCAAGTACGTTTGGTGTGGATACAAAACCAACTTGTACTTTATTTCCTGAACAAATGGCGTCTTGAAAGGCACGGACAGCCACCCTCATTTAACTTTGCCCTCACATGCCTCTGTTTCTTATGAAGGTATTATTGTAGCAAAAGTCTTTAGCACCTGTAACTGCAGAATTTGAATGCGTACACTAAAGTCACAGTAAATTTGAAGTCGTATATATTTATTTTGCATGTGTACTCTAAAGTCACAAATGTGTAACAGTACATTTGTAGTCGTAAAAAAAATATAAATATTTTTTATACCATTGTAAACACAAAATAGGGTCTACGAGTACGCTAATCTGTGTTACAGGTGCACAAATCCTTTTGCTACAATTATTGCAGCGCAGTTGGTGCAAAACACATTCGCACACCCGTGTTTCATAATCTGAGAACATGCCCAAAAGGTGTGCATTCGTAAACCCAAATTTGAACAAATGCATCAGAAGTTGCACATCTGTGAACGCTATGTTAATTCAGCATTTTAATGAGCGAGCACAAAACCATTTTACAACTGCTCGAATCTGCTCCTGCAAGTCTCAGCTGTGGGGTTTTTTGCAGGTTGTTTTGCAACACCCCTAGGTGGTAAATGTGTAGCAAAAGTATTCGTATCCGTAGATGACAGAGCGTCCGTGAGCGGGACAAAATAGTCCCGCCCATAATTTCCTAATCCAATGAAAATCGCCGGCAGGGATGCATTTCTCAAATTACACTGGGACCCACCCCGTGCCAGCCATGGAGCTATAAAGATCGCAGCATACTCAGCACGGGATACGTTTCTTTCTGGAGAAGTGAAGAGGGCGTCCTACTGAACGGAGATGGGTATCCTACATTATGTTAAATGAAATGACTTAGTTCAAGTGAATTCCCCCACCTCGGATACCCACCTCCGTTCACAACACATTCTCACTCCGAGCGCGTCGATTTCTGACGAACGGTCAGTGACTTTTGCTTCAGTTTCTGACGCAAAAGGGTACCCTTGCGCTGCTTTTTTAGACGCATGGGGTTTTCAGCAGCCATCGGGTCCCCCGTCAAAGGGTTATTGTAACTAGTTGAAAACCCCATGCGTCTAAAAAAGCAGCGCATGGGTACCCTTTTGCGTCAGAAACTGAAGCAAAAGTCACTGACCGTTCGTCAGAAATCGACGCGCTCGGAACCCAACGGAACCCAACGCTCGGCTACCCAACACTGATCAAAAAAACGATTGTTTCTCTCAATCAAAGCACCAAACAGGACAACTGATGCCCAGAGCCTTAACCCATACATGTTGTGTAATTAACAAGGACACGTTGGTGTAGTTGTGTTGAGGAATGTCACAGATGTCACTGTAAAATCGCCGTTTTTGTGCAGCCATCGGCTCTTCCGTTAGCCAATGGGATGAATGCTTATAGCTTCATATATTGCCGTGGAGGGATTACATTGCAATGATTGGAAAAACCCCTGCGTCGAAAAAAGAAGCACAAGGTCCTCCGTTAGCCAATGGGATGAATGCTCATATAGCGTCTCTATGTGCAGCCATCGGCTCTTCCGTTAGCCAATGGAATGAATGCTCATAGCTTCATATATTGCCGTGGAGGGATTACATTGCAATGAGTGGAAAACCCCCTGCGTCGAAAAAAGAAGCGCAAGGTCCTCCGTTAGCCAATGGGATATGAATGCTCATAGCGTCTCTATGTGCAGCCATCGGGTCCCCCGTCAAAGGGTTACATTGTAACTAGTTGAAAACCCCATGCGTCTAAAAAAGCAGCGCAAGGGTACCCTTTTGCGTCAGAAACTGAAGCAAAAGTCACTGACCGTTCGTCAGAAATCGACGCGCTCGGAGTGAGAATGTGTTGTGAACGGAGGTGGGTATCCGAGGTGGGGGAATTCACTTGAACTAAGTCATTTCATTTAACATAATGTAGGATACCCATCTCCGTTCAGTAGGACGCCCTCTTCACTTCTCCAGAAAGAAACGTATCCCGTGCTGAGTATGCTGCGATCTTTATAGCTCCATGGCTGGCACGGGGTGGGTCCCAGTGTAATTTGAGAAATGCATCCCTGCCGGCGATTTTCATTGGATTAGGAAATTATGGGCGGGACTATTTTGTCCCGCTCACGGACGCTCTGTCATCTACGGATACGAATACTTTTGCTACACATTTACCACCTAGGGGTGTTGCAAAACAACCTGCAAAAAACCCCACAGCTGAGACTTGCAGGAGCAGATTCGAGCAGTTGTAAAATGGTTTTGTGCTCGCTCATTAAAATGCTGAATTAACATAGCGTTCACAGATGTGCAACTTCTGATGCATTTGTTCAAATTTGGGTTTACGAATGCACACCTTTTGGGCATGTTCTCAGATTATGAAACACGGGTGTGCGAATGTGTTTTGCACCAACTGCGCTGCAATAATTGTAGCAAAAGGATTTGTGCACCTGTAACACAGATTAGCGTACTCGTAGACCCTATTTTGTGTTTACAATGGTATAAAAAATATTTATATTTTTTTTACGACTACAAATGTACTGTTACACATTTGTGACTTTAGAGTACACATGCAAAATAAATATATACGACTTCAAATTTACTGTGACTTTAGTGTACGCATTCAAATTCTGCAGTTACAGGTGCTAAAGACTTTTGCTACAATAATACCTTCATAGTTTCTCCCACTTCAAGGCACTCCCAACCTATTGGTAAAGGGAAAGAGGAAAAAAAATACCTCCAGGCATCTGTTCTGCTCCGTTCCACTTTAACCGCCCGGACTACGAAATATATACTTGGCATTGTTGAGTCGTTTGTACCTGTAACTCCCCGGTACAGCCCATACGGAGGGGTTTTAAGACTTTAAGGCTGCAGGGAGTTTTAATGTGCTCCTCCATCCCCCCAACATAAATTAATGGCGCTCCATTTCAATGTCACACCCGGTTACCTGCGCAACAAGCAGTGACCTTCACAATCCAAGGGAGGCATAATTAGTCATTTTTTTTAAATGAGCCACCGCACGTATGACTAAATAATGAGCATATCCGCTATTTTTGATTTTATATCCAAAATATTTAATGCTGCATTTTGTGAATGTAGTGACTTTCGACTTAGCTCATGCATCACAGACGCCAAAGAAAATCTGTGAGATTGTGGCCTCCCCATAATTAGAATGATTTGCCAAAACCTATATATTTACTGTAGTAAAATGACACAGTTTCCTGCAAGCTGTTATCTTGGTGAGTTATTTGCTTCCCGTTGGTTGGAATAATAGTGGTCAGGCGAGAGGCATGGTCTGACCCCTGGCTCTGGCGGTCACCGTGGAGGGGGAGGAGAAGAGCCACTTTGTGTTAGCCTCCATCACCCAGGGCCAAGCCCCGTCTACTTCTACCTGCCGCTACCAGCGCGGTTAATGGACTCGCCGAAGAGGCGCTACGCTTGTAGCGCAGGGCGGTTGCACTTACATAACCAGTGAACCCTTAAGCGGATCATTAATTAGCCGGCCGGGGCTAATGACGGGTTTCTGTAAACACAGGGTCGTTGTGGCTTCCCAGACTTGTTTTTGGTGTTGGTGGTGATGGTGTGAGCGTGCTATCTGGACATGCTTGTTGTAGCTTTATTAGAATGCAGGGCGATGACAGTTGACGCCGAATCCGCCTCGACACTGTATATACGATATGTGTATCATCGACGAGAGCTTGACGTGTTGACGGGGGGAAGCGGGGAGGTAGGAAGCGCAGAGCGTCAAACAGCTCGGATGGATGAAGGCGATGTTTGTGACATAATCAGTGACGGCCGTGACTTATCTCGGGGAAACCTTGATGTTTCCCCCCCCCCCCACCAGCCCACGCACAGGGATCTGCCTGCTAACCTGAAAGCGGCTTATGGGGCCGCTACAGTGCTACCCAGCTACAGTGCTACAGAGCTACCCAGCTACAGTGCTACCCAGCTACAGTGCTACCCAGCTACAGTGCTACAGTGCTACCCAGCTACAGTGCTACCCAGCTACAGAGCCACCCAGTTACAGAGCTATCGAGCTACCCAGCTACCAAGCTACCCAGTTACAGATCTATAGAGCTACCCAGCTACAGGACTACCCAGATATCGAGCTACCAAGATATCAAGCTACCAAGCTACCAAGCCAACAAGCTACCCAGCTACCAACCTTCCCAGCTATCGCGCTACCCAGCTACAGAGCTAACGAGCTACCCAGACATCCAGCTATCCAGATACCCGGCTAACTAGCTATAGAGCTACCCGGCTACCCAGCTACCAAGCTGCCGTGCTAGTGAGCTACGCAGCTAACAAGCTACCCAGCTAACAAGCTACCAGGCTATCGAGCGCCCTAACTATCGAGCTACCCAACTGACAAGCTAACAAGCTACCCAGCTAACGAGCTACCAAGCTACCCAGCTACCGTGCTACCCAGCTACCCCGCTAAAGAGCTACCCAGCTATCGAGCTGCAAATGTGTTGATTTCATCAGCCAGAGAGGTCTGCTTAAAGCTCCCCCAACACCACTGCCGCACCCAAAACCGTCTCTCTCTCGTACCCTGAAATCCAATCCTAATCCCATACACCAGTGGTTCCCAAACCTTTTCAGGCAGACCCCCCATTGGGTAATTGTTAATATCTTGGGGGGCGTCCCCCACCTTACACAATCCCCAATAAGCTTATTAGAATGAGTTTTAATTATTACATTGTAGTAGAAACGTGGCAGTTCACTCTAAAAATAGCACAAGAACAAGCTGCACCTTTAGCCTAATAACATTTTAATAGCAGGAGTAATAGCCTACCAGCGACTTCACTGACCATGCTGATGTTGTTATCTTTTCTAATAACTGGGTTGTGTGCGGGTTTAATTTGTTGGGCTTCATGCTGTCTGGGGAAAGTTTTCAGGCATATGACACATGGTGCTTCTTCCTCTGAACCCACCTCATGAGACGTAAAGCCAAGGGAGACGTACGCCTCTACATATCTTCTTGTTTGGGGCTTTGAGACGATACCACCTCAGGGTTCTCCCCAGGATTCTTTTACATGGTGGTGCAGGCGCCCCAACCCACTCACACAACAAAGTCACAACGGGGGGTGGTGTTTATTTCAATTCCAATGTTTAAATTAGGGCAAAAAAGAAAAGCTCCAACAACTAATAATAGCTTGCTGGTAATATACCCCAGTTAGGATATTGTTCTTTATCATTTTCCGGTGATCTTTCCTCCAAAATGTGTATTTCTTCTTCACATGCTCTTCCAAAGCACTGCTGCTACTGCAGTTCGCTTTCATTACAACTTTGCACAAGGTGTAAAGCACCTGTTTTGTTTAATTATCATTTGAAGCAGGCCTCCATATGTATGAAGGCAGGTGTCATAATGGCAAATTTAGGGGGGTCTTGTTTTAAATGATCGCACTCACATCAGCGACATCATACGGCGATAGCTTCCAGCACTGCTCAAAACCTTGGCGTGCATTGCATTGCCATTCATTGCTCCCCATTATGTTAAACACATGACAAGACCTCATCGAATCTTCAAACGTGTGTTGTCCTTCTACTGCACGAAGCCGCCGGACAGGGCCCTCCTTGGCTTGTCTGCTGTGAGACCCGCTCTACATTGAAGCGCTGCCATAACCAAGGTCCCTTCAATATAATCCCCCCCCCCCCCCCCCCCCTAGGTACCTCTTGGGGGCATGGCCCACAGTATGGGAATCCATGCCATTTCCGAATACGAACTATACTAAGGTTAAATAGAACTATAGCTGCTATTTAATACAATATTTGGATTTCAGAGGCCGATGGTACAATTTTATTAAGAGCACTGAACGACCTTTTAGTTGATCAACAATTTGAATGGAAAAATTGTTAACTCCACAGTCTCACTTTTGGTAGTGTGTGTGTGTGTGTGTGTGTTTATACGACTCACAAATGGCCAGGATGAGGGCTTAAGGCAGTGAATCATGCCCATGGATTTTCCTGAAAGGCGCGGTGGCACTGGGCGGCTTGTCAGAGACGCCATGCGCTGCCTGCTAGCTTAAGTCCAGACACCAGCTCCTAACACAAAGCAGTGGTAATGCACTGAAAAGCTAGATGTAATTCCTCACTCAAATAAAACCCTACATCCTGCTCACACACATATCTCCCCTACCTTCCTCATCAGGCATCGGACATTTTCTTTTCAAGGTTAATTCACGGCAGGTTTGAATAATTTATTGCAGTATGGGGGACATGTAGCCTTGTTGTTATGTATAAGGACAATGACATCTTGCATGTTTTCCGGCATTAAATTATAGTTTAAGAGTTCCCATAGTGGTTGACCAAGACATTTCCAACCTATCATGTGTGCTTTTGGACCTAATGTACAAATTATCAAATCAATGGATGAAAGTAGATTTCCACTCTTAAAAGGATGTTCTTTGTGGAAATGACAATGGAAAATGGATTCAATCTCTACAATCATATTCAGCATCTAGTCACAGATTAATATTGGTATCTTCACCTTTTTACATTTAATTTCAGACAGACGGGAAACCTTTCTTATAGACTTTCTTTTTTTCGAAAATAGTTCTCACCCGTTCTATGATTGTGTCCAGTAATCATTTTCCCATCATTCTCCTTCCCCTGCCCTTTATGCTGTAGCCACAATGACATAAGCCTCCCCTCAAACGGTCAACCCAACGGGCCGAAAAAGCTATGTTGCACTAGAAATGTATTTTATGATACATACATCCAGGTGGGTGTTTGACAACGGCTGTATATCAGATCGTGCTTAATTACCTCTTTTTCTTTTGTTTACGTCGCTTTATTCTGTGCAGATATTCAAAATCCATCAAAACCAAGTTGCGGCAGACGTGTAGCATTCATCGTGAGAAGGGGCCCCCAAAATAAGAGAATTATGTTTGGGTTTAGATGACATGCAGACATCAGCGGCTCACGCAGGCAGGTTGCAGCTTTGAATAATTCATTGTTGTGTTACTCCATTATATCTGCTCTATTTTCAGAGGTGTAAGGTCCAGGGGGACGATGTGTGGGTGTGGACGTGTGTGTGTACTTGTGTGTCTGTTTGCGTGGTTGATCTTGTTGGGAGGTGGTGCTTTGGTGGGTGGATCAATGCTCTATTGTTAACAAATACGCATTACATCAGCATTACTATTTGTATAACTTCCTCCCTGATGGGTCCACGATAGCCCGCCAATTGGAAAATAATTTCCATGCAGCAGTTAAACAAGGTGATTCAAAAGGATCAAAGGGGCGTTATTCAGCCTGCTCAATTGAAACGCTCTGTTCCACTTTGCGTTATAATGCTTGTATCTTACTACCATTTAGCTAGATAGATTAGCATTAGTGGAATTGATTGTCATTTTGTCTCACTGTGGTTATAGAACTGGACAGATGCAAAGAGCCATGAGTACATTTGCGCTTCCAATGTGGTAAAGAAAGCAGAAATGACACATCTATGGAGCCCATCTCTGACACATAAGAGCTATATTACAAGAAAAGCTCCATGCGTTTCACCAAAACTCATTATCGAGGCATTCAAGCTCTGCACTGAAACAAGTATTTTTCAAGACCCAACGAAAGTTCCCCCCCTCCGCCTTCTGAAGATGGTGTTGCAGTGCCGCCTCCCCCCAGCATCTTGAACGGTGTACTGATGAAGGCTCCCTCCCCTTCCTAAAGCCTGTTAACATCCCGTGTGACTGCTGCTCGTACCGCGCTAAGCCCTACCTCCTAATGATCTGAAGAGGGCTTTGTGAAACACTTTGAAACCGGGACCTACACCTCTCATAACCGTTTAACTATGAGACTCCCGGTGTGTTTCAGTATGTCCATGTATATGACGCTGGGTTGCTGTTTTTTTTTTTTTTCACACCATGTCTCACAGCAAGAGACCATCCCAGCCATGTTTCCAATGCTCCCAGCAGTGAGAGATTTCACAGTGCTACGAAGGAGGCAAGAATCATGTACTTCTCACTCAGTGTTTACTCCGTGGAGAGCTCCGCAGTGAGACAGATAAAATTAGGACGAGGCAACAAGACGTTATTTCATCCTTTTTGGTTTATTTTATTTCCCCTTCCCCACCATTATATATCAAACCAGAATAGAAAACATACCAAACTTTACAATAGCTTTTTGCTAGAAAGAAATCACATCATAATTTAACCGATTTGCAGAGCCGACCATAACTCCTTTGAAATGTGGTTTGTAAGCCCCGGTGGTATGAAGCCAAACACATTTGTGTGGCTGCTAACATCCCTGTCTCTGCATGCTCAGACCAAAGCCTGCTTCTCCCAGTTCGGGGGAAACTGACACAGACTCAATTTATACCTTTGCCAAGAGCACTGGGCGCTCTCTTGTTTGGTGGCCATTTCCAGAAGGAGCGTCAGCCTTCTCTCTTGGAATCAGCAGTAATGCACTTGTTTTCTTGTATTGAGAGTCAATAGTCTTCTGGAACACCATTGCTTTTATTTGTCCCATGGCACCTACGTTACTTATGCTGACATTGTTATTATTTTGTGTGGTTTTTAACCTTGTTAATTTGGAGGCAACCACTAGCCTTTTTCAGAATGTTTTTGCGGCCCGTTGCATAGTAAGTCCAAGAAGAGTTGTTAATCCAGCTGTTAAGAGTTCGTACTGTTATTGCTTTATAAACTTTGCTGTACCTAAACTGCTTCAAACGATTTGGTCACCGGTTATACAAAGAATAATGGCTAAATGAATAGTTGAATGAGTGTATGAATGAATAAATAACCCATTACCAGAGTATTTTCACATTGTTCGCGGAATCCATTGTGGCGGTGACAGAGGAATGTGGTGAACGTGTTGGAGTGACATATTGGGTCTGTCTAATGGCGGAGATTACTGCCTCTGGGACAAGGAGTGATTACCGTCTGGCCATTGGAGTTGCTGGTGGTGGTGGGGGGGGGGGGGGGGGGGTCGGGGGGATTGACAACAAAATGCCCTGTAGAATCAATACTCTGTGTTAATCCTCGGTGCAGATACTGCATGGCTCATCTTCAAGTGAAAGGGTGCCTTTATTACAGTAATACTTTTTCCTGTGGATCGTGGGCTTGTTGGGTGGTGAAAGACAATGGGCATGTATGAAATCTTTGCATCAAAACACAGTTTGTAGTATTGCAGTTTGGCGTCATCTTTGCAGTTGGCTGAAAATGGAGCGGACGGTTCAAATCATATATTTTTGTTAGGAATACAACTAAATCAAAATGCTACGAGCAACGCGTTGCATCGTGCTCGTGTTGCTCCCAGAGCAGTTCAGTTCCCTGTTCACCCATCCCTTTCCATTGTCACCCCTTCCCCGTTATCCTATTACAGCAGCTCATGTCAATGCATCAGTTGATTTGTTACGCGATTAATCAAAGCAACCCAGTGATTTGTG
The DNA here is from genome assembly GCF_031168955.1 of Gadus macrocephalus. Taxonomy (NCBI): domain Eukaryota; kingdom Metazoa; phylum Chordata; class Actinopteri; order Gadiformes; family Gadidae; genus Gadus; species Gadus macrocephalus. Next base: position 18,765,701 of record NC_082388.1, on the reverse strand, counting down.
TCCATGTTAACACGCTGCTGTTCGCTATTTAGTGCTTTAATAGTGATGCTGCGTATCTTGTATACTGTAGCTCACTTGAAGAAACGTTTAACATGTCAATAGGATGTGTCCTGTGGCCATGTTTAAGCACATGGTCGTACGGAGGCCGTATCCATTCTGAGAACACCCATATATGGAAATCGTGTTAATCTCAAGCCTTCTGGTGGTAGAAAACGTATATGTATGGTGATATCACGATAGAAAGGGCTGTACCCGACTAAGATTTCCGTTGGTTGGTTGCACTTGTTTCGGTGGTGCTTTCTTTTGGTGCGGAAATAATCTGCGATAGTTTCAAGTCAATCTACACATATCAAAAGTCAGTTTTAATAAACATGTTAGACAGTCTATGCGTGTTACATGCACACCAGAGCCTTTTCTTACCCACTTTTTACGGTTGTAGAGCTAGCGGGATACACTTCTTCTGAACTCCTAACTTTAATTTAAATGCAATATCCATCAGGGATATTTTGAAACGTAAGATGTATCCGGTTTAATTGCCTTTTAGTTTGGGTATTGTTTAGGGCAGGGTACTTTGTCTTTTGCAGAATGTGTCAAAATTTTTCCCAAACGATGGAGAGAGGAGTGCTGCTGCCAACAGCTTCGCTGGAAAATCCCGTCTTGTTTCGGCAGGCACACAAGACTCACGGGACTCATTCCGCTGATTGCGTCTTTAGTTCCCCTCGTCAGACCGCCGTAATTCGGAATGGGAAATCCGTTTAATATCCAAATTTCATTCGGACTTAAAGAAAATGCTGTCAAGCAATGTATGACGCTGTTGACGGGTGATTATTTATATGCACAAAAAACATAGCGGTATGCCGCCTGTTATACATTTTATTTTTATGTCGGGGAGTTCCTGGCGTAATTATTATTCAACTCTTACAACTCTTACAACTAACATTTGCGAACTAACAATTTTTTGTGTAAACTAAGCAATGAAAGCATATGCTCATCATAAAAAACAATGGGATGACTAAAACAAACCGTAGTTGGCTAAGAGCAACTAACTTACCCCCCGACTAATGAGTCACGCCTATGAGGGATCCATACGCCTCGTTTCCACATACGTACATTCTCGTATGCGATCCAACCGTCTCCGACCGAAAGTCCATTCATTCCTATGTGATTCTCCGTAATGTCTGTTTTTCCTCCGAGACTCCTCCCCTCCGTACAATTTCTGTCCGGTATGTCCGTAATATACGTTCAAAAAATTTAACTTTCGCCGTCGTTTTACGGAGATACCGTATGAAAGTTTTTATGTTTTTCACAAAACATGTAAGTACCTGGCAGGCCGAACTCCTCGCCGATCTCTTTCCAAGCCTGGTTGGTTTTGTTTTTATCTCTGTATATGTCGATCCTCATGTTCCAAAGTACCGGTCTCCTAAAAACCATTATAATACGCTCCCCCATCTTTTGTCCGTAAATAAATTCATGTCCGTACGTAAAACACTAGCGACTCCTTCCGTAAATTTACGGAAGCACGGATACGAAAAACATACGTATGTGGAAACGAGGCGTTATGCTATAAGGGTGAGGGTAATGATGGTCATTTACAATGGGTATCATAAATAGATGGCCTCCATTAAAATAGAGTTTTAGATTCTTCACTGCGTTTCTCTAGAGAACAGGCGGTTGAAGGTTTGTTTTGTAACAGAACTGTGTTGGGCGATAACAGCATCCTGGCAGAAGAACAAAGTAGCTCAGGTTGATTCAGTACAGCTTCCCTATTCTGGGTCACAAACTCTGGAGGTTTATAGAGTTTGCGTTTGCTCGAAATGTTGAGTCCCCACAAAATTACTTTTTGAGCCTGTATATGAATATATATGTATACATACATAAGCATAAGGGTAATAAAGGATATCTTCATAATCTTCCTGAAAATTGGTAAAGGATTGCTGGAAACTATGTATCCATGCTTTACAAAGTACAGCCAACAGAATGGGGCACACAATGTAAGCAAATTTACAAAAAGTTTTGTGCGTGTCATTCTTCAGAGATTCCGCTGCTCTCTCCCGCATGGGGAAGTGCAACAATATTCTCTTTCCACCTGCGTTCTGGTGAGGTGCAAATGGAATTATAGTCACCACTATTATTCAGAACCGATAAAGTGTCTGTTGGCATCCCCAATGTTTGGTCTCTTGCTCTAGGCTGAATTGACCGATTGCTCCGATGTCCTGGCTCTCCCTAGTTCTTCCCTTAATGTTTTATGCATTTTACCTCTAATTCGCCTCCATTACTCCACTGTACATCCCTGCGTCTCATCTTTATTACTTCCCAGTCCATTTGCCAACCCTGTTGTTAGGACCGGCTTTAGTTAATTATATCGTTAATGATCTGTTTTTTTGAAGGCGCCCCCCCCTAAATGAAGAATCCTTCCAGGGTCAGCCCCCCAGCAGCCTGACGTGTCGGAGGTTGCAGCCGTTACGTGCACATCTGAAACCTCCTCGATCCGTTGCGCTGATTCAGAATCTCAGATCCATTTCAATTTGCCTTTTGGGGTCCACCTCCCAATTTAT
>NC_082388.1:18650646-18760646 GCF_031168955.1 Gadus macrocephalus | reverse complement strand
CCATAATATTCATGCTCAATGTTTGGAATCTAGCTCAAGTTATTGTGTTGCCCCCCAGGATAGGCTGGTGGAATGAACTTTGTGAAGAGAAGGAATGGGCATTTTGTTGGCAGCGCACCACGAGTTACAAAGAATGAGTGCAACAGCAGGACAACAAAGGACTGCCAGTAAAACAATAGTGACAAAACAGGAGAGTAAAGTGCAAGAATAGATACAGGGTAAAGACAAACATGACTGCTGTTAGATGTCATGCTTGTTGCTTATAATCAATGTAAGAATTCAGATTTAAAGATAGTTTGATGACATAAACATGCAATTTGTCCACTGTGTGTTTTGAGTGTCTGTTTTTATATATCTGTTGGTGATGACTAAATGTAAGTAGGAGTAAGTGGTTCAACATGAGGACATGTTCTATAGAATGGTTTGTATGAGTTACAATTGAGTCAAAACACAAAAAATATATTATAAGTAAAAAAAAAAATGTAATGTGGTTTTGATTAAATGTTCCACCCCTTGAGTAATGAGAATAATGATGTCTACTCTCTGGCTGGAAATAAAATTATTAAATAATACATCTAATTTCCAACACAGTCTTGATTGCAATTTCAAATTGATTGTCATTTTTCATTATGAGGCCTAGATACATTACGTCATCTTAAGCGGCCTTCTTAAGATGCTAACAGGCATGTCATCGGCCAAATTATGGCGAAAATCTTCAATAGATGATCATTTTCAGCAGCATGAAAATCTGGGATATTCAGAGATATATCTAGAGATCCAACGGCAACGCATTTCAACAACAAATGGAAAAAGTACTCAAAACCTAAAGTAACAGTATATATGCGTCTTCTTTTTCTTTTTTTTTTGGCCATCGCTATAGTTACTGCATGGGCTTCCTAGATACCAGTCTTCCTAGTTACCAGGCTTCCTGACTGATCAGGATCTGAAGACGCCAGCAACCTGGCCCAGCCTCATGCTTGGGCTGCTTCCCTGATTAACAGTGAAGGCTGCTAAGAGCATGATGGATTGGTCTGTCCTCAATTTCCAATCTCTTAAGATGAGCATGTTTACTTTCTCTCTAGATGATGTCAGATTCCTATAACTAGATGCATCGTGGTCAGCAGAGCAAAGTGAACCAAGCATATTTACTAAGGAAGTTAATCAAGCTATGCATTGGATTTCATTGCTGAGCTCTTTTTGTGTTGACAAACACATTCAAACCGGGTATTGTCACTGAGACTTTGAACAAAAACATCCGTTATAGGCTATTTGTTCAAGCTGGCACCACTAAGAGATTTTTTCTGTGCTTAATTTACTTGTTTTCGGTATACGAGACTTTCTTTTCATATATTCTCTTCGATCGTTATTTTCATGGCAAGCAGTCAATAGTTACAGAGGAATGTATTTGCTTCAAATGCATCCTCAAATACCATCTAACATGAAAAATGTAAATGGTGGAAATTAAAGCTTTTGAACTTCACATGACCCAGAAAGCAAACAAATACTGTTGAAATACCTAGCACCCAATGTTTGGCACGAGAGCCGCAGAACCCACATTTGGCAAATGCTTATTTAATTTGGCCATCCCCTACCAGTGTACCGAACTTCATGTAAATGCAGAGTATGGGTTTAAAGATTCCACAGACTCCCATTGCACATAACACATAACGATAGAAAGAAAAAACATTATTCGTCAAGAGGGATTCAGTGGTAAACAAACCAAAGTACAGCATCCTCCAACTCTATTTATGAAATCCAATCCTCTGTATGCACCCCTACAACCTGTATCATTATATGAGTTATCATGCTGAAGCCAAGCAGACTGCATTCTCACTTTTCCTTCATTTGTATAATGATGCAGAAGGAATTATTAAACCCATGCAATTTTTTCTCTTTTTGCTCCATTCCTCCAACATGTGAATCATTCCTAGGGGGTGTGAGTCTAACACCGTTGATTGTTGGAATAATACAAGGGAGAGATTAGCAGATGCTGTGTGGTGTACACGTACAAGTAGTGCATTATTCAATATTCAAATACAAGGATTTCAGTGACATAATAATGTGACTGAAATCGGCCGACGAAGTACAAGACTAGGGTGATCTTGTTGACCTTGGTCGGAACAGGCAAACTGTGCTCCAAAGATTCTGTCTGATTCAATCACCGTCCAAACAGAGAATCAAGGACACACTGCCGCATTTCAGTGTCCCTATTGTTTCAGTAAACAACTTTTATATATATATATAGAGACTCATGTTCGTAGAGGGAAATTAAGCAAGAAGATACAAAAGTAATATGACCACAACAAACATGTATTATTGTTGGCTGATAGTGGATCACATTTGGGTATTGTTCCTGTCTGATGAAAAACAAAGATAGACACACAGACTGATTTAATATTTGCCTCTTCACCTGTTGGTTACTGCCATTGCTGTGGCTAATTATGGGGTGCTTGTTTGGGTGCTGGCTCTGGGCAAGGGCCCCATACCCCATAACTACAATCAGTGGGTCTGGAGCGATCAGCTTGGGATACTGCCACCCACATCTCCAAAGGACGAAAATGTCTCCAGTTTAAAAATCACATTTCCTCTTAGGTTCCCAAAGTTTTGACTGTCTCCCTTCAACTCCAACGACTTCATCCGCTGGAGTAACGTAAATGACAATTGCTTGAACCTTAAGTTTTGTTATTGTTGCTGCAGGCCTTGTAACAAGCTACATTTAAGGTTTTTTTTTTTTCCTATGATATGAACTCCCCAAACAATAGTCAACAGAAGGCTTTCAATGGCAAACCCACGGTTTGAAATCGTATTGACTCCAACCACATCGTAACCCTCATTAGAGCCTTGTGAGGCAAAAAACAGCATAACGATTTAAATCCGGCCAATTACTAATATCAAACAGGCTCTCTCTCTCTCTACCGCTCTCTCTCTCTCTTTCTGTCTCTATCTCATTCACTTACACAGTGACCAGTGCTGCTTTTTGCAAACGGCCATAGTTATAGTTATAATACAGTGTTATATACTGTGGTATACTGCAGGCTTAAAAACGCTTTTCCCTGGCCCTTAAACAGACAAGCAGAAAGCAAGAACATTGCTAAAATCGGCCCAGCAGCCTTGTGAACTGCCAAACCAGACCTTGGAACGGGGTATCAAAGCTAGAGGGGTGCTGGTGGGGAAGTTTTGCTAACATGGATAGGGAGAAGGATAAAGCTGTTGAAATGCAATATTTTTGTTACTGCCCGCATCCTCGCGGAAAATAGCAAATAGTGGTCATGTTTTTGGATGGATTCTGCTGACCGAAAGCTCTGTGACTTGTTTGGCAATCCAAGCATGTCCACACAACTGAAAGCAAGTGTCTATTTCTCAATCATAGTCTGACAATACTTCAGGAGTGGCCGATTTAATTTCCGTTCCTTTGGTGCAGGTTGTGCAAATATTGTCATAAACCTTTGGATGTCCACTGGGATCTGGTGTGCAACCACAACAACAACACATTTGAAAACGTCACCCACGGACAAAGATACAGGTAGAAATTATGCTTTTGAATTCAAATATATCTATGCCGGTTTATTTGGCACTCGTGTGCAGGACCAAACCTTGGCTTCACAAAGAAAGAACACCATTCAGGCCAAATGCCATCCCCCGGCTGAGCGGCTGCCCACACATCGGTTAACCAGCCGAAAAATAATGCATCCAATTGACAACATGCACATTTACAATGAATCCATTTAATCACGGTGCTCCTCTAATCCTAGTGAAGGCTTTCTCCACACATAAGAGCCTTTATGGCAGATGTTTGGCACACAGTACATGAACTTGGTACTGAGTCTTAGGTGCACCGTTGTGCTGCACCATTGTGCATTAAACCATTTGACCAATGGAGATCAAGGTCGTGCGTGTTTCATGAGGCTATAGCCGTGCTGCTGGCCATGGGCCGCGGGGGCTGAGAGACAAAACATGCATTCTGCTCAATGTTTTGCTATCATGTTAGAAGCGTGCCGATGTGTCGCCCCCTTTCATAGCCTTCGAGAGCTGCTAGTTTTGATATTGCTCTTTACAGTCAAATTGTACCCTGATATATTTCTAGGACTATATAGTGTGTTTAACACTTTGAGACATTGACTATTGGTTGTATTTAAATGTACAACGTTGAACACTCGTGGTTTCGGTGCCATTTTTGGCCTGGAGAAGATTGCCCTTTTTTTTTCTTTTTTTGCGTCTGCTTGGGGACATATTTACACAGTCAACTTCTGTCCGATGTCCTCTTCCCTCCCAACAATGAACAGTTATCAAGCAAAATAATGATTCACATCTGAGAGTTTTACTTTTAAAGGTAAGTATAATCGACTGTGACCCTTGGCATTAACATGGACAAGTTGTCAGTTAGCCCAGTCATTGATAAAGAGTGTGAATCACTCTGCTCTAAACCTGCCAACATCCCATTTTCGCTGAGGCCCACAAACTGTCAGTAGATAGCAACATTTCAAATGACACTCTCTTATCAGAGCAGACTGTGCCGCCATGGCAATGGCGAAAAAAGGTGATACACAAACTGCATGATTGTCAGTATATCCTCCATTTCTTCCTGAAACCAGGATGCTTTACAAAAGCAGTTTTTATCTTCTTTCAGAGTCATGAAATCCCCATATTGAGGCTTTTAGGCTCCTAATGATTTTTCGTTTCCTATTAAGAGAATCTTGGCTTTCATCTAACTGTAGCAGTAGTTAATGCACTGCATCTAATTAAGATGTGGTTTTCAACAGGACCTCCCACATGCATTTCACATAAAGGTACGTGACATTGGCCCACTTCGCACGGCCTTTCAAAAAAACTCTCAAAAAGACAACAACATAATTACTGCTAGGTTTAGTGCGGCCAATTAGTGTCGATGGGAGATAATGTGACGAGTCATCTTGACAACCTTTTTCTCTGTACTTAGTCAGCCAAAACATGAAATATTAGTTACAGGTTATTCAGACTGTAATTAATATTTGGCAACATTAATGTATTCTACTCAATTCCTCTGAGTCCAATTAACATTAGAAGAATATGGAAAGCACTGCTCCCTTTGGAAAACCAACATCAAGTTCCTCCTCGCGTCTTCTCTCTCTCTCTCTCTCTCTCTCTCTCTCTCTCTCTCTCTCTCTCTCTCTCTCTCTCTCTCTCTCTCTGATAATGCAGTTTACCCAATCAAACTTGCTCTTTTTATTTTTTTCTATCTTCTTTGTCCTGTCCTTGACTGTAATTGTTTATAGATTTAAAGCACACGATGTTGTGGCCTACTTACTCCGAGGTGGATGGGTGGAGGGAGGTGCTGGCTGGGGGGTTGGGGGGTTGTTCAGAGAAAGGGACTCAACCATGAAAGGTATTCTCACTGTTTTGACTATCTATGACAGCTCGGGAGCTGAAACTCCCCCCTGTAGGTGGCAAAAACCACTAAATAGAGCAGTCAGCAAAGAGAATTGTGTTGATATATTGAGAAACACATTGATACGAACGGCACACTGAAAATAAAAAGAAGCTAAATCAACCAAAGGGTAAGAATATAAGTGCTGCATGATGAAAAAGATAATCCCTCCGATTGAGCGGACCCGTGAAGGCTCAGAGCCGGTGAAGTACTGCGGCGTTGCGTGTCCTTTGGCATGACGATAGCCATCGATGCCCATCCGTCGTCTCAGGGTCAGGGCATCAATCATAAGCTGACGGGAGAGGGTCCTGCAGAACGCAACAGCAGTTGGAATATTTATGGAGAAAGGAATCAAATCCCTGTCCCTGGCAACTCTTAGGAGGGATCAGTAGTGAATTATTTCATTGCTTCTTTTTGTGGTTATTTTTTATTTATGATCTGTGGCCTGTATGTTTTCAACATTGACGTACCGGCGTCAATGCGTCTCATCTGTCACAGAAGTATATTTGAATTTATTCCGGGAATGTTGTAAATGCATAACCATACCTGTTTCCTAAATGAGTTGTATCTGTACGATACAAGTGTCTCCTAAAAGACGAAGTGCTGCATGCATTGTAAATTAATGAACAATAACAACACATTCTACACCTCAAACTCATGTCTCCTCATTCAGTACCAGCTGTTAGCCACTGTTCAGACTGTGGAAAAGTGTGCCCTAAAACTCCCAATGGGGAGAGCTTTATTTTCTGTAAAAGGACCATGAAAACAAGAAAGATCATAAGAAATGCAGAGAAAAAGTAAAGCCAAGGATACAAATGCTGAACTGTTATAACTAAAGGTCTTCGTGTGTGTTGAGCGGTCCCCAAGTTCAAATGAGATGACAAAAGCGACAAAATCAAGGATGTTTTTTTTTTTTTTCAGGAATTTGATCTCTGCGCATCCTGTCACTGCTGGGAATATAGCTTTGAGTTCTTCTGTTTAATATCAATTTTGAATGATGTTGGGAGGCAGAAAAGGAGGACATTTCCTTTCTTGCTACCCTCCAAGGTCATTTTCATGATTTATTTTAGTTAGAAAATTAAACTGCCAAATATTTCTTTAAGCTCTAGCTTAAGACAATCATAGTTCTCTTTGTACTGTCAAAATATCACACCCATATCTAAAATGTGGTCTCTTCTCTTACTGAATGTTTTTTGACATTCAACATATTTGACATTGGAAGCTTTCCTTCCACATTTTCAGTTTTTCATCGTCAGTACTGTATAATCTATTATTATGACTTTTACGCCTAGCATATCTTCTACATAGAATAAGACATGGTCTTTTGAAGACATTGACTTAAATTGAGGTATTCCTTGGTCGTGCTATGCTGGTAAAAATGTTAGGTGTTTCATTGGTCTTGAGACAGTTGGCAGAAACAATAACAACATCCGAGCAAAAACTATATTTCTTTATCACTCTAACCTTCCCCTTTTCTTCTGCCTATTGCATTACAGCTATCAATGTTACTTTGGGTTTCAATATATTCTGTAAGCACAAAGTAATATATCATGACCAATCAGAGAGCTGTCTGAGCGTAACCTTGTTATCTGTTGTTAGGCAGCAAGAAAGGGTTCCACAGCATCTCGGTTTGTCTGACCAGTTTCTGGGTTTTTAGGTTGCACACCCAAAAAGGGCCAATTCAGCTATCCTTCATCCAATCCTATAATTGAAAAGTTGCAACACTGTGGATTTCCTTTGTCTCAAAACACTTTGAGGAATCATCTTTTATTTGTCATGTCATCCCCAAAAGGGATTTTCGCTGAAAAGAGACGAGATCAGAAGAATAGTTTGATGGTATGTCTCTCCCTTTTGCTTGGGAAAGGATAATAAATCCATCCTTCAAGCAATTTTGGGCTAATCCTACATATAGACATATGGAAAATTAAAAGGCTCTGGTACCTCACATCTTTGGTATCATCCCTTACTGACATTATGGCCTTAAACATTACACAAAAACCAAACACTTTAGAAATCACTGTAAATAGAATTCCTCTGAAAATATGGAAAACAAGCCTTTATGACATGCATGCATGCATTACATAGTAACGCAAAATTTGGTCGTCGTTGAGTCCGATACAGAACTTAATCACATGATGGCTTATTGATATTAAGGGACTCCATTGAAAATATCCTCCTGAAACACAATGCCATTACTTGTTAGGGCTGTAGATTGTAGCTCAAGCATGCTTTGTCATACAGGGAAGTAGAAGCTTGGCAGTTGATGAACCAATTGAGCAGTAACAGCTTCATAGTGGTTTATTAAACACCAAGATGTCTTGATCAAACGTTACCAGCAGATGCTGCAATATTGAAATTGCATTGGAATCTTGCCATCCCTAGTTGTATGAATACACAAAAAACGGAATCCCAAATAGAAATATCTAGTTCTAGCCGAACAATTGGATGTTTTAACCCTAACCTGATTGATGGGAAAAAAGGACAGGATCCCATCAATGCCATCGGACGGATATCTTGATCCGAGAAAGGTACCTCGAAGGATGCGTCTGAAATGAATAGTGAATGAGACTGCCCTGAGCTCTCGTCCCCACAGAGCAAATCCCACCAGCTCAAAACTTGTCTGAATGGCTGTGTGCAGAGTTAATTAAGATTGAGTGTGTGGAATTAATCGAGTGATGTCATCTGGAATCTCTTCAATCATTGGCTCCTGGCTGCTGCTATCTTATCTGCACTAACCCCCTGTGATATTCAAATAGTGCAAATCATAATTAAAGCAGCACATTTAAAAAAATAATTATGGATGAATGCATGGTTGAAAATCCCTGTGTTTGGCCGGAGCATAAATAAAATAATGAAGAAATCCCCAATAAAATAACATCCAAGTTTAGATTGTGGGGCCTGTAATGTTCTTGGCTATTACTGTTTATTTGAATTGAATATCGTGTTAGCTTTTATCAGGGGAAATACTGTACACTCCCAGGCTCATCGGACTTCAGGAGATAAGAAAAATGAGCAAGATTTAACCTCATTTTTCTTCTCAATGCCAACATTTTCCTTTCCATTGCCAGTTGTAATTGTGCCCTCCAGTGTTTTAGACAGTGAGAGCAGAAATTGGTTGGCCAAAGAAAAACAGTGACGACTGAATCACAATCTACAAGTGAACTCTTTTACAGGCTCTGTTGTGAAAATATTCAGACGAGCAATCATCTTATTGAGTTAGCTGGATTACATATGGTGTGGGGCAAAAAGGTGGGATTTGATTTTGGCTCTCCATGCAGGTTGAACAGTGTCAGATGTTAGTTCACTTGTAGCTCAGTGTTGGAGATGTGTGTGAGAGCAATAGGTTTGAAATGCCAAATAAATGCTTTTGTAAAACAAAAAATGGTTGGACATTTCATCCACAGGGGGTTTATTTTACATATATTATTTTTTGTAATTAGTAAAAGGAGCATTACCAAATGACCACAGGATATAAATTGTATTGTATCACTGTAATAATCACGGTGTAATCACGGGGGGTATGTGTGTTTTTGCTGCCTTCGCCTACGTGCAAATCAATGTTCATTCATAATGATGGAGCAGACAAAAGGGCCTACAAATTCATACCAAACTACATGACCCTCAGCAACTTCAAAGCGATTTTTTAAACTCAAACTTGGGACTTTGTTGAATAAGTTGTGTATGTATGTGAATGTGAATTTTATGTTGGTCATTAACATATTTCTTTCGAGTGCCAAGCAGTTAATGGGACACATAAATTGCACGGGGCAGTAATCAAAATAATATGTGCAATCAACAATCAAGTCTCACCAGGCACTATATATACTTGATGTGATGCAAGGTTGGATTGCATTTGATTACAACAAAGACACCTTAGTGTTAACACGATTTACATACATGAAAAAATGATAGCATCAAAGTTGATCAGTAGATCAGGTCATTTTCTATAAAAAAAAAAAAGTCCTTTGAAGAGTACTCTAGTACTAGCATAGTCAGTGTGCATTGATGGTAAAGTCCACAATTATGGCAATAATAGGAAAGGAAGTTGAAGGAGTTGAAGTTCTACGCTCCTATTCTGGAACCATTAAATAGCTCTACTGATATTAAAAGTGGGAGAACCGTTTTGGAAATTGTGCGTGACCCCCTTTTTAAAATATTCCCTTTTCATCTGGATACATCTCCCCAACTCCCTTCACCGCCATCCATATGTCAACGTCACATTTGATCTGACTGTTTTATTCATTCTACCTTAAGGTATTAGTTCAATTTCAGTAATATCTGAATGGGAATAGCTCACTCGGATCACATTGAAATAAGCAGAAGGTATCTATGGAATGAAAGCGTTAAGCAAAATATGCAAAGCTGGGAGGAAATTACTGAATTTGTCATTATCGTCACAATATATTTAGAACCTTGGGCTCGAACAGCAGCTGAATCAAAATCAATCTTATTTTTAATATGAATAAATATGACAATAAAGCAGAAAAACTGCTGACTTCATTAACTTGTACCAGCTTTTACCAAGAACCACAGCAGGGTCTCTCCTACAGATGTTCAATAGAATGCAGACTCGTTTTACTGCAAGCTTTGTTCTTCCAGCAGGAACATCAACAAAAATATATATATTCCGTTGGCAAGCATAGTGGATAAACTATGGACAAACAAAGTTGCATTTTCGGTCAGCTGGTAAACATAGCTTAATAATGACAGATAATCTATCTGCTCATTAGTTTTATCGCTTTTTCTCCCACTCTGGAACTAGGTTATTAAGATCTTGTCCTCTTGGTAATTGTTCAAACTCCATCTTGAAGACTTGATTACACAAGCTATTTAGAGCTGTAATCCTGGATTGGACACTATCAAGATAGAAGGATGGAAAGAAAACGGTTCACTTTATGTCTGGTTGTCTTCACTCCGATACAAAGAAGAGGAAAAAAGTTTTTACTTGAACCAAATGCTGAAAACCCATTGTGCAAAGTACATTTCCTTGAACCATTGAACCACGGTATTTGCATTCCAGATTGGCTGTGCGGGGTGTTTTATAAGAGAATTAAACAGCAAGAATATATTCTACTTTCAAAACTACATCTGAAGATGTTGAAGCTTTGTTGAATACTCAATTCAAATTGGTCATTAATGGCCTTCTACTGTCTGTTTTTTCTGAAAGCACCCCTGCTATGATGAAAAGACTTTTACGGAGCATGCCTGTTCCGACTTAAGACTCCAACAGACAATTAATTTTAGTGGAAGCAATAAAATAATTTAAAATCAATAAAATATGTTTTTGTTGTAATATTTGGTGTCAAATTTTAGATTTTTTTCGGTAAGTAGCCTTGTAAAAAGCTGTTTATGTTGTAGGAGACATTGCTAAATAAACCCAGACATGGTGATGCGGGTCTCCAACACGAAGCGGAGTGGTCTTTATTCACCCTACAAAGGTGTACAATGTACACACTGTGCATTATCCCTTCACTATGCCACACACTACATTTGTGGCATAAATGAACACACTCATGAACATAGGATTAACCCTTTGTGAGGATAAAGAGGGAGCAGATGTCAAGGAATCATACGCAAAATCTCAGAACCAACCCACTCTGTGCAACTGCAAAGGAGGCGAACACATAACAAACAGATTTGTGCTGAAGGGCTGTAACTGCACTTGCACATCTGATTACACAAGCGTGTTATGTCTTGGCTTAAGCAGATATGTTATCTGGGATCAAGGTTGGAATCATGGTGGGGCTCTGCTTAACAAAGGCACAAACCCTGGCTCCAAATACACAGATCCATCGCGTCAAATCAGTGTTTGAATTGAAACACCTATTTCATGGATCAACTGACTGGGGCTTTCACTTGTTCGCCATCAGATTGGTCCACACAACAAGAACCTGCCAATCAAACAATCCATGTAGTTAAGGGCTAATTATCCAAGGATTTAATTGTTTCAGATTAGATAACCTAGGAATGGTTTGCTGTCTCTTCATTATAAGTGGAACTGGAAACCGATTATAAGGACTTCTTAGCAACATGTCGATGCAGGCTCTGCAAGTCTATGGAATAAAATGTTGCGATTCAATCTCTACTTTTCCCTCTCTTTGTGGTTGGGTTTCCAACTTGCATTTGACAGTCTGTTCATAGGTTTATTCCAAAAACCCCACTTGATCGGTATTACCATAATAGGGTTAGGGTTAGGATCTGCATTTCTACAAAATAAAAAAAATCTGTCAAAATCCGAAACAGTTTAAACATCGATTAGCTCCGTAATTTGACAGTGGAACAATGGATACCTTGCCTTTGAGGAACAACAATTGCACATGACATCACCCTTAAAAGACTTCCTTTTGGTCTTTTTTCTCTCCTACTCTGCCAATCTCGTGTGCATCGAGCGATCAGCGATTCACGCTGGCCAGCCGCCAAACAACGCTGTTGCAGTGCCTAAGTGGTTATTTGTGTGGGAGCCTTAGCACCTAGCAGCTCGCCGGCAAGGTCACAGGTCACACCTGGGCCTCCATAGAGCACTGAGAACGCCGGATGTCTTCAGACCTCATGTCATTCCTTGTATAATGGATTGCGGCTGGGTGAAAAAAAGCCTTTGTTTTAATCAGTGGCGGTTGTTATTAATCTCTTGTCATCATCGGTGCCGTGCATTGTTATCGCCATAGACACGATGTCCACCTGTGGAAAAACTGGAAGAGTCCGCCGTCCCAAATGTTGACATTTTCATTAGCAGTTGGTTGTGGTGGTGGTGGCTGGGGTGATGGTGGTGGTGGTGGTGGTGGTGGTGGTGGTGGTGGTGGGATCACTAATGGTTCAGCGCCTCACCATCCTCCACCTTTCACTCTAATTAAGACCACACATCTTTGATTCCGCTGAGGTCAGCAGGAGTTTTTTAATTTAAAAAGCGTTAAGATGTGCATGTTGTCAAGACTGCTGTTTGCATCTGGGGCAGATATCACTTTAATTAACTCTTATCTTAGCCCACCTTCCCTTGCCCAGCCTATCCTAACCCCTACCATAACAACCTTGGAGTGAATTGAAATTGGGCTTGGTCTATTCACAAAGAGGTTGCTTCTGTGTCAAAACAAACAGTGACCTCCATATCCTGGGATTTGCCTAATCAATCCTCATGAATATTTGCCTATACATCTTGTGAAATTAGATTCCAGAGAATTATGCTGTTTTGCCTCAGCCTCTAAATCCCATCTGCTGAAAGCCAAATCATTTGAGGTTATAACTCATCGGGTAAACAGTTGTATTGCAGATGCTTTCAAAATGTCTGATAAAAAATGTAAACAACACATTGAATGTTTACAAGGAAGACACCAGTCTCTTTTCCAGTGGAAGCATCTTACAATTGACAGCCATGATGCCCTCCTTAAATATGTTCAACGTATGCTTAAGTCATGATGAGTCTCCTCATGAAGGTCCGGAGGGGTGGGAATGCACAACGATGTACCACTTCTTCCCCCTATAGATAGCGTCCCCAACATGCACGTATATAACATGATGTGACAGAAGAGGCAGCGGCGTTAACGAGCGACGGTAAACAACATGACGACACCGAATCAAATCTGCCAACTTCGCACAGCAGCTATTTATGGGGAAAAAGAGTACTATAACACGCTACTCCAACTCGTTAACTGCACTTTGGGACATGTCCGCTGTGATATGAAGATGATGGACTCACGTGGCGTGGGAATAAAGAATCACATAACTCGGTGAAAAGCGGGAGAGAGAGAGAGAGAGAGAGAGAGAGAGAGAGAGAGAGAGAGAGAGAGAGAGAGAGAGAGAGAGAGAGAGAGAGAGAGAGAGAGAGAGAGAGAGAGAGAGAGAGAGAGAGAGAGAGAGAGAGAGAGAGAGAGAGAGAGAGAGAGAGAGAGAGAGAGAGAGAGAGAGAGAGAGAGAGAGAGAGAGAGAGAGAGGAGAAGGGAGGGGGTGGTGTAACCCAAAAATCCAATACACACATACGGCCAGTATCACGCGTGCGGACGACAGTGAGTTTACATGCGCACGAGGGCACTGCGGAGTGCTGATTACCGCGCGCGCTAAAAAAGATCACAGTCTCGTGCAGTGATTCCACCTCCTGGTTTATTAATCGAACTGGGTCGTTTTTTTGAACGCAGAGGACACTTTTGAATTTGAAATGAACGGAGACACTGGAGTGATTCCGCCCGTTGGAGTGCACTTGTCTCAAGAGTGAACCCGTCCCACACCCGACGTCCTTAAAGAAAACGAGGAGACTTGGCTGATGCATCTCGGCGCGAGCGTCCATTTCACGGCAATTACAGTTGGAAGCAAAAGGGGGGGGGGGCGGTCTGCAATCCTCCGAAGAGATCCCCTGTTTATCTTCAGCCTCAAGCCAGCGCAATAGTACCCACACGTTCGCTGCGAGCGTAAAAGTAACCCGACGGCTGACATTCAAAGCGAAGAGTCACTTTTTCTCCATTTACACGGGAGACAGGGTCGCTCGTTATTTCTTTTGGGGGAACACATTGCAACCAAACTGCGTCTCGTGGTGCTCATCTGCGGTCTCTCTCTCCGTTTGTGCCGAACGACTCGAGGAATACCCTTCAAGTTTTCCCTTGGAAGTTGCGCATTGTCAAAATGGGATTTGGTGGCTTTTTCGCCGTGCCCGGTAAATGCCTTGTTGTCCTCGGACTAAAATTGTTGTTCCTTATACCTGCAGGAGTTCCGGCAAGAAGCGGGGACTCTTTATTAAAGGACAACATCACCGTGAGACAAGGGGACAGCGCCGTCCTAAAGTAAGTCATTTCCCAGTGCGTCATATTGATCCGCACGTCGTGCTGACTGTGGTGTGTTGGTATTCATCCGATTAACAAGTGTTGTTTGTGTGTTTTTAAATAGAGGCTAAATCATCACACTGGGCCTTGCTCGTATTGTAAGGCTATTCATATTCTTTTTTTTTATTTGGAAGAAAACGAGTCTTGTAATGTTTGTGTTTGATCTGCACATGAATGCATATTTTGTTCCCGAGTGTACATCTTTAATATTGTCCTTGAAGGTTATTGATCCGGGGATGCTCAGCGCCTGAGCCTTATGACATTTCTGAATGCAGCCTACCATGTCAGTGGATGTTTTATTTCAACTTGACCGCGTTAGAAGGCTGTTGGTTATTGAATAGCCGATTCAGACCAGATACCAATTACATTAAAATCGCGTTAAAGGATGTGAAACGCGCCGTTGCAATAACACTGCTAGAAAATCAGTACCACAACTGAGATTGGTGTATTAAGGGTATTGGATCATATCAGACCCCCTAATTACACTCTTGTTATCTGTTTACTTTCTACTGTATTTTTACTGGTGAGATATCTCTCGGAAATGTCTACAATTGTACATAAACGTGGTGCTTTCTCTGTAGATGTTGTTCAGACTGAAGATGTGTCTTTCATCTTCAGCTCTATCATTAGACGAATGTATGCTTCATGTAAACCCAATTTTCAAAGGCAGTTTATGTAAGAAAAACATAAAAATGTAATGGAAATCTGACTTATGGCTGGCAACAATTGATCCCATTAAAACACGTTTAACATCCAATAGCAGAGAACAAGAAAAAATCTTGTGTACACCAAACTGCATTCCAAAGAATGTTTATGTCGTTTGTACACTAATCCCCTCACAGTTCAAGACAAAAACAAATACACACCCTTTATCGATCCCTGGGAGATCAATGAAATGTGTTCTCTGCATTTAACCATCGCAGTGGTCAGCCGTGGGGCGCACCCTAGGGTGTGATACAGGTGTACAGCCAGTGCCCGCTCCAGGGCAATGGGGGATTAACCTAACATAAATGTCCCCTGGATTGGGGGGTGAACCTGGGACACCTGGAAAAAAAAAAGCCAGGAGGTAGCACAGACAGAACATACAAACACACTGAAGGCCAGTTCCAAGGACCCTGTAGGTCTGAGGCAGTATTGCTAACACGGCTGTATATTGCAATGCAGTTGCGTAATTGGCCTGTTCACTGCAAACGCTTCACAAGCTTCTGTATTCCCCATTTGACAGGAATTATGTGTGGTATGCTTGCCGGTAATCAATTGTGACTAGGAATCATTCATTTAAATGCATTAAATTATAAACGGCTTGTTTTATAGCGTATTGCCTTTACACAGACACACAACGTATATGTAGAAGCAGGTAATAATGGAAGGGTGAGGGAAAGCCCCAGCAAAGACACAGAGTGTGCTAACCATGTCACACTGATTGGCATCTGGGTCAATGACTTTAATCTGAACCGTGTTAAAAGACACAGAGATTGTTGTCAGCAGGGCACCCCTGTTGAGGGTCTCTGGCTTTCTGTGGTGTGGCAGGTTGTAGGTGAAACAAGGACATGCTCAATATAGCATATCACTACACACTGAGGCGTGACCAGATAGTTTAACAACAAAAAATATGGCTTGCTACAGAGCTGTCTCGGTGTACCCACTTGCAACCATTACATTTTTATACATTCTGATTTATTAAGTCTTATTGGGATTATGTAGAAAAATATTAAATCCAAACAATAGATAAAAAATCTTCAAATATAGTAAAATCCTGTAATGTGTTGACCATAAGGCAGTTATCGTGCAAAGGATGCTATTTCATAGAACAAGGCTCATTAATATGAAAGGCCTGGCTGATAAACCAAGCAAAACTATATCAATACATTTACACATTTCTGTATGACTTCGCTGAAAAAAGAATAGTTGTGAAATAGAACAAGTTTATTGCACTAAAACTGAAAAGAATCTCTCAAGTCTGTCATGCCCTGGGTAATAAAAAGTTCACATGACCCATTAATCTTTATAACGATGATGCAATGATCTAACTTACTCTATCTGCCAGTCCCCTGGGATATCCTTTCAAGTTCAGGTGTCACCCTCTTCCCCAGCCCAGGAGGGTTGCATCACTCTCCCTCGCGAGCGCTGTGTGGACATCCATCTTGCACCAGTTGGGTTACAGCCTCTTCATGTTGTCATAAATCACAGGGCTGCTCATTAATGTTTAATATCCAGAAACCTGTGTGCTGTGGCGCTGTTCAACTAGAACCCCTCCACCAGTGTAGGCCGGCCGCGTTCATCAACGCCAGCGTTCTCGCCCGTCTCTGCGCACTTTTCTGATATCATTAATACTCATCAGTGGCAACACCTTCCTGTCACCCTCGGCCAGCAAATGCATGCTCTGCTGATTGCAAGTGTCCTACTTTTTCTTCTTTAAGTCCTTCACAACTATTTACTCCAATTTGTTGTCTCCACCTACGTTAAATCACACGTATATATTTCAGCAACAATGGACTATGAAAATGATTATATCCTTTAATTCTTATTATTTTCTTGAATTTCCAAGAAAATAAAGCCAGATAAGACAGCAAGACACAAACAACATGACAACTTTCTTATACTTAGACACCTTGTTCTACAATAACAGAGTGTGCAACATTAGGTTTAACAAAATGAAATGAAACAAAAAGTACTTGCTGCTACAGCCTTTGCGTGTGCACTTCCTCCACATCCTAAGAAGGTCGATCTCTGCTGTAAGATAAGTAGGGCATCTTTTGCAGAAATGACCAGAATACCCTTGGAGGACTTGCGCATTTATGCTGCGCTGGCACTTCTTTCATATACCACAGGAGACACCACTTTCAAAATACAAGTCCATCTGCAACCAAGAACTTTCAGGTCGAAAGCATTGAGAGAGAACAATGGAGTGACATTTAAGGGGAAACCAAAGGCACTATAAGTTACTCCCATTTCCTCAAGTCTTATGACTTGTTGCAGTCTCGTATAGTAAAAGGGAACAGCAGTTTCATCACAGAAGCCTATTCATCCAAGTGCTAGCACATATGTTGATACCGTGTTTGTCAGCAGAAAGCTGCACTTCAAATCACTTTGGCTATGTTGCGTGTCCATTCCACTTCAGATCTAGCTCAATCCTGAAATTAGATGTCTCCAACCATCTGTCAACGCAAAGTACCGGCCTCCTGTGACCACACAAATCATTTCTAATTCTCTCTAGCCTCTTGCCAAATCCTGGACCCTTATTTATAAAAAGACCACCCTAATAGGGGAACATGGCAGAGAAAACAGCCTTTCTTTGTTTTGGTTTCCTCAACAATGGCCAAAAGAAAACGCAACCGAGAAGATGCAATTTGCTATAGTTTCAAACTCGGTTTATAGAGTTGCATCAATGATGATGGACAAGTATAGAATCACCATATTGACAAAAGATATTGATTGATTGATATTGATTGATTGCCATTACTTGACGGCTGCCACTCAGGTCAGAACAAAGTTTGAGCCTGAATCCCAACTCTTCATCGTCTCTCGGACGCTACCCATTACTAAAACTGTCTCCATACACTAGATTGTGATTGAATGGGGGTTGGCTCTTGCACTCTGTTTTCACACCGCTCTACTGTGACTGTAAGAGAAAGGGTTGTGCTGCAAGCTGTATTTTTGGACTTCAAGTAACCGAAATGTATTTAAAGGTTAGCACAGTGATGAGACTACAAATCTTCATGGAACATTTTCAGCCCCAGCAAACGCATCTATGATATGTGGAATGCTATTATTAAGGCAATTAAATGAAATTGGCTGACACATTTTAGCAGCTTGAAGTGATCAATGTAAAAGCCCAGCCATGGACATGAATATGGATGAATGTTTCATGCAGCCGGCTTTGTATTACTGTCATTATGTACACATTAGGAAATGTTTTTTATTGATTGTGTCCGATTGTTGTTGATCCATTTACATTACTATACTGCCTAGCAGTCTCTGCTTAGTAACTGAATTCTGTTTGAAAAGGTCACTGCATTCAAGCTACCACACCTATTGACAAAAACAGGACAATGGATCTATATGGTCAGGATCTAAATCTAAAGGTTATTTGTTGAATATTAGGATTTTTGATATACTTGTCAAATAATATAATAGCCTACTTATCTTCACAAGTCCAATTCCGCTTCCAGCTATATTAGTATTACAATACATTGATGAATTATGCATATTGTATCCATCCAGCTTGTAGACATCTTACCTCCAGCAAGAGCCAAGCATTGCTATATAAAGCCAAACAGAACTTCTTCTGGTGAAAGCTAGTTCTTTCACATCATGGAGGCTAATCTGAAGGTTTTTAGCTCTATCTCACAGAAAATAAATGGCGGCTTGCAATTCTGTCTTTCTCTGCAAAGCTGTGTTTGGCCGTTCACCTTTGTATCAAGATTAACTTCATCCATCATATCCAGTGGCTGAGATGCAATCATCTCTGTAACTAGGACATGTGTAGGGCCGTCTTGTGTGTTTCTTTAAATCATGGTCACAGTAATATCTAACATCCTCAGAGGAATATTAGGCTTCATTGACACTATCCACTGCTCTGGATCCAGACAGTCTTTTAATTATTTGTTTTGGAAGGACAAAGCTTCGAAGCCTCCAGCCTGCATCCTGCGTCTTCTGATTGTATTTTGACTGATTTGGGACCATGTTGAGGGGCGCACATTTTTTAGTTGGAAAGGTTTTACACCCTGTAGTTGTTTGTCGAAAAAAAACAGGATCTTGGTCAATTTGATTCTTGAATCTATCAATTACATACTTATATTTTAGTTATATCATGGTAAAGCCGAAGACACCCGACCACATCAGGATAAAATAATGTCTGGAGAGATTTGAATTCATAATTAAGTGTTTTCCTGCTCAGAATCGTTATGAGTCTAATACAATGTTTTGCTACGTTTTGCTACAAATATGAACCCAAAATATGTTCTTTTGGCCAAAAGACATAGAACAAATCGGAATATGTATTGTGTTGCACAAAAATATCATACCATGAATTATCACAATCGTTCCGAAGAGGTTGCTGGAAACAAACATAATCACCAAAATATGAATATGAAAGTGTGTAGTAGGGCAGCAAGATTGCGTGCAATAGAACAGGGATTGCTTGAAACAACTTACCTGGAGAGCAAGTGAGTCACATTTAATCAATGCGGTGAAGACAGCGGGAGCTTTAAAGCTAATGGAAAGACAGACTGCAAATGCAGATCCATAGCCACAGTGAGCTACACTGGCGCAGGTTGCAGTATAGGAAGAACTAAAATGCGACAACCTTGCATGCAAATTGGGTGGAATTGGCCAGACGATGAACACATTCTCCGACAATAACAACCAGTTGGGTATCAAATTAGTTGTGACTCATCAAATGGTAAATAGACATGCACGTGTATATCACTTTTTCTTAGACACTACAGCTGCAGAGATACAGGGTTGGCCTCTATCAATGTCTCAGTTCAACAGAACCCAATCTTTAATTTATTTGGTATTTGGAAGGGGGGGAAGACATGTAAACAGATGTGGCAGGTGACAGATGAAGACGGTTGACTTGTGCAATTGGGAAGTGCAATTTGCTGGAAGTATTCTGTTTAAATTGCAGTTGTCAGGTGTGGACTACTAGATATTGGAAAAAGGCATCGTCTGAGCGAGGCTGGGAAATTATGTGTGTGGCTTCTGCAATGATTCACTGTTGCCAAAGTGGTGACCTTCCAGAGATGAACAACCTCAACTGGACCATGCGACGTAATTCCTCTAAATATGTCCTTGATCACAATGCTGTGGACAAATGCTTGCAGCAGATTGCACTATGCATTCGTAGAGAGTTGTTGTTGACACAGCTAGTAATGGAAGACTTTCCATTATACTAATACAACATCTACTACCAACTACTACTGCTTCTACTACTACTAGGTATATTACTAGTGATCATCCCACTAATTACTATTCTAGTGATAATAATAATTCATATTGTTATTGTGTAATCGTACACAAAAATAACAACAATAATAATCAAATCAGGGTAAATAGCATTTTTACGCATTTTACAATAGAAAATCATTCTAGCTAATTGACCCAGCAGGGATAATAATCAGCAGGGAGTTCCAGAGGGTGGGGGAAGCCACCCTTCACGGTCACCAAACATGCAACCTGGTGAGAGGAAGGTAGGGAGCGGTCACATGTCTGAGCATTGGAGAGATTTCCAAACACACTTTCAGTCCTTTTCCATTTCAACATACAATTAGGATTACAGTGATGGTAATCTGAAAAGGTCATGTTGTTTCTGTTGCTGTTGGAAATGCTCATCAAATGCTCGTCAAATAGTTTGGGTCTACATCTCGTATTTCATTTATGAGTAACTTTGTGTTTTTTGTGTGTGTGTTGGTGTGCCTGCCTGTGTGTGCATTTATATGTGTATGTCCGTATATGTGCATGTGTGTCTATGCTTGAGAGAAATAGAGCGAGAGTGAGTCAAATAGAGTGTGCGAGAAGGGGCAGTGAGAGAGAGAGATGGAGAAAGTGCATGTGTGCACGTGCCTTTGGTTTGTTTGCACACACAGTGTGAGGGTTTAGCATGAGATTTTGCATGTGTGATTCTAGCCTATTAATCACACATGTCAAAATTGCACTTGATTGCAAAATGGCAGAGCTGGGACAATGGGTTTGGCACGAAGAAGATTACTCAAGCTAGCGGAGAGAGCAATTGCCCTTGTAATAAGGCTTCAGAAGTAATCTGAAATGTTCCCCAGCTATTTGATTTGGGAGGTAAGAACAACATTGGAAAATCGAAGTCTTTGTTTTCCTCGTTTCCTTCATCATTATTTCTGGCATGATAACGTTTGTGCAGCATTGTTGCACCACCTGCCAGGCCTCACCATTAGTTAGTCTAATGCCAAGAAGGACCCAAGGTGGATATAAGCAAAAGTTTTAATATATTGATTAAATAAGGCATGGGCCTCCTTAAATTTGGGATATTAGGGTTAGGTATCTTCGGTTCATAAAAAAATAAAAAACATCCGTTTTTTTTCAGCTGTTTCTTTGCATGTTTCGCATGTGGATACGTGGCTTGAAACATACATTATTTCAGAGCTGCAAATAATCTCAAATGATAGCCATCAGCCCAAGCCATCTGGCATGTCACCTGAGCAAAGCACTCTTTTATCTGCATTCGCAGACAAAGATAGGAAGGCAAAGGAGCATCTCTGTTATGCAACATATATCTAAACAGGTTTTTTGGGCTTTAATCTAAAATAAAATGAATGATAGAAGATCAACCGTGTTGTAAATGGGAATCCAGGCTCAAGCAACAACAGAGGCTGAAATTGCACTTCAGTATCTCTCCTCCATCCTTATTATCTCGGAGGAAGGAAGGAACACATTCCCTTATTTTATGGCACGGAAGGTGATAATATTGATGAATGACTCACTTACTTCACTCTGAATGGGGGTAATCTGTAAAAAATTAAACAGAAGACGGGTGTCATTATCACACCAGTTAAATTCCAATCTTTGCAACTTTGCAAAAATAATAAGCCTGCATGGTCTCGTGAATGATGAAATGGAGGTCGAGAGCTAGAGCTGTTTCAACAATGAGATGCCGGATGGTGACTAATCCTTGGCTTTTGATATATTGCGCTGGAGGGGCGACAGGACTTTGACTTCAGAGAGGGTCAGAGACATCATGGCCATGCATGTTTAATTACACTACTGTTGGCTAGTGTTTACAGTCCAATGTGCGTAACAAGCCAGACATCAAGAAGTGCAACAATCCAAGACAAAACCGCTCTTTTTCAAGACATCACACTTCCTTGTATGATGCAACGGTGAACTGTGATTAATTATTAATTATACATGAGTCGTCCTGATGAAAGAGTAGTGTTGTGAAGTGCCTGCTCTTCAGATCCGTCAGCTCAGTTCAAAACCCATTATGCTATTGTAGCAGACGAATGGGTTATATGTTTTCAACACTGATACATGTCATGCAACAGGACAGATGTCCAAGGCCTCTGACACATTGGCCACTCTGTAAACCATTGGGAATTTTCATGGGGCCTCTTGGGGAATTAATTTAGGTGGGAATTCCATGATTTTTTTTACACTTCTCATACAAAAGTGTACTCGTATTCCTTTGTATCAAAGCGATACATTATGATTTAGTGATGTTACGCTATTCCACAAGTATACCGTGTCTGTGCTTGAAAACTAAAAAGGAAAATAGGAACCATGTTAATAGATGCTATCACTTAGCCCATTTTGTAAGCCTAGCAAGGCTTACAGCTTTTAGTTGTCATCTTCTGCTTGCTGTTGTCAGCTGAAATCGTTGTCAGAGTCAGCCCAACTGGGATGGATTTCCATTGGAATCTGATGCTACAGGCTTTTCCTTTCTGGACGCTTATTTTGACAAATTCCAGACCAGCTGAACATTGTCAGACACAAAAGACTGAAATAATGCAGCTCAGGGCCTAAACACAATGAATCAACACCATCTTGTATTCATAGCTAAAGTTGAATTGTGTTGCGTGCTTGAAGAACGCTATATATAGCATGCCTATTCAATATTCAGTGATGTATGAAATGCTTTCAAAATATGTAGATGCATGTATTTATTGAATTTGACTTATTGTTACTGAAGAAGTTCTGAGGGCACTCAATGTCAACAATATTGTCTGTCTAAAAAAGGGCCGCAAACTAATTCGTCAACCTCACAGGTGGCACATTTTACTGGACAAAATTAAATAGAACAGCAAAGTTGTGATCTGGTAAAATTAGCTCAGATACAAGGACATGGTCTCCTTCATGGGTGTTGATTTGGGTGCTCTACGGCTTATTTTAGAGGAAATATTCCAGCTTTAAAGCCAGCCTGATGCCTTGCATTAAATGAGCCATGCCAATCTGGATCAGTGCCTCCGCTGTTCTCGACTTAAGAAATGGCTACACTCTGCATCATTAGGTTTGCAAAGCTTGAGTTGTTATGTTGTAGCACAGTGTCTAAACTTTAAGACAGCATTGTCATAGATTGCTTTCTGTTTGTGTGACTTTTATGTATTCTACTGCATGCTCGTGTTAATATAGTCTATAAGACATAGCTGGCATGGGCCATGTGTCTACTCTGTTAAAATCGATTGAAGAGGAAAGGAATGACACAGTATTCACATGTTCATAAAGAATATTGAGATTTAAGACACACAGACTCTGTGCACTATGTTTAATTAACAAGTAGAAGTGTCATTTTTCTGTCCATGGTTTCCATCTCAGTCGTCATTTGAATTGATTGTGAGGTTTTACACAACCTTAGATATTGAACATGAACTTTTATTTAATCTTGGGTAATGCATTAAAGAAAATTGGCATTTTTTTTAGGTGTAAGCTTAAATGCATTTTTAGGATTTGTTTTTAATGGAATTTAATTCACTAAATCTTTTATTTGTTAATAGTTTAATACCAATGTGTTATGCAGAAATTGCATGCTCTCTGCGAATGAGATAAGAAATACAGAGGTTATTATAATTTCACATACTCACACAGCCCTGAAGAAAAAAATAATATACTGTTAGTTGCTCCGTTTGTTGGCCCCTCTAGAGGTACAAGCACAGCCTTGCCACTTGATACAATGTATTCCCTTTTCCCCTTCGTAATTTCTCTGCCGAGGGTCGAATCCTCGGATGAAGTTAAACTAATCTTGAATATTTCATTTTGGTTCACTCTTCCTAGTCATCCAAATCACTAGTTGATAGTATGTTATGTAGAATTGTATAATTCCCTTTTTTTCTAATTCTCCTCTAATTTCTTATTGATATATTTAGTGTGTGTGTGAGTGTTTGTGTGTGTGTCTGTGTGTCTGTCTGTGTGTGTCTCTCTCTCTATATATATATATATATATATTTGTAGAGTATATGTGCTTAGATAATGGTTGGATGAAGTATGCTAGAAAGTCATGGATCAGAGTATGATTTATAGCTAATATAAGATACCTTGCAGAGACAACAAACGCTTTCTTATCTCGGCCAAGCAGAGTCCAAAGTAATGAACAGAATGGAGTCAGTGAGATCCATATCTCAAAGACATCGCGGGCCTTCTATCTATGATGTCCATTTAAATGGCATAGACGCAGAATTGCTCAGGCTGTAGTCGGTATCGACTGCTTTCACTTAGCTCGTCTGTAAACAAAACCAGTCCGAGCATCACTGACAACGGCTGCATAGAGGCCATCCCATATTGGTTATTTCAATTTAAGATCAGGGCGCTCCATAACCATTTCAATGCTTGGAAACGGGGGGCCTGCTAGCAGATGCTACAATTCCTGCTCACTAGATAAACACATGCACACACACAGACACATGTACACATTCACGTAGACAGACACTTATACACATACACACACACACGTCATGCTTTTATCAGCTTTGGCTTGTATCTTGTAGCGATCGATCGAGATGCCAGTTATGTGTTGGCTCTTAAACCACCATTGGAGTTTTATAGAAACATGATAAACATCATCAATCTTTTTGTGCAGCCTTCAAGATGTGGCAGATGGTTCATAGCCTTTTAATCAATTGGGTTTCGGTGATCCTGTATGTACCCCATGCAATTCCACGTATGCCACTGGGTCTGAAAGTTCATGCTGTTCAAGTCAGTTTAGTGCATCTGTCTGCAAAATTTGCCAGGGAATATTCTCTGTTCATCCATGGATGGCAACATATTTTCCTTGAAATGAAAATTAAGCCTAAAATTGCATTCCGAACATAGAGTAGAAATTAACAATGGTATACATTTTCTTAAATCTGTTAAACTGTTTTGTCATGTTGGCCTAATGTCAATGTGTAACGTTTGCAAGAGATGAGATGGTTTGACAAATAAATCAGCAATTTAATTTGGTGAAAAATGTTTCTTTTGAATATTATTAACACAGAGGGATACTGTAAATCTGATTCAAATTCAGAACTATGCTCAGCAAATGTTTGGCAGAATATCATGTCAAGACAGTATTCTATCTTTAATACAATGACAATGTAATGTTACCATCTGCCCTCATTCAAGCAAATAACAGCTATAGAGTTAACAAATACAAATGTTGTTGAGTTGTTTAATGGTTCTGGATGAAAACAATTCTTGCAAGTGGAAAGCTTTAAACACACAAACATGCTATGCTTAAGAATGTGTGTCCATGTCAATTGCAAATGAGTATCATAAATACAAAAACAAAAGCTGAGCAGACAATTTTCAAAGCAAAGTCGATTTATAATCACCTTTCCAACCGCTTTCTAGACCTTAGATGACCTGAAACCTTGTCAAAGTTGAATGCCAAAGAAAATGGGATTATGGTTTCTGTAACTATGGCACGGATATGGGAAATTAGAGATCAACCTAATATCCAATATCATGGCTTGGTTCTTATGTGCTTAATCTCTACTAATCTGCACCATCTCACCGTAAAGGATCATTGAAAAATCCTAGCAGACCTTTAAAATAGCCAGGGCCATTAGGATCCACAAAGAAAACCTTGCATGAAATAACACATTGTAATATGCATAATGTTGTTTTTTTTGTTTTTTAATTGGACATGGATTTCCCACCAGGCAAATTAGAAGGGCTCCTAACATTACAACACTGTTGACATGGAATGGAATACATTTTTTTGAAAACAAAAAGGATGTTAGATCGCACAGCCAACATATGTATCCTATGTGACCTATCCATATATGCATCCCATTTGTACAAGTAATGTGCTAATAGGATATCTCATTAGTACATTATTTTCAACTATTATCCTACCGTACTTCTGTCTCCGTTTCATTCAACATTTAATCCAAGATTTCAATAATAAATAGAATGATAAATCCGAAAAACCTTTTTCCTTTTCCTTTAGTTCATAGTACTTCTGAACATTAATGCAGGAGCATAACGATCCGGGACATAGCAGAACAGAATCAAGGCCATGGTTGGCGGGTTAGGTCGAGCTATGCAGCTTTTCTCTCAGAGTTGGAATTTTAATTGAAGATACCTTTTAGTGAAAGGACCATTAAGATCAAATATAGAGGACACGACATCAGTGTTCTTTATGGTCGTTAAAGCCCTGAACCTTTTCACTAAGAAAAAGCTTCTTTTTTTTTATTATAGTGCATTGAAGAAATGTTTACCATTCGAAAGGTAAAAGATCATAAATAGATGGAAATATGTTCTTGACTTCAGTAAATGAATGAACAAATTGTTCTGACCTATTTGTGATAGTTAATGTGGTTTTGGTAGATAAATGGACAATCCTTGTACGTAGCAGCTAATAGAGGCAGAGAGAGGAAGTGCTGGAAACAATAGTTCATTTGTAACTGCCATGTATTTGCGGAGGTACTTTTCAACATCTTAACTGTTCACAGCCTGTGGACTTCGCTGGTTATGCAATGTGTTATCAATGCTGGACTGAAAGTCGCTGCAAGGTTTTATTTTATTTCTCTGAGGAAATCAGCATTCAGTCTTGTGGTGTACAGTGGTCACTCGGTCTGATCAGTTTGAGCTGCCTATATTTATTGATGAATTAATGGCCTTCTGAATAAACCGGGAGGACGGTCACTGGAAGATGGCCTCGTTCCAGCTGGAAAACTCCTCATTAGCCGAGCCCTAGAGTGACCGTAGCCGCCAATTTTGTTATGGAAGTTCTGGCAGCGAGAGTGACAGCAAGTACGGCTAAGTTACGCTACGTCGTGCTCTGTTCCCGCAGCATCTGCCTACATAAAAGGTAATGGGTGTAGAAGGACATAAAGATACAATCTTGGCTGCAAGTCTTAGTGGCTGGCACCTTGCTTGGTGTCTAGCAGTTAGTAAAAGAGCTGCCTTTCAATTAGAAAAAGCGGGGGGGGGGGGCTTTTATTCTATAAATAAAAGATGACTCAACACATTGAAGTTTTTTGTCTTTTCAATTACCAAGGGGGCTCCTTGAAACAAAGTCGGGGTGTTGCAGTGCACTCCTGCATCACATTCCCACCTTCGCTCAGGTAGACCACTTGAGATAAAATATGTCTTAAGTCATCGCTTAAGACTCCTTTGCATTTTTGGCTTATCCTTCATCATTATTCAATACCGTTGGCATGTTGCCACCTCAATATCAGCACATAGCATAGAAGATACACTTTGCTTGAATATAATAAAAACTGCCAAACAGCTCTGAAACCCAATGTAAATTTGTATTTTAGAGTTTACAATAACATCTCAGTTTAAGAGTATACAGAAAATTGTTTCTGAGTGCTGGCTACGAACAGCAAAAGTATTGTTGACGATTGTTTCCTCGTCAATTTGGCTTTTTAGTCTGTCAAAGTTAGCAACCTTAATCTATTTCTGGAACGCGTAAGGGAACAAAAGTAAATTCTTTTTTTATTTAGCTTGCACCTCCAAAACTAACATGAATGTTATCGGTTGAGATCCTGCTTTATAATGATCATTTTTTTCTAATCCACATAGGAACATTGTGTATAAAGGTGACAATCATTGGGTGTTCATTGCTGGAGTATAGGTGTATTCGCTAGATATGAATACTGTATGTATAGTATAAAGAGCCAAGCTTTGTGTATCTGTGTCTTTTAGCTTTTTAAACCTGCATGCACGATTCATCTCGTTCACTCAGTACTTTATCTATAATCACTCCCCACAACCCCATAAGCAAGCCTGCGGGCTACGATAATGAACTACGTGTAATGGACACGTTGAAAATAAAACTCAATGAGGGTAAAAAAACGAATCTGAACTTAACAAATAGATACTCCTTCGCCACAATCGCAGTGAGATGTATGGAGTCATGGGTCTGGCTGGGGAGAGAGAGGCCCACCATTTTGTCTGCCGTCTTGTCTGCCAACGACCACCAAGTGTGATCTGGTGCGTCATTATCATTCTGGATGTCGTGTTTTTGTTAATCAACATAAATGATTTTGTGGGAGAATGGGATGGTTCATCATGGAGTCTAACGGAGATAGCAAGCAGGAAACGTTTCCATCCCTAAGGAGCATCCACTGAGGTTTTGAGCGATAATCTGCCCAACAATGAGATGCAAAGTGTGCAAATAATAAATGATCAGATGAATGTCATCGTAATTCCCAACGCAACCCAAGTACATCAAGCAATCGTGCAAAAGTGATCCCTCTGAAGACAATAATTGTTTTAACGTGACTGACAATCACATAACTCCCATCAGTTGTCTTTTCCTTTATTCAAAAACTATTGCTCAATGCACAGTGTGTGTGCGTTTGGGCATGTGCAAAAATAGGTGCATGCGTTTGGGTGCATGAATGTGTGTGAATTTGTGTGATGTGTCCTCTCAGGTATCATTCTCCTCCATCTGCTTGTTTCCAGTTTTAAACCACTGCTTTTATCCATATTTTTAATTAGGCAATCACAAGTATTTAAGAAGATTTGTTTGATTTTGTCTTGTCAACTTTGGTTCCACCAGACTATTTTAATCATCATTGTTTCTACCATCTGGAGTAAGTTAACCAGGAGGTAGACCCAAGAGTTTGAAAACGATGTACTTGCCCACGTGCAGAGCATACAAGGACACTAGGTGAAAGCTGAAGTTAAAGTTTATGGCAACTTTAAAAACTAACAATCCACTAAGAGTGGTTTCAATAGTCAATGACGGATGATAATATTAGGGATGGATATTGATGGCATTTAGTGAAATCGAGACTGAAATGTTATTATTATTACCACGCAAAGAGCAATATAATGAGGAGGTAGCAATTTATTTAGCTATTTATCTTAATAACTTATTGACTGCTCCCATATTTTTCTTCCTAAAATAAACATTAGCGGGTTACAGGATTGGATTGGACATTTAAGATGTCCCATATTCCTTATAGCAGAGGAAGTTTTCTTCCCGGTACAAATACAAAACTAATTTCAACCGTCTGAATCCTTTCCAGATTTCCAGATCATTATCACATTGTGTCATATGCTCATTTGAGTTAGAAACTAAAACTCAAAAATATATATATATATGTGTGTGTGTATATATATATATATATATATATATATATATATATATACATATATACATACATACATATCGTCCACATCTTTATATGACTGCTGTCTCTCTCTTAACCTTATCAGGGAATGTAACTGATTCAATTTATTTTAAATAAACAACAAAGGTCCTGATTGATCCATTGGTTTGATTTGGTTGCTGGGTCAATTGCTTGCTTTTTCAATTGATTGGTTGGTTGATAATGGTCAGCCTTCCCTTCCAAATGGTTATAACTGTTATCAGTGGTCAAACAGTCATGTTCCTGGTGATTATAAGCAAAGAGAAACAACACTGAACATTTCCTTCATCAAGGGAAGCAGCCACCAGAATGGCTTTTCACAACAGAAAAGCCATTTCTTTGGCTTGGCTCACCATTTAAATTGTTGAGGCCTGTACTGACATTTTGAAGCTTTGGAAGCCAGTTAATGAAATTGCTTATAATTTCTACCACAGATTGCTTAGAAAGTGATATTCTCAGGCCCTTTACCCATGGTATGTAATTAAAGCGAAAAAAGTTAGCCTTTGCTTTATTTATTTAACCAGGACGGCAACACAGTTTTGCTGCTGTGTGGTGTGCTTAGAAATATACCCGATTGAATAAGTTGGGGCCCAAAACTAGTACAGACCAGACGGATATCACCTTTGTCCTTTAATCTGCCATTGCATTCTTGATTGAAAGTGGGGAAACTGATGCCTGGTGCCTATACTATAAGACACAAGGAGGGCTGGTCTCAGGCCTGACTCAAGGCAGCCCACCATCATCAATCTTACCTGGGAAAGCTCCTAGAAAGCTGTCCAGGTCCCTGTTCCTCACCTCTGACACATGACAGCATAAATAGAAGAGAAAACATGGTGGTGGCTCGATGACGGCAAGCACATCATTTTCAGCCCCACATAAGGAGCCTTCAAGAACCATGTCTCACTTCTACCTGTAACTGCAAAACAGATGTGGCCTCCCCCCTCACAAAAACCCTGGTATTAACTCATGCTGCACGGTTGAGTGCATGTTGGATTGGCCAGAGGATCAGTTCTCAGGCAGGTGGCAGGAGGCTGACTGGCAGCGGTGAAATGAGGGCCCGCACCAGGAAGAGTAGCGACCCCTCTCTTCTTCTGGGTCATCGCCTTCTCCAGCCGCTGCAGTCGCATTTCTTCCGTCTTCCCCTTACTCTGTCTGTCTGGTGGATTTGCTTGCCGGGGACAGTTTACTTAGCTAGCACTCCATATAGTCGATTTCATTTCACCAACAGTGTGTTACGAATGTGGCATGCTAACAAACAAAGATCTTGTGTTTCGCCTGAGTTTTTAGCAATGCAACAAAAAAAAAGTAAAGACAAGCTGCTACGAGTCTCAGGCGGGATGCTCGACAGATTGTAGCTCACAATTCGACAGCGACCTCGCTCAAGGGCAGCCCATAATCCAATCCTTAAGTGTGCCCACAAGAAGGAAATAAAACCAGTCCCGTAGGCCCAGAAGAAAGGACTGAATGGGCATCTGCGCGAGCAGAAATGGCTCGCGTGGTTTTCTGCTCGTTACTTTTAAACACTGGTTGATATTGTTTACCAAGCAAATGTCCTAAAGTGCCTGTTTCTGGTCGAGCTTAAGTATTTTTTTTTCACTCACATCAAGGAATAGCAATCATAACACAACAATTGAGCGATCTGGCCTCTACAAAGGAGCATAGTACAATGATAAATAACAGACATCTGCATGGGTGGGCGTGTTGCTGTGTGTCAGCTGCACTTTTTCATCGGACATTATTGCACAATGATAAGCTATTACGGGGAATAGGAAGAATTTGAATGGCGTACAGACTTCTATAGAAAGCGTCTTGAATTTTTGTCACCTGCTAGATTGGAGGGTACACGACGAGTTAGTCGTTCTATTATATGTTACCGTCTGGTTTTTAATTAAGGGGGAGAATGAGTTTGGCTTGTTAGACTCCAGGCTATGTGAAATACACCCCTAACGCAAGACTGTGAGCGTGGAACACTTTGCTGTACCTTTTTATTTTTTTGGGTGTTCAGCTGTGCAGCTGTGATGCTTTGATGGTGTGATGTCTGTGTGAAGTGAGAAGTGAGGGATGTGTTTTCTTACATCAGTGGTTTAATGGATGCCTGTGTCCACTGAGGCCCATCAGCTATGTGGCGCTTGGTGAATATTTCACTTTAAACCAACAATCCCGAATCAATACTGAAAAAGCACATACTGAGTCATAGAATATGTCTCTCTTCCGCATCATCTGCAAGACATTGAATAGTTTGTATAAGACATATATATGCACATCTGTGTATAAAGAAAAAAATTAACATAAGGTATTGATTGTAAGCTCAAAAATTGCATTTACAAAAATAGATATTTTTACTGGAGGAAAAGCATACTTGCTGAAGTATTATTGTCTGTTCTGGTTTAAAACCCCTTCAAACTGACCATCTGCCAAACTATTATCTCTCCTGTGAACACAATTTGTCCAGTTGGAACCGTGAAGCACCAACCTTTGGCATGGCTCTGTGCATTGATTTAGTCTGTTCTTCGGACAACAATGAATCACAGGCGGTGCTGTTTTCTGGGTAGATTAAGTACAGTACTAATGAAAAGATTTGGCTGTTATTTTGAAGCGATTTTGGAGCTAGAAAACCTAATGAAGCTTTCCCAGACTTTAAATCCTGTTTTGTATACTCTAAGGAGCAGTGAGTACTGATACGTTACACAGTTTGTAGTCCAGTAAGGGTGCCATTTCAATAAAATATAATGTAGGCATTTGCATTCCATTACAGAAATATGTCAGATATTACATAATAAAATGTTTTGATCAACTAAATGTTCACACCGGCAATACGCATGGATACTTTTATGCTGCGTTTAACACATCAAAATAATAGGTTTAATACATCGTTTCTTTTAACCCAGGCGGCTGGCACAGTCCTGGACCCAATCGCGAGGGGGTAAAAGACATCCAAAATATGCATAAACACACATCGGCAGTTGGAACAATGCCTGTTCTGTTCCCCTCCTGCGAGTGATGCAATCCTGCTGTGGGAGACTAAAGTGCTTAATATAACTTCAAGGAGTAATTAAGGCGGGAACATCACGGCTGAAAGAGACTCCGGCTCTGAGCTGTAGGGCGATGACAACACCATAAAAGAACCACGGCGCTTACTCTTTTAGTCCGACAGAAATATCCAGCTGGAAAATAACACATACTTAGAAGAAGTTCCGAGAATAATTGGGCTGAATCTCGAAGGGTCTTTTTCGTAGCATGAGCTTTTACAGTGAGCCTATACTTTATGAACCATAACGGTTGTGTAAAATGATGCAAAGCGAACCTGATCCAAAAAGGAAAATGGTTTTGAGAGTAATTGGTCTCATGATTTTTCATTGTATCCCTAATAGTTCATACACTTCTTCAATTCTAACACAATGTACATCAATGGCCAAAAGCAAGGTTTTTACTACATACTAGTAATGGTTTTCATTATGTGGCTATGACAGCAGGATACAGAACAACAAAAGTAATGTGGGTAATAAACTGAAAGTTGGATTACAAATAAATCATATTGAGGTCCTACTTAAAATGATGAACAAATTAACCCTTCTAGATGAAGAACAACCGAAAACAAAAAAGCAAAGACAACAGTGTACCGGTCCCTTCAACCCGGGGTGTGCACCGGGAACATGACAGCAGGAAAGGCTGGTTTTCAGCATGCTGCCCTCCTCCAAGACAATGTTAGATAGCTACTCCCTAGGACTAGAGCAACTGTCTTCCCATATGAGTGGGCGACTACTGAATTTTGAATGTGTGTTTGTAGGAAAAGAAAGATAAAGAAACTTTGACTGGGGAATGTTTTAACCTGGAATATGACCCACCTCCATGATCACTACTGCAGTGTAAATTCCATGGATCACGTTCCTTACAATAATAATAATGGTGCTTATTTTTGCTGTCGTTATTTCACACAAAGAAGGAGGGAAGTTTAGTGGCATGGGCGATGGACTCTGACACAAAAGATTCTGGGTTTGATCCCCAATTTCTGCAGCCGACCTGTCGACATACTTGCCTGACCCCCCCCCCTTTTAATTACTTTCTTTTATCTATATAAGATAAGAGTCTCCTAATGAAAAAAAAATTATAGTTCATGAATAGTTAATGTTTAGATCATGGCTAACTGATGAATTGAGACTCAGGCAGATGATTAGGGTAAAGATAGAAGGCTCACCCTATCACCTGAAGTCTGGGGCCTTTGATAAGATCCAACTGGCTATACAGACCTGATTAAGATCCACCAAGACTCATTTCAATATGGCTGTGACAAGCCACATGTAACTGGAACAAAGCTCAATGAAAAAAACAAAACATTTTACCTGACGAGAATTCTGGGGCCAGGTCCAATTAAGATTCGCCCTCCCTTCGGCCTTTCCCCGTCGCCTCATGGAGCCGGCCTCGAGCTTCAAGGTCTAAACTGTGTGTTCACTGCCCAGATAGGCAAACCCAGTGGCCCTTAGAACATTCTAGACATTTAATGATGATCATTGCTGTTCAGAGCTTTACATTGGGGACTGAGAGAATGGGAAAAGCCACGACAAATCAAATAGCACGCAGTTAGAGCAAGAAAGGTAATGAACTGTTATTTCTTCTTTGGACTACAGCGAGCTCCAAAAAATTATTTTATCAAAACAAATAGTTTCTAGAGCCCGATTTCTAGTCATGAAACGCAATCATTACTGCTACATGTGACATTTTCAGTTAGCTACACACCCATACCTGGCTGGCCACGTGAAGAAAGCTTTATGTTGAACTGAAAAAAGCTTAATTCGACATGTTTGTCTTAAAAGCCTCCAGTTGCATAACACATTGCATGCATTCTCCGCACACAAATATAATTGGCATTTATTTTTTTAGTTATGTCACATTTTGTGTGTGTGTGTGTGTGTGTGTGTGTGTGTGTGTGTGTGTGTGTGTGTGTGTGTGTGTGTGTGTGTGTGTTGGTTGAGTGAGTGAGTGAAACTAATGTTGGTTGTTCTAGGAGTTTCTGGCAATTAGTGGTGCTCATAAAATGATTTAGTTTCTAGAAGGGAGGTTGTGTTTTGAGGTGTTAGGAAGTGTCGGTTTGATTTGGGTAAGGAACATACTTGCAGGAGCCCACGTGGAATTGCTGGTGGTCATTCTTTTGATAAGTTATAAACTGTGTATGTGTCTTTGTGTATGCTGCAGTGTCTGCCATTTCAATCTGTATTCCCATATGCATTATGTCAGCACCATTATATCAATTGTGTTGCTTATTTAGCTAACTTTATAAAGTCTGTTTTTGTCAAGTACTATAATTTTTCCCCCCCAAAGGGAAAACCATATCTTATTGTTTTAGGAATTATCAAACTATCAAACTTCACTCTCGTGAAGTGTAGTGTGGAATTACTGAGTTGTATAACACAATCTGAGATATTTGCTTTTCTTCTGTTGGTTGCGTTCTTCGAACGCAGAGGTAATTGTGGTTAGCTCACTTCGAGAACAGCAGTACTATGACACATTTCCTTTTTTAGTTATCTTCTTAAGCCTAATTTGTTGTAAAGCTGCAAATGAACAGACCTGACACGGTACAGAACCCATCTGGGTCATAAAGGGCTGACAAAGACAGAAGCTCATCCAAGCTACATCAAGGATGCTGTTAATTACTCCCCCCCCCCCCCCCAATTCTATTTTCATGCATAACAAACCCATACAAAAGTACTGTATAATGCTAACAGGCATTTTGGGGTAATAGAATAGCAATTAGGGATGTACCAATCAGATTTATTTTAGGCCGATACCGATCACAGATATTTTTAATGTGTGACTGGTCAGCCCATCCGATTCCAATAACAATGATTTCCTCTTATCTTGTGAAAACACATTTCCATGAATCAATTGAGGCAAAGCAACATGTCGAATATTAAACAACATAAATAACCAGTATGCAAAGGAAGCGTATACCGCTCGACATTGATTAATATAGACTATGCCATAAGTATTTACGTAACACCGACTCTTCATGAAGGCCCCGCCAATAAAAAGAGCTCTGTCAAATGCTTCACTCACAAAACAAGACAACAGTATTTTGGCATCTGCTCATCTTCTATTGAAGCAGTGGAGTAAAAATAGTTAGTTGCACACAAAGCTGAAGGAATCAGTGGGGAGTTGCCTTGTCCTTCACATAATTAATTCGGTTCAACTAACCTGGGGATGAATAATGAATAGTGTAGGTCTACTATTTAAGTGCAAACCTAAAGATGCAGTCTTGTTATTGCATACTAAAACCGAGATCAATGAATCAGGCTTTATCTATGCTTGAGTGTTGCCTACCTTTATTGAGAGTCAGGGCATTTAAAGAAGAATTCTGTTACATGCAGGACAAAAATTAATTGTTTCACTGACATAATGACAGCACGTCTTGTCTCAAATTTTTCTTGTGCATATTGGTTTTTGAGTCACATGATTGGCTCCTGCCAATCGGCCATTGGCTGATTACGATCACGTGTTGCTAGTTTCAGTGCATCTGTACTAGCAATATCATATATCGTTTTATATCTGGCTATCGGTTGACAGAAGCAGCAGGGATTTTTCACCTGGATCTACTATGAATGTCTGCAATCAGATTTTAGTCATTCACAGACCGGGGCCTTCACAGTTACCGTGATAGTGCTAGCTGCCCTTTTAGTACCTTCCCTATCATTGGATCATCTCTCGTGCTCATATCCTTACTGATTTGCTGATGTCGATCAAATGCTCTAGCCTCAAATGACAGCAGCGGATAGTAAGAACGACCCAAGATCAGCAGCTGCAGAAATTGTAATAAATGTGAAAAAAAAATTAACAAGCGCTTATAACGACAGACGGTTTTGCGATCGGTGTAGATATGGAGGCCTTCTTAATCGCATACAGCCGTGATATGCCGTCGTATTGAATTTTCTTTTTAACGAATGCCAAATGTCACACATGTCAAACCGCACGCTGTTATTATAGATATTCTGGTTAATAAATCTTGACCTGCACAACGTCCCACACCTGCTGTCAATTTTATCCCGTCGTCGTGGAAACGGAAGCACCAGGCCCTCCGGCAGGTTATCAGACACGGTCTGTAGTAATGCAGATGGATGAAGGATAAGTCCAAACTGATGGGACGGATGATGGACAGCTGTATCCAGGGATAAATCTGGTTGTCTGCGGTCCAGCCAAATTGACAATCCCTGTGTGTTATGAGGGGTCCCATTTCAGACGATAGACGGTATGTTATTCTGCCTCCGTCACACGTGTTAGCTCAACGCCGTCCGGCAAGGAGGAACTCCCGGAGCTCTGTGGCTCGAGAGGAAATATGTGTGAAATGATATGAAATTCTCCATAGCCAAAAGTGACAAAAACGATAAGTCAAGTCAACCGCTACATCTGCCCCATCCTATGGAAATGTAAATCAAATTTATAGCCAAAACTAATGAACACACCTGCAAAAAGACATTCAATCACCCAGGGACTGTGTGTGTGTGTGTGTGTGTGTGTGTGTGTGTGTGTGTGTGTGTGTGTGTGTGTGTGTGTGTGTGTGTGTGTGTGTGTGTGTGTGTGTGTGTGTGTGTGTGTGTGTGTGTGTGCTAGGCTTTGTACTGACAGGTAGAAAGCTGTTAGCTTGCTGCGAATATTTCTCACAACCAATCCCTATTTTAATCATGATTAGAATTGAATCAATGAATTAATCAGTAAAGTAATAAGTTATTTTCCCACCAAGCGTTTTCTTGGTACATAGTAACTACCTGAGCATGTCTGTTTTATTGAGAACTTTAATCAGGCAATGTGGCATCGTTAGATGCTTTTGCGTCTTGACATTCAGCATATTAAGCCTGGGCGATGAAACAAACAGAATCAATTGCGACGCTCAAAAGCCACCCCTCACTAAGTCATTAAGGCAGCAGTGCATGTTGCTGACACTGCCATCTTGTCCGCCTTTAAGTCGCCGGCGCAGGTCGCAGGAAAACTTCTGCGAGGAGTTTTTAAATGTATTATTCTCAAAAGCCTTTGTTAGATGTACATTACGCACAAAACAGATTGCATTTTTCTGCAGAACAGTTGGCCTTAATTTGTTGTTGTTGAGTTGTTTTTTTAAAGTGGCTTGATTACTGAATTAGCGCGGAAGGAGAATGTTTCTCTCATGTCTCTCGGGGATAAGCAGCAGTAACGTCGCTGTTGTTTATTTATGACGCTAATATATGTATAGATATGGTTTATATTAGCGTACTATTTGTCAGTAGAGTATTGCGCAGGCTTGTTTTTTGTGATGTGACTATGGTCTGTCACAATCCTTTAACTTCGAAACGAAAGCTGAGTAATTGCGTGAAATCTGTGTTCCACGTGATGAAAAACAATGCTTTAATAGCACACATCTTCATTCATCCAACCAATGCAGGGGACCTGACCCCTCGTAATCGACTAGGCGATTCATTGCGGGGCTCTTAGCCCAACAAAGGTTTGTGTAAGTTTAGTAATCTTATGTTTAGTAATGATAAGCACATGCTTTCATTGTTGCAGTCTCCAAAAGGTTAATTGTAGTTGAAGCTTAAAAAGGTTAGTCCGCCAATGCTGACTGACTGTCCTGGCAAGACGGAGTCCCCTGGTGTTCGACAAATTGTACAATGATGACGCCGTGCAAGGAACACCGCGCCATAATGCTCCGAGTGAAATGTATAGCAGGCAACGTGGCTCTACGGCGGTGGTGTTCTCCAAGAATCTCATCTCATTAGCAGCTTAATGTAGTGTGAAAGATATTGAATAATCAAACAGATATTCACGCTCCGAATTACAGTGATCTGACTCGGGAAACCGAAGACGCCAACCCCCCCCCCCCCCGCTATGAGTCCCGTGTGTATTGTTGGAGAGAAGACCGGGCTCCCAAGCCGTCGGGGCAGCGGCACTCCTTAGAGCCATCGTCAATATTTATACACAATATTGTCTCCTGCTAGCTGTACAGTAAACAGTAAAAAGCGAGTGAAAAATGGCTCTGGTGCAGGTGTAACGCACAAAGACGCTATAAAATACATGTTAGACCAGACTGTGCGTAATTCGGCGAAAACTATCACCGAAGTTTTGTAAGACCAAAACTGTCTTTATAAAAAGTACTATTGAATGTTAAAATTAAATATGTCAATGATAAAAATGTATCACCACTTATGAGGATAATAGAAAAATTGATTTATGACTAGTTGACTAAAGGAAGGAGGCTTGCTCTTTGTAGGCAATGTATATCGTACAATGCACTTCCTACCCCATGGTTTCCAATACCCCATGGTTTCAATCACTTTGACGACCGACATCACAAATGACAAATTTTATATTTGTATGTGTTATAGTCACATCTCACCAGTAAAACATTTTTAATAAAAATCCTTTCCTACGACATCCATACAGGCTGCAGCGTATAGCTTCAAGGTCAATTCCATGATGATACCATGGCAACAATGGACGTCACACGCTCCTTCCGATCGCTCTGTGTGGGCGAGGGTTTTGACGTTGAATGATGGTTGCCTTAACTTCCCCTGTTTAGCTCCCCCCCGCCTCACCTTACTTTCCCCTCCCTTTCCCCCTCCCTTGAGCGTAAGCTGCAGCGGCAGAACCGTGGCTTGTTAGCTGTTGCCTCTGGTGGGCTCTTCGCACGTCGGCCGTAGTCTCGTTAGAATATTGTCTGTGACAACACCCTGCGGTGTGCAGCGCTGTATCTTTGCCCTGGCCTCTCATCTTCGGCACCACCACAAGGAATAGTTTATTAGCCCACTGCAGGCTCCCCGTGAAGAATGGAGCCAAGGCAGTCCGTTCGGTTCAGCAGTCGCAGCTACGACCGTGTGTACCCAAGCACAATTAATCGGTTCTGCTTTTTCTCGTGACGCAAGGCTGTCATTCTTGGGATGGAGTTGCCTATTTCGTAAAGGCCTTGAAGGAGAGGACACATCACATGTCTATTGCGTGTGCGTGCGCTGGCTGACTGGTGTTTGGATCTGTCTCTGTGTTGGTATTTATTCAAAGCAACACAAAAAAAAGCCTAGCTATACAAACAGAAAAAAATCGGCTAAATATTACGCTCTGGATTTCAAAGATAAAATTCTGCGGATTTACATAAACCCAGTTGACCCCCTAAGGGCATGTGGTTCTCCCCTCCATTTCAGTGCATCTTTTAGAGCAGTTGTGTGTCTGTGCTACACTGCAGAGGCAGGCATTGCAAACGGCACTCTTCCCCCGTTCCTGCTAGGGTTGAGCTTAAGATACAATAAAAGTGGGGTTAGTTGTTTACTCTTTGTTATGACGGAAAAACGGGTAACAGGTTCAGTGTAAAAAAAGCAGTGGGGGTTGGGTGGGGGGGGGGGTAGAGATTCCTCAAGCATACCTTGCAAGGTGTATATACCTTCGGAGACACGTTTGGTATGCTAACAACACACAAGGTGATAGTATTACAGTGGGAAAAACATACACAACACAACATTCACTTGTATGTTTATCTTGTCTATACAACGAAAAAACATGTTGTTTTATGCCTCAATATGTGTGATAAGTAGGTTAGGAATGTGTTCTAATTGAGTCGTGATAGATGGATTCAAGACCTGTGGGTACCGTATTGGTAAACAAGAGATAGAGATATAGCACATTGTGAACTCAGTGTATGCTGTAGAAAATGTAGCAGCTGTATTTGATCTTTTTGCACCTTTGTTTTTCCTCACTCACTTTGATTGGCATGTATTTCTTAGTGCCAGACAGACGAATGGAATACTTTGTGCAACATTGAGCAAAAATGCATATTTATGCTGTGCCTTCCTAACATGATAAAACTCTCCAAATGAAATGCTTCCTCTTGTACACATTGTTATCCGTCATTAACAGAGTGGCTACAAGCACATTTGCTTGTCGTTTATGTTCTCGATATTTATGCTTCAAATATGTAAATAATACAATACTGAAAATATGATGCTTGTTTGAAGTCTAAATTATAAAGCATATATTAGGAAACACATTTTCACAGTTCAGGGTAAATATAAAGCGACACTCAAGACCATAGTTATTGTGCCATAACTAAATGGTTAAAAAACGAACAACGTCATAGCCATAGTAAGAATAGTTCAAAACATTCCTGAAAGAGCAGATTCTCCGAAGCATTACCTCTAAGTAACAAGCGCGTTTGAGTTTGCTTCAGGGATATTCATTACCACAATGAGGAACGGCATTGTACTGTTGAACACATTAGCATTGGAGTTTAGATTCTGATTAGATGTTGAGCGAAAATCACCAAAGAAATGTTGTTAATACTTTTATTGGGTTTTCTCTTTGATGGCTTCACTGTTGCTCTGTTTGCAAGGAGAAAATGACTTCTCTCCTGTTCAAGTCATGGTCATCTTATCCTAATAATAATGGCACATAAAAAATCCTTGTCAGGAAAACATTCAGAAAAGCGTTTCATGGCGTAATACAGCTGGGCGCGAATACAGGATCAAAGCATTAGGGATCTTACACTTGAAAGCTCACCGTGGCCATAAAGAAATCAACATACCTTGTATCTATGTACAATATATATATGTTTGACCCAATAAATTGTTTTAAAAATTCTCAGCATTCATATTAAAAGTCCCTCCTATGTGGTCTTATGACTTCATTTTTATTCTGTATATAAATATTCTGTTTGAGATTGGGACGAAAGAAAAACACCTCGGCACTCATGCATGTTAGAAAGTATACATTTTTGTGGAAAAATGTACTGTCTATATTTCCATTCAACAGGAAAATTGAAACTAGAATACCCTTTTCATTGCTCTTAAGGAATGTTGATAGCTTTCTGTCAAGCCGCAGGGTCTTATTTCTCTGGATGAATGACACATAATCCTATAAAGTGTGCAGTTTCTAAATGGGGGGGGGGGGGGGGGTATATAAAACTGCACAAAGCACCTTTCTGCAAGTTTACATTTAGATTGTTATGGGAAACATGTTTTCTTCCCTTTAAGTGAACCATCGTGTGAACCAATCTTTT
This sequence comes from Gadus macrocephalus, assembly GCF_031168955.1. Taxonomy (NCBI): domain Eukaryota; kingdom Metazoa; phylum Chordata; class Actinopteri; order Gadiformes; family Gadidae; genus Gadus; species Gadus macrocephalus. Next base: position 18,719,381 of record NC_082388.1, on the reverse strand, counting down.
TTCTGACTATCTCGTATAGCCAGCTAAACGGATCACATAATTTGTATTCCAACAATCTTATCAGGATTCTTTAACATCATACACACTGTTTCTGGTATAGTTTTGTACTTATGTTCTGTAATCACGCACTTGAAAGTTGTCTCACTTGGCATTAGCTTCCTAAGCAGGCATATCAACTTCAAATTGTTGTTTTAGCTTAATTGTCTCATGCTAGCGACATTCGCTTTAATGGCAAACTTACGTTTTAAAACCAAATTTTAACACTGACAGCTATAGTAAGTCTGTGTGTGTGTGTGTGTGTGTGTGTGTGTGTGTGTGTGTGTGTGTGTGTGTGTGTGTGTGTGTGTGTGTGTGTGTGTGTGTGTGTGTGTGTGTGTGTGTGTGTGTGTGTGTGCTTGTGTCAGTCAAACACTAGTTTGCTAAGTGGCAGTTCAACTTTTCTGTTTGAACCATTTTGTAGAATTTGGCGGATGGAATAAACTTTTCTCAAGAAAGCTGTACACAGTTCCTCTAATGTCCTATTGCACTTCAAACGTGTTCAGACACCGACGAAAACTATCTGCAGTGTTTATGTCAATTTAAATGTGTCACATATCATACCTACGCGGCACAGGTGGTTAATTATTTACACAGGTATCCTGTTAATAACTTGGCAAACTCTTCCCTTCACACCGTTTTAAATGCTAATACGGCGTGTGATGCATTAAAGATTCAGCTGCATGCTCGGGACTTGCCGTGCCGACGCCCACCACTGTACTGATCTGTGTGTCCACAGCATGTATGTGACTAGGCCGTGGCAAGTGTTCAAGTCACCCACAGGCACACAAGCTGGGTCTTGCTGGTAAAAATACCGTATGAGAAGTGCTGAATTATTCATGGTAATTCATTGTCATGTTAGTTAATGCCGTTTGTTTATGGAATATCCTGTCCAGGTGCAATCTATTGTTAGATGCAGGAGAATATTTAAACTGGATGCTATTTTCACAATAGATGATAAGTAGAGGGGTTATGCGTGATTTATGCACGATTAGCTGAGGCGGAACGGTCAAGCTTGCTGAATGTTCAAACTGGACTCATTTTGTGTGGTCGATTTTTGTGTGGGCGGTTGGTTGAGTGGGTAGGTTGGGTGGGTATGTGTATGTGTTTGTGTACGTGGAGTGGTGGGTTTGTGTGTTTTTGTGTGTGTGTTTTCGCATGTGTGCCTGTGAGGGAGTGCATAAGTATCTAGAACATAACTCAACATTCACAAAGTACCACATTGTAAAGGAAAGTTACGTTGAAGACGAACAGCCAATGTCACCGCTCAATATGATAATATGTTTCAAATGTTTTAATAGGTTTCAAATGCAAAATACTATACGCAAGTTTAAACGTTACATGAAACCTTGTGCAGACCTTGTGTTGTGCTATCCATATTCATGTACTATTTTATGACAATTAGCATAATTCATGTTCATATTTATTGAGACAGTTGTACCATGTACAGTAAAAGTCAAGTAAGTTGTCCCCTACATAAATGTGTATTAATCTATGTGCTACGTATTCTGAAGGCCAATGAAACATTGACAATATCAGTGCGATTTCGTTCATATATTGTTGGTGAAGCGGTACGTGTATTCATATTGTTCCTTACCGTTTAGGGTCCACAGTGCGCAGATCAGAATACACTGCAAACCAGTTATTGTGTTTAGCACACAGTTGATTTGATAAAATAATTATGCATAAAACATTATTGTATATATATATAGGGATCAATGCGAGGGAATTATCCACACAAAGTTAAGTGATCCTTATATGGTCTGATGTTCTGTTGCTTGAGACATGGTCGGATCCCTTACAAGTTGCTAGGTCATGCGCTGTTCTCGAGAACGGAAAGTTTAACACACACAATCAACCCCGGCTCAGAAAGTCACGGCTTTCGGACTGCGCTGCAAAATCTTCGGAGCAAGAACCCTCCAGGAAGAAATCTAACGCTTTGAGGTCGTGTGTCCTCCCCTGAAGTTGTGGCGGTGCTTTCTCCATGAGAAAAACAATGGAGTGGGGCGCGCACGCTGTCCAACCGCATCTCAAAGTTAACACATTGATGAGAAAGATCGACAGGACTAGGCAAACAAGTTAAACGGCAAAGCAAACAGAAACAGTATCTCTCCCCGAAGCACCCAGGCAACGAAATGTTGCTGATTCCGCTAGGGCCATAGAGATCACCGCAGAGATAGCAGAACGAATAGGCAGATATGAGACCCTTCTCCGTGCTAGAGAATACTCGGTTCACAAACTTGTTTAAGGGGCTTGACCTGTTGTTGCACGATTACTTCCCACACACATTTTGCCCGGAAACATTCACATCAGAAAAACAAATTGACGTGGAGTTGTCAGAAAAAGTCTTCTATTGCGCTGCAGGCACGGTTGGACGTCCGGAGATGTAGAGCAACCTCACTGTAACGGCTCATTAGAGTAGACTGGAAGATAATAAGCCCAGCCACCCTTTGATTTCATGATGATAGGCTAAACTTTGAAACAGCGGTCCTATTGGTTGTAAGGCACTGCTGTGTGACTTCAGTTTTCCATATGCTGCTGATCTGTGCATTCATTTGTTGAAGTAGCGTATAAATTACTATTTTATAGTTTGTGCTATTCAGCAGGCACTCATGTTTGGTTTATGTTTCCATATGCTGCTGGAAACCAAACGATCCATGTTGTGTACTGTTATATGTTTTTTTAATCTAAATACAAATGAGAAATTCCGGCATTTATATCGATAACATATAGAACCGTACCTTATCGTACCAAACTGTGAATTTGGGAAATCGTTTTAGATATATATATATATATATATATATATATACGTATATGATATAGTAAAACAAAAACAGTTTCTCTTGCGTTTTCCGATCCATTCCGTGCGACTTTGATGAAACGCTGTGATGGAAGTGGATTCTCATCTGGCGATGGGCTCTGACCCTGGTCGAGCAGACGGAAATGGCAGGATGATTTATGATATTCATCCAATGTAGTCCATTGGATTGAGGAGTGGCCCACGGCGATGCAGGGGAAAACAATATGTCCTGAATATGAATGTTTGCGAGTCACCGCTGAATCCCCTTCCTTAGGTATAGATGGACGCCGGGGATGGTTTAACCTCTCTCTCTTTATTGTACTGAAAGGGAGAGCTCAGATCTGTTCTAAATTGTTACCTGTATTTGTCCATTTGATTGAAATAGATTCGCTGGGCGATCGAGGAGTGAGTAGGGCTGGCCATGTGCCGTAAATTCACTTTTTTCATGACATTTCATGACAGGCGTCTCATGACATCTTTTTGGGTTTCGATCCTTCTCTGTTGTTTCTTCCTCTATGTTAAATTCAAGCGTTAAAACGGTCGTGTCAATCATGAAATAATTTCATAACAAAGACCCAAAGACGCATGCCCTGTTGTGCCCGCGACCAAAAACATGTAAACAACAGTCCTACCCTGCTGGAAATGTGTCGCAGCAACACGTCGCCAAGTGGAATACACGTTTCCTATTAGTTACTGAACAATGATCAAGCTGCCATAAAGTCTCTTTGGGGAGAGTTCTGTCTGTTGTCACCGTGAGTGCTTACATCTGGGTCGCTGTTGACACCACCATCCATTATTTGCCTCTTTTCCAAATACTGTATCACAAAAGTGGAGCCTATTTGAAAGGCGCCTGACACATGCCGATGTATTGAATCATTGCGTGCTGTACCTGTCTGCCAGGGCCTTTTCGCAGTGGAAACCCTGTCGGAGCAGACATCACGTGAAAGTGGCGTTTAAGAGCAAGGCTAGCGGGCTAAATGTACGGCGGTCAATTGAGTGACGCAAACAAACTCTGTTCCCTTGTGAACAATGCAGAAAATAATTACCTACTGAAGGGAAACATCACACATGGTGATCTTTCTTATATAAAGGAGCAATGCTAGGGGGTGAGTTGTGAAAATGCCGCCGTCTGAGACTTTCAATCAGTTTCAGAAAAACATTGGAAAAGTTAAATCGTTGAGTTCATACCCGTATTCACTTGTTTGAAGCAGTATTATAATATAAATTGTAATTGTTGTTTTAAATCTTCAATTTGTTAAAAATATTAATCTTAGAGTAATATGTTCCGAAAATGCAAGGTGTTGAATTTCATGTTATTTTATACGATATTCTATCTATCTTGCTAAATTCATCTTTCTACAGAATCCCCCAAACCCCCCGCCCTGAAATACTTCACCCCTTGCTGTTTTTACTGTACACTTTTCAGAGGGACACAAACATCCCATAATTTTGACCAGAAGAAAAAGGACTGACGCATTTATTGTTTGATGTGGTATCAATACACTGTCTTGTCCTTTAGGTGTGTCCTTTAACCTATACGCTGAGCGCCAATCCTGTGGCGCTTTCGACTACCGGTATCTTAAATCTCACCTCTTGAGTCCCTCTGGATTGGTGACCTTGTTTGTATTAGAGAGGTTATAGTTTAATCGAAATTGTCCCGACGCTGACCGGCTTAGATTGGCAGCGAAAACAGCCAATATGTTGTGAAGCGTATTGGGTTTTAAGGGGTTCTGAAAGTGATCCTGATATGCTGCAAAAAGCAGCCCTCAGTTGCTGGTTTGACCTCAGCCTGCCTCACAGACAACAGTTCTTAACCACGGGGATTTTTTCGCAGACGCACAGGGCCTATTTGTTTTGCCTAATGATGCAAAAAACGGTTTTCCGTGGCATGTTTTACATTCAAATCAAAGAATAGATTGTAACGCTTATGCTACCTTGATGAAGCTGCCGTTGTTTTTATAGGGGGGAGCTCCCTCCGAGGCCCGTTTAACAACGGGATTATTTGTCTAAAAAACACCTAGTTTAGATATCGTACGTGGCCCTGAGGCAGGGAGGGCACTGCCTCTGCAGCATCCATTTTAAGCTGCTGCTTCCCAATGGAAATGAACATTTAAGCATATCAATTTGAAGTCAATGGTAGGCTTTACTTACACCGGCAATATTTAAATCCATTAACCCTGATAAACCAATTACGGATATAGTTTTAATGAAGCTGATTCTTGTATGAGTGGGCAACCGGCGCAGGCGACCAAACACAAAGTGCGGACATCATTTTTTTATTGCACATTTAATGTTATGCCAGAGTCAAACAAAATTCTGGTCCTGGGTGGGCGTCTGAGTGTGGAGGAGGGCGCCTGTATGCCATCCATTATCATCTCAAGTTCAGGAACAACAACTTTAGCGGGGGAAAAAACAACATCAACGAAGGCTGTGTGTATGAGATACAATGCCAGCGGAGGTTATCAGGTGATAAGGGCGTGTGAATGTATTCCCGTGCATGAATGCGCGAGAGCTGGTCGGATCACCGCGGCACTGTGTGCTTGTGCACACTCGGCGTCTGTGTGTGTGTGTGTGTGAGCATACTGTATCTCCTCACCGCCTTGTCTTGTCGTCCCGCCGACAATCGGATTATGCGTGCGCTTTTGTGTGTCGTTAGCATACCGCATCTCCTCCTCACCGTCACCGTGTCCCTAAACAGATGCAGCGTGGACAGCAAGGTGACGCGGGTGGCCTGGCTGAACCGCACCACCATCCTGTTTGCGGGCAGCGAGAAGTGGACCCTGGACCCCCGCGTGGTGCTCATGGAGAACACGCCGGTCAGCGAGTACAGCATCAAGATCCTCAGTGTGGACGTCCACGACGAGGGCCCCTACGTGTGCACCATCCTCACCAACAAGAAGCCCAAGTCCACCAAGGTTCACCTCATCGTTCAAGGTGAGTGCGCACTTCTTTTTTCTCTTGATTCATTATTTAATTCAATGAATAACTCAATTTATTTCTTTTTTTTGCTTTAATAAAAGCTATACATTGACTTTAAGAGAGTGGTTACAAAAAATTGCACACGCACGTTAGGAGCACGTTACAACACATGCATACACGGCAGTCACCTCGGGCAAGGCTATAAAGATAACAGCACATTGCAGTATCGACAGCTTGTGTAGTCTCTTCCCCTACTGCGACTCACACATAGGACACATCCATGGCTTACAAAAGACTAGATGCACAACGCACACACATTGGGCAACCCTGTACAGATAAGATCACAATACCGTTCCTACACGGTGTGTAGTCTCTTCCCCTACTGCGACTCGCACATAGGAAACATACAAACCCTACAATACACTAGATACACGCACACATTGGGGCAACACAGATAACATCACAATACAGTACCCACACCGTGTGGAGTTATTTTCTTCTGCTGCTGCAACTCAATTGCAATTGAACACAACACACACATGGGGACAACGGGTTGGTAGTTTCTATTTATTTGTCGGTACACACTGCAGGAGTTGTGGGACTAGTGGCACGCTTTTGAACCAAACTAACTGTTGGAAGTGGAGAAAGTTGCGCCTCCAAAAAGAAAATCATTGGCTCGTGCATGTGCCCTTTTATTTTTTTACTTCACTTAAAATCCACTATATATTAGAGCTGTTGCTGAAAATGGGCGGGGGTTTAATTTGGGGCTGCTGATAGATATTGATTTGGGGACACTGAGAAATATCCTGGCTCCCTTTCGGAGCAAAGGCCCACTAAATCAGCTGTCAGCAGATAGACCTTTGTTATAATTTACGATGAAATCAATTTCATTTCACGCTCAGTTTTCTGAAAAACAATCTATACCTCTCGTGCCAGGGATGGGAGGTGTACATCATGGACGCTGAGCTAAACTTAATCAGGCGCTTTAATTAAAAGTAGTAAGGATGCAAAGAGAGATTTTTTTACTCCAATCAATATGAATGTTATACGAAGATACACTTCATATGAAGGGGATTTTTTTTGTGTGTACATTGGCAGCGGTGGAAGTCTGAGCAGCAAATTGCATCACTGGCTTCTTAAAGTAAATTGATTTTTCCCTGATTGACAGAAAATATGAATGGATGAATGATTTCTATGTAGACTAACAGAGAGGTACCTAGACACTACGTTTCTCATTATCCCCACTCTCTGTGCATCTGTGTTGATGTCAAAAACAGTTTCTGGCAGAGTTTGAATACAGAATAGCAAGGGGATTGGAAGAAAGCTATGGCAAGTGATGGACATAATTCAGCAATTACCGAGTAATGTATTCGTATTGTCAAATGTTTAAATGGACCATTGTTAGGAAGCGCACACAAGTTTCAATATATATCTCTTAAACCGTTTTCGCATTGAGCAATGCCATGTTTCCATTAACCCCATTTTTGCCTGAAGATTCAATTGGTGGTTTTTTTGCACCCACAGTAAGTCCAATGGGACATCAGTGAATGTGCAGTGCCTGTTGTCAGACGTGTGCGGCTGTTTCCGTTCTGAAGTCAAGAAAAAACTGTCTGGAAATCTCTGGTATTCCTTCGATTGATTTGTTTCGATTTATTGCCCATCTGCTGGCTCCGTCGTTCGTCAGTGCATTGTCTTTAAATAGAGAGTGCGTATCGAAAACAGCTTGCCTTGACGTCGGTGCTATTGGTGGAATGCGCGCTAATGGCTGTGATTAATCCGATGCATTGATGAATGTGTTAGGCTCGGGCCCGCAAACGCTCGCTGTCTATCATGTAACATGAGGGAGACAAAGCGGGTAGCGGGGAAAGAAGAGGGAGCAGGAAGAGGATATGAGGAAGGTAGCGATGATGATGATAATAATAGATGAAAAAGCCACAGCAATGCAGGAACTGTATTATTCATGGTAGTTATCCTCCCGGAGTCAGTATGTTTTTCTATGCCGTTAATGCGTGTGCATGTGTGTGTGTGTCCTTGTGTGTGTGTGTGTGTTTTGCCTGCCCGTGTCTACATATGTGTAAAGTGGGAGGGGGGGGGGCTCACTAATGCCATTGAATAGAGAAACAAAATGATGTATTCAGATCTCTGCTAAGTGCACTGCGTGAGAAGTAGAGGTAAAGGGTCTCCCTCGGTGTGATCGCTTATTAAAATAGTTGATCACCATGCTCTCAACATTTGCATCGGTGTCCCTTACCTCCTCCATCCCCCCCCCTTCCCAACCAGCCTCCAACCCACGAGTCTCCCCTCTGGAGCACCCCCCCCCCCCCCCCCCCCCCCCCCCTCCCTTCCCTTTGTGGAGGATCAGCATGCCTCCCACACTCCAGTCCAGTCACGGGCCGATGGCCCGGGGTGAGGGATGAATGAATACGCCACAACATCCTACCTTCCCCGCGCGCCGGGCTCCTCGGCGGTCCGTGGGGAGGAGGTTTGGGTCCCTGCTGTCCCCGCTGGTCCCGTCTCATCTCCAGCACCTCTGAAATAGAGATTTGTGTTGAACCCGCACCCGGGGAGGAACTCTGGAGGCCAACATCAATCAGACCAGTGACCTTGTCAGCCTGTTCTCCTCAACCCACTCCCATCCCCAGGATTATGGACATTTGCTTCTTCTTTTTTCCTCACATGTGGCTCGCAAGAGAACAGGCGGTGGCTGTGTGAAGGCTCAATGGGGAGACAGCGCCGCATTACCGCGCACACTTGTTATATGGTTCTGCAGTCTTTGCAAACGGCCAGCACTCGGATGGGGGAAGGTTACGCAACAAGGGAACGACTTGAGAATGTGACCGGTCGTGTCCTCGTACAATAATCTGAATGTATGGTATTTACTTTTCCATTCCTCGACCCTGGATTCTCTGATATCACTTATGTTTCACACATGCGGCAGCTGGGCAAAGAGTGCGAGCACCCCCTTTATACCCTGTTATTGTTGCAAGAAGGCCATGGCCGCTGGGACACATTTGAAAGGAAAAGTCTACAATGCTGCTTGTGCTCCCAGTGTACTTAATAAGTCACGAAATAGAACGAACCATCAATGGAAAACTTTGATGCTATGATGGAATGCACAAAGTCATACGGTTTTTCGAATAAAAAAACATCTAACTACATTTACTGAACAATATTTATAATACATTGGCAATTGTCTATATAATTTAACTCTTCTGTTCTTCTTCAAAAAATGTTATCCCATGTACAACCTGCACTACCCCCCACCCCCACCCCCAGCGTAATGCACAAAAGTATAGCGTTTATCATAATATCACTCAGAAATGCATCGTTTATACTTTAAGGTATCACAAAGGAAGCGATCACAAAGGAAGCGAAAATCGTTGATCCGTTTAGTCACGTTCACAGCGGGGCCCAAACATTCAAGCGTGTCTTCCGAAAGATTCCGAGTCGGCGTTGTGTTCGGAGAGCGGGGAGGAGTTCCATTCGGTCATAAAGCGTAAAGACCAACTCCCACCGTGCCTTTGTGTTTGGTTTCATTGAGAGCGACGATGTGGCGTTACACAGTAGCGATTAGTGCGCCGGGCCTTGCTACTTTACCGTGGGACGCGGGAGAGGGAGCGAGGAGAGCGTGCCCCTCCGTGCACAAGGCTTTAATAAACTTCAGGGCTCATTACAGAGAGGGATCGTAGAGAGGAGGTAGTCCCCCCTCCAGCGGCAGGGCGAGTAATGAGCCATTGGAAATATTCCACATTAGGATAAATTAAATTGGAGAGTGAGCCCTATAAGCTTTGCTTGTGTAACACATTAGAAAGCACTTGTGCTCTGATGAAGCTGGCCCTGATTTCACTTTCAATTTCTCACCTCCTGCGTTCCCGAGCTATTTGGAGGGATTTGCAGCTCTCTGCGTTTTGTTTGCTTTTCCTACTTAACAATAGGATACTGTACCCGCCCTCTGTTGATCATGTAAACACAGGGCTAGTATCTTTAACTAGCTTCCATGGCTTTTAGCTCAAGGCTTCATCAACCCCTACGTTTTGCTAATCGATCATAATTCCTTGTTTGGTTTCAATCGTTTTTTTCTTTTTCACTTTTAGACATCTCTTTACAGTTTGTACACTTACGCAGCAGTCAAGCTGTGCAGCACTAGTACGTCTCGTAGCAGTTTTTTTAAAAACATTTTTGTTATTAATTTATTTTTTGATGCTCACTTTTATTGTTACTTTGCTCTGTAACCCTTAGCACTCCTTGGGGGAGTCTCTAAGGTTTTCTTTCCATCTTATCTTACATTGTGAAACAGAAAAGCAAAACGTTCCAGTCAATCCCATCTTAGTTTAAATCAGTCTATTTACAGAAGAGCCATTCATAGATATCGTACGATCCTAATACTTAACATGTACAGACAAGTGTGAAACCTGCATACAAAATATAGATTGTTTTTTATTTTCCATCTTCGTATGCAAATTACATTCACACAGCCCATATGTTGATGATTATTATGTGATGAAACATAAAAAAAATGTGTGAGTAAAAATAGATGCTTGACTCATGAATATTCTGGTCAGAGATACCAAATACCCACAGGATAATTTTCAACGCTTGAATTGCTTTTTAAGCAACAAATTGAGACAAGCCTCTCAGTTCAAAGAGTTTTAGCAAGCTCAAGAAAAGTCTAATGGAAGGCTTTCAAGCCTTTGCATCTTGACAGATGCAAATTCCCATGAAATCTTTACTTTACTTTGTTAGTCTCTGTGCACAGGGAAACGTCAAACACATTCATCCAAATGGTCGAGCAGATTTGACATCCTCTAGCCTTGCAGATTGTGTCTTAATGTTTTAATTGGCATTTATTTATTTTTATATTTGTTTATTTCAACCACCAGCAGGAAAAGCCAGGGAATGGAATTGTATAGATTGATGGCATGGACAGAAATATGAACCGATAATACATATGTTCCAAATAGCGTTTGAGAGAAATGAGACGTTACTTAGATAATTGTTACCATGTTTTGTTATTCTTATGCCAAAGTGCTCGCCGATGTTGAGCTGTCAATCATTTCCACTCGGCCAAGTGGCTTGTCAAGCGATAAAATGGCAACAACTGTGAAATCTCATTGGCAATCAAATCCTTTTTTTAAATAGCTACACAGGGCTGTATGCTGTTAAACTACTAAGCAACAGATTAGATCTGTAGTCATATCGATTAATTGTATACATTTAATTTGGATTGAATGACAGAATAGCATGTCTGAGTCTGTTTTACTGGACAACTTCAGTGAAAGTAATGCTAAGGTTTACCACGATTGACAAAGACACTTGTATGTTAACTGTTTAAAATTGAAACATGATTGAATAAACATCTCAAACTACTAGACTACACTTATTCTTAATGATCTGACGTAAACCTACACTACCTTATTACCTTTTAATGAACATTTTATAACCTTGCCCGAGTTACGATTTGTAAGATAAATGCTGCTTACTCAAGAGTCGGCCAGTGGCTCCCCAAGAATTCACAAAATGTTGCCAATGGAGCAATCAGTTTGCATAGATATGTCCCAATATTGCAGTTACCAACCTCTCCATATCCACTGCCTTAGTAACACTTATGGAATGGGACATTGCATCTATTCACAGTTGGGGACCATTAAGCAACCTTAGCTCTACTTAACATTCATCAAAGCACAGGTCACAAATTCAATGTTTACTTGCTAAAGTTTTGTTCAATCTATCTTGTTGGATCCTTTTCCCTATTTCAATGACTGTGTATGTTTTATGTCTATTAATGGACAATAACAATCTGGGTGATTAAACCATCGTAACCGTCTTTCCTGGCTTCACTCCTTTACCAATACACTAAACAATAGTACTAGATGAATCAGACTACTTTCAGTTTGCCATTCAATGTGTGTCATCACATATTCACTCACATATTAAATTATATTGGCTGGTCAACGGCATCAATCTAGGAGCTGCATACACAAATGTGCCCTGATGAACCAGCTCCCCCAGCAAAGCAGCATAGCTTGTTTCTCAGTGGTGAATTTGAATCCATTAAACGTGTTACATTAATTACATGTCTCAGGACAATATACTCATTCGGCCATTTTGTCATTTCAGTTTGTTTCCATGCGGCTGTCATGGCATTGGAATGGAGCCCAGAACATAAGATGAAATGGGGGGCCCTGTAGGGCAAAAAAAAAAACAGCCTTTGAACCGAGACAGAGAGCTTAGTGGCTTGCTGACAGTATAGGGTTGGCCCGAATACATCATTTCAAGCTCCTAAATATTCGTTATGTTTCCAAATGAATATCCGAATATTCGGTGGGGAAAATAGAAAGAAAAAAATCATTCATAGTGCGTGTCTTTCAACGTGTCACGTATCAGGAAGAGACCTCTAGTCGTTATGTGTTATTCTAATAAAAGCAGAGCTTCAATGCAGCCTAAACCTTTCCTAAGTCAAGTCAAGTCAACTTTATTTCTATAGCACATTTAAAAACAACTGAGTTGACCCAAAGTGCTTACAAACAAACATAAAACAATGATAAAATAAGTTGTGTGTTGGCCTACTTCCAATCAATACAACTCAAATGGGTGGTTTGAACACTGTTCAAAGTTTATACCGGAATATACAAATAATTTTAGATAAAATCGAACAAAAAAACTATTTAATTATAATCACATATTTAACCATTCTAATGATGGCTACCTCAATGGATGCTTTGACGTGAATTGTTGTGGGACGTCTAGGCCCCTTACATATATATTTTGTCACTGAGATGTTCCGAAGAAATGTAACCTAGCCTTCTACTTTCAGTTCCCAAATATCCATACACATCCCAAAACCTTTTTTGCATGTAAATCTTTTCTTTTAAAAAAGCGAAGCATTGAAAAACACATTGGGATTTGAATAATGAATCGAGATTTGAATATATTCCTAAGGAACGAATATCCGAATATTTGAATATTCGGCCTCAGCCCTAGTTGAAACCTCTTTTAACTGTTGAAACCTCTTTTAACTGTTGAAACCGCTTCTAAGTGTTGTACAACTAGCTTCGATTATATCCACCTTCCCATGGCTTCCCCTTTCATCTCCGCGTTTCATCACAAAAACCCAGGTTGTGATGTTTTTAAAGAATCTCCATTGTCCGGTCTGGTTTGGTTTTTCTGGTGTGGATTTCTGGTGTTGGACTTTATCGACAGACAATGTGCACAAAACAAACACCCCTTATGTCGCTGTGCATTAGCTAGGATTTAGAGATGATGACGCACGTGACAAGAACTGATCTTTACCAATGAGGTGAAGATCAGTTAAAGATTTGAATGGCGGTTTTCAATGGGAAAACTCTTGTCCTTGAAGTTAAGAGATTTCAAACCCACTCAGAGCTTTGTGGTTTTCCTTTTCGACGCAAACAGAATACAGTATGTCTGTTGCTTCTCATACCATTCTGTTTTTCCTATTTGACACAGGCAGAACATGCCTGCTGCTTCTCAGAGTCATATTACAATTCACAATTTTCTTGATTTAATAATAGACTCTCCATCACCCCCGCCGAGACCCCCGCACGCACATAATCCACAACAATTGTTGATTTAACCGGATGCATGTGTGGCAGCTGATTGGACAGAATATTTCAATTGTCACGTTCTGCTTCCTTTGTAGAAGACAATGTTGTGGTTAATTAGAGACCTCGAAAACAGAATTAGTCAAAATAGGTACATTTAACCTCTGCACCTAAAGCCAGTGAAATTAGGCAACATTTAAATAACAAGTATTTACCGAATGCCACAAAACAACAGAATCTATGTGTATTTTCGTGTTGGACAACTCTGCATTGTTACGCTGAGAAATACAAAGCTGAAGGACATCACTGAAGCGATGCTCCTACTAGAACTAGTAACATTTCCCATGTTGTGGAGCTCACTGGCTGTCAGGATCCAGTGGTTTAAATGATCCATTTAATATGTCACGTGTCTTCACCTGGTAAACCGGTAAACAGCTGTGGTTTACAGCTGGAGATCACTTGCTGAGGGTAAGACATTTCTTTCTCCCTTGGGTAAAAGGGGATAGGCCGCTACTATAACTACGCCGACGATTCGTGTGTTTATGGTATGATTTATGGCCTGCCGCAGAATGGGAGGTATTTTGCTATGTCTAGTTTAAACAGCTTGTGTTTAATGACCTGGCCTCTGTATATCCGCCCTGGGATCATTAAGTAGTGTGATGAGCCTGTGCTGTTGACACGACTGAGTTTACCCTCAGTGCTGTTGGACAAGAGTGTGATCCTCTAAATGGCGCTGACTGTACCTTGTCTCGGGGTTTACAGGTTTAACCTTATCTTGTGTGAAGTTCAATTTATACCTGTTTCGATGTTGCTACCAATTGCGACTTACTGAACTAAAGATATGTAGACAAGGTTAGGTTGTTTTAGATACCAACCTTTCTGGTTGACCATGACTGAACTACTATGTGTAATACCTGGAAATGAGAGATACGTAAATGTAATTTTCATAAAAAATTACATTTACGTATTTGGATGGAGTCTACTCCATAAATGCAATGCTGTTCCGTCCCCATTAGCTTATACCTCTTTAATCAATTTAACTTATGTATTAATCAAATATGATTGGGGAAAAATATTACACCCGGACATAAGTGCAACATTGTTGTCTTATTAAGCTTGAGCCTATCCAGCATATCACATGCTACAAAACGGTTTCAAACCTATTAGCTTGAATAAGGTAGCACTCAAATATTCTTTTCAGTTTCATCTATTTGACACACATCTCTAGTTCCTTTCCCCTGCAGTACTACACTGACTGCTAAATTTTAACCAAAGGACTGTTGCATTCAAGCAAACAAACATAAAAGAGGATAGTGGAGAGGTTTCGATGTAATTTGACCGTGTACTAATTGTGCTGACATTGCTCTGAAATACAGCTCATCATATTAAGATAGCCTTCAATTACATAATTGGGACTTGTCTTGAAGAACAGTTTATTCAGCACTATTAAGCACTCACCTCCCTTCTCTTTCCTTTCTCTCTTTTTTAAAGTGCCAGTTGAAATTATGTGATGACGGTGAGAATTATCAAAACGTTATTGAATTAAAGAAGTTGAACGGAATAGACACGATGAACCACTGTTGTTTAAAAGGCCTATTCAAAATCCATAATCGACATTACGCTCTTTCCCCGCTCCTCCTATTTTCGTCGTCTAACCAACTGCTTTATCAGCACCTTATTTTGCGACGACATCTACAGTGATGGTTCCCAAAGGAGAGCAGCCAGTACACACACTAAACCCCCAACTGGGGGACCACCAGGCTTTGATGATTATCATCTGGCCGCCGGTGTCCCAACATCGCAGGACCCGATCTGTACATTTTGCCAAAGTGCCGTCTATTATGGGCCTCCGCAAAGTGGTAGCCAGGAACTCCGTAAACAGCCTGGAAACAAGGTAGAACAAAATGCTGATCACTGCATTGTACAGACTGGGATGGAGACGAACACGAACTGTTTGTGTGATGTGTTTGTGTTCTGCAGAGTGGGTGATGTGTGGCTATCATTGTTCTGTAACTATACCACTTGATGCCGCATTTGCCTGACTGCGGTTCAGCATGCAGATGCCGTGCGTCTGTTGGATGAGTGCTGCGCAACCTACTCTTTACCTGTACTCTTTGCCGGCCGATCTTTGTAACACCCACAGCGCATTGTCAAGGGACCGTAAACAAGCGACGGTTTGCACCATTTATATCCTGCTTTCTATAAAAAGATCCCAAAAGAGGAGGATGTATTCTAGCCTTGGCTAAGATAATAAATATGGCCTTGCAGGGTTCATTAGGAATCCTATTTGTCATGTATTGTACACAGCTCGCTGTAACTGCATGCTGTTATATATGATGGAATACCGCAGTGTTTACATTGCTGAAGGAAACGTTATGGCTCATGTAGCACAAATTGGAGTATATCTTAATGGTTAATGGTGCTCAACAACAAACAGCAATGAGGAATTAGGCAGCATTGCCTGATTATTGTTACCTGCAATAGTGTGTTTTTTCAATTTAGTTTCAATCAAATATGTATATATTTTTCCAAGGTTTTGTACCTTAAAACTAAAAGTTAACAAGACCTATTCTTACGTTCATTTCTTGTGGTTTCCCACAGAGACACTTTTAGCATTAGTTATTCCAATGGCCCAAAGGTTATGAGTACAGGGGAAAACCTTCTTTTTAAAATCATCTGTCCTTTTTTTATGAACAGTCTTCCTTCATTTTATTGCAGCTGGCTGAAACCCGGACTGTAACGACCACCAGGGTTACCTGGGTCGTGTCCTGGATAGTTCTGGGTTTCTTGTTTATTCTTTTAAATGTGTCATAAACTAGCCATGCCCTCAGCCCCTAACCTCTGCACCTGGGTATTTATATATAGTTCCCTGGGCACGTTCCCTTACCTCGGCCCTACCAGTGGACCTGGGTATTTCAGCTCCCAGGCGCGTCCCCTAACCTCGGCCCTTCCAGTGGACCTGGGTATTTATATTTAGCTCCCAGGCACGTCCCTGGCTGCAACGCTTGAGTAATCTGCATTGAAGAAGGCTTGGCCAGGGTGCAGATACACTGTGCTCCACTCCTCTGTATGTGTTTTCCCATGTTTGTTCTGCATCATGCTCACGGGGGATGTGTTTGCGGTGAACCCGTGGCGCATTAAGAAGGGCAGAGTCAGCAGTGTTCCGGTTCTAGTTCTGTAACGCACATTGTGTTGGTTTTAAGCGAGGCCGGTAGGATGCTATTGCCAGGGTCAATGCAGGGAACTCGGCCACATTTCATGCATGACGAAAGCAGTGTGGATTGTATTACCTTGAAGAGTCACAACTATTTACCAATCTAAACTGAGTGTATAAAAGAATCCTGTAGCCCCGAAGTGGATGAGACATTACACCCACAACGATTTAATTCACTGATATATTCATTTCAAATTGAAATATAATATACTCTGTTTAATAAAGGTAAAGCTTTTGCTGTACATGAGGTGAGCCTACATTTCCACGTTAAAGGGAAGGAAAGATGTTGCCAAATAGTTATATTAACTGCACAGGATGTGTGTGTGTGTGTGTGAGTGTGTGTGTGTGTGTGTGTGTGTGTGTGTGTGTGTGTGTGTGTGTGTGTGTGTGTGTGTGTGTGTGTGTGTGTGTGTGTGTGTGTGTGTGTGTGTGTGTGTGTGTGTGTGTGAACTTAGTTGGCGTTATCTCCCTAGAAGAAGTGGTTTCCACTAGAGAGGTGAAAGGCTAATATCCCTGCTTTCACGTCTTAACAACCAATTAGAAATCAGTAATACTTTGAATGCAGTGGCCGTGGCATGACTTCATGCAACGTCCATTATTCAAATGAATCTCAAATGACTTGGCCCCAATCATTATATCAGTGCTCTCCAGACCAACACCAATATTAGCACTCATTCAGTCATGCTTTAGCACAAGGAAATCTGTTTGAATCCTTTTCTGAGGTTCCATTTCCCTCACAAGGTCTCTCAGCCCCACCTTTGTTGACACCCAACCGACACTCTGTTGCTAGGTTACTAGCGGCTTACTGGCTGTCTACTGATATGCCTACAATGTCTACATTGGATGATCCAAATAAGCGTAAAAAAAGAAGAACAAAATAAACAGAAAATACCGTCGATAAGAAAGCTCTTACCACTTAAAGGAATGTCATTTCTCCCCAAACAACAAATTATGTTTCCTGACTTCCTGGAATGCACCTGGGGGCCGGTAGCCAACCAGATTTAAGGGGATTCTGCGCTTCTTCTTGTGGCTGTGCTGCCATATCTTATCCTCATCTCAGATAGTGTCCCCGTCATGCTATCCGGCATATCTATGCTACCGACGCTGCTAATCCAAATCACATTAGCAGCGGATAATGGGATATCTGGGGACACCAGAGTAGGCGACGCAAAGTTGAGGTGACGGGGGTGAATTGGTGTGAAATATGTAAATATCAATATTAAAATTACATTTTAGGATATAAAATAAACTAAATCCCCCAAACTATTGGACTTTTATTTCATAATTATGTATATTACATATTTTTTCCCCATAATTGAGACATTCACCTCAATTTGATACTGGTTTTGCCAACATCTGATAAAACCCATTTCACTCACTCACAAGCTGCTTCGCTTCATTGCTCCCTCAGACTGGTCTTGAATGCATTAGTATTAATCAGGTTGCTCAAGGTGTGTACAAAAGGGTTACTAAGAGTTCTGCGCAGCATTTAGAAAACCTGATCACACACTGTGTCCGAAATGAACCCATCCAGCTGCCATTAGGAATGCATGCTAATTAAATCAGGATATTCAAAGGTCAACGCCATGCCAAGGGAACAAATCGCTCAGCTTTGATCCCTGCGGTCCAGGCCGCGTGCTAGGACTACACTTCGTCAACATTTCCTTCAACCATATTGGGGTATTTTTTTTATTAAATATAATTTCCCATGACGCCTAGAGAAATAGTCCATCTCCTACAAGTCAATTTCACAACGCTTTGCATGCATTGATGTTATTTAGTCATTTAAAGGGGGGAGAGGGGGATTCTTAATGAGCTGTCTCTGCAGCCGGAGACAGCTTATTAAGAAGCAGGTATTGGCTATGCATCTTGGCCAAGGATGCTTGGGTAGATAGGCTGAGGACAGTGGGGATCAAACACAGAACCCTTCAGCTGAGCATTGAGCACCCTAGGCTTTAGTCTGTCACGCATTGAATGGATGTTTGATTTGCATTCATTCATATTAAAGATTGATCTTTGTTCAGATAACAAACCCGAAAATGAAATTCCAGATTAGAAGTGGGCTTGGGTGTACTTGAGTGTTCGGAATTTGGAATTAAACCAGAGAGTAAAAGAGAATGTGAATCACCGATGGGGTTTTGGCGCACCAAATGAAGTGCTGTCACAGCTGTACATTATGAATCCTCTTGTATTGTTAATGGCTTTCTTAGCCTTGTCCCTGCTTTGGTGTTTCTGGAACTCTGTTTGTTGTTTTCCGCTTGAATGCAGAACACTGGTCCCAGCGTGGATCCTGAGAATCTGTATAATGAGATCTTATGTCTTCCTCCGCCAGCCTTTCACGATTAGATTTTTCTTATAACACAATCTGAAAAAAAAGGATTCTGAGATTATGAGCAAAGGCCCTGTGGGCAAGTGTGCTCAAACTTCCACCAAAACCTCTTATAATCTTAGTCACACTGCTTTATTTGTTTTATTTTGGTTTTTTATAATATTATTTGTTTTGCCTTAGGGCTTACTTAGTCGTGCCACAAATTGAAACTGTAAACACACTGACACAAGAGCACACATTTGCACACAAACATGTACACAAGCTCACATGTGCCCACATTACTTTCCTGGTTGGAGTCGGAAATGAGATCAGGGGTGTCCCGCAAGAGATGAATCATCTGCACTATCTAGCGCTCTTATTTACAAAGTGGGGGCCACAGCAGGGGTGGTAAGTTATTTAGGACGATAATAATGTTTAAAAGTTATTACAGTAATCTCACCGTAATTTGACTGTTAGTTCCGTAATTTGACAGTTAGTTCCAAAACTTTATAAATAGGCTTGAGCTACACATGAGTAGGAGGGAGATGACACGCCAGTGGTTTAGAAATTGTTTCCTGCTCATTCATACCTCGGCCCTACCATTAACTATCGTTATGAATTGATTTTCCTTTGTAATATCTTTATGGGTCTAAAGGGAATGTTTTTTCATCAGACATGAAGTGGTCACTAAAGTTAACCAGCTTTAGTGACCAGAATACAAAATCAAACCAAATAACGGTGCAGTCTTCAAACTTTTGTATCAATGGCGGTGGCTGCTCTTTAAGGTCACGTCGGCACACAGACACATCTTAGCGGAGGAGACTAGGAGGTCAAGCACCGACACCTGACACCTTCGTCTCGCAGTTCCACCCCAGTCCTCCTGTCTGGGGAGGGAGATGAAATCACATCTATCTTTTAATCCATGGCACTGCTGTGGAGGTGAGCCGTGTTGTAAATACATACACGGGGAAGAAAAATCAATCAGGCGCGATACCGCGTCAAACCGGATCATTTCCAATACGTCACCGAGTCATTTCAGGTTAACGACGCCCACATTGTTCAGTCAAGGAAACTTCAGGGTGTTATTTATTATGATATTGTTTGGTTTCCCCCCATGAATTAAGTCCATAAATATTCATTTGTTGTATTTGTGCTTGTGTTTTTTTCTCCACGACCAAGTGCCTGCCAGAATCACCAATATATCCCAGGCCGTGACGGTCAACGAGGGCAGCAACGTCAACCTGGTGTGTCTGGCCCTCGGTCGGCCGGAGCCCAGCGTGGTGTGGAAGCATCACTCTGTGAGAGGTGAGGGGGCCGACACGCCTGGATGCCGCCGTTTATTCCTCCTTTGTTCTTTCATTGTTTTGGTTCTTGCGTCGTCCTTTCGTTTGTTCCTTCTTTAGTTCATTTGTTTGTTTGTATCGTTGGTGATTTCTTGCTTTTTTTTTCGTGTATGTGTCTTCCTTTCTTTTTTTCTTTCTTTCGTTTTTGTTTTCCTTTCTTTATTTTGTCTGTCCGTCCCTCTATCTTTCTTTCTTCCGTCCTTCCGTCCGTCCCTCCGTCCGATCTTTCTTTCTCTCTCTGTGGATACCTGTCATTAATGTCAAGACGGTAGTGGTCGGGCTTCTTCCTCAAAGATGCCTGCAGCTGGAATTGCGGACATTAGGGTTCAAACCCTTTCAGACAGTTGGCTTGGTGGGAGTCGAACACCCGATAGAACCACGAGATGACTTCACCAGTTCAGTATCAGTATTCTTTTTTATCTTTCCTATTTGCTTCTTTGACATATTGTGTTACGATTTGTAATCGGAGGACTCTCTCCTCCATCCTCACACAGGGGGCCTCCCACATCTATCCCCCCCACACACACACACACACACACACACACACACACACACACACACACACACACACACACACACACACACCGAGTGAGCATTGGCAGGGTTTGTCAACTGTCAACCCTTCTAAAGCGATTGTCCACCCACGCGTCTCATGCCCGCCTTGCGCCGTTTCCAACTGCTGCGGGAGGCCTTAAATCGTAGACGGACCGGAAACATTTTAAGGATGGGATGGAAGGTGGGCTGATGCCACACAAGCGGTGTGTCTCTGTGGCGTGCATCGGAGCATGGGTTTGGACCGGGGCCACACGGTTGCATTACTAAGGCCTCGTTGTGCTGAAACTCTGCTGCTGAACCAGGGCCAAGACTCTGGGGGGGGGTCTATGTGTATGTGTGTGGCGCGTGTTTGTGTGTCTGTGTGTGTGTGTGTGTTGGGGGAGAGAGTGTGTGTTCTTTTGTGTGTATGTTGTGAGTGAGTGTGTGTGTGAATATGTGTTTGTGTGTGTGTGTGTGTGTGTGTGTGTGTGTGTGTGTGTGTGTGTGTGTGTGTGTGTGTGTGTGTGTGTGTGTGTGTGTGTGTGTGTGTGCAGCAGGTGTTAGCATTTATTTTGTGTGTCTGTGTGTGTGTGTCTGTCTCCGTAAGTGTTGCATGTCTGCAATTGCTCGCATCTCAAGATGTGCGTTTGCATGAATGCACGTGGGCGGTTATGCACACGAGCGCGATCGCTTCGATGTCTCCGAGCACACGTGTGTATGCAGGCGGGTGCCCACGAGCGTGTGCGTGTGCGTGCGCGTGTGCGTTTGACGCCTTCTCATCGCGGCGGGCTCCACCCATCCCCCGCCTGCACATTTCAACGGCGTCACGTGCGTCGCCCCGCCGTAGCGTCAGATGCTCAGCCCTTGACACGACATGAATGCTTACAGCCCAGCTGTTCGCCGCCCACCCCTCCACCACCTCCACCCCCCCCCCCCCCCCCCCAGCCCACCCCACTCCACCTGCCCACCACCACCCCGACGCCGTTATCTACACCCGGCATGCTGCCGAGCCGCAAGAAATGAAGAGAAGGAAGGGGAAGAAAATTGTGGAGGGGGGGGGGAGGGGCCCCCCATGAACGTTTTCCTCTCCCCTCATTAACCACCCTCGCCGTATTCACACCAGAGCCGCACAAACGGTCTCCGGACGGACGGCAGTCAGGGCAGGCGGGCGTCGCCACATGATTCACAGGGTTATGCCGGCCACCGACCCCCACGCTGGGACAGTGTGGCAGATGGAGCTGCTGGCACGGATTTAGAGAATGGTCCTCTGAGTTAAAGTCATGGGTTTTCCCTTCGGTTTCTTTCTTCTTTTGTGTGTGTGTGTGTGTGTGTGTGTGTGTGTGTGTGTGTGTGTGTGTGTGTGTGTGTGTGTGTGTGTGTGTGTGTGTGTGTGTGTGTGTGTGTGTGTGTGTGTGTGTGTGAGAGATACTAACGTGGTATGTGACACATGCCTTGGTTGTGTGTGCAGTGGAGCAATGTACACTGAACATACAACCATGCATGTGTCACACACGAGCTTGTGTGTGTGTGTGTGTCCGTGCTTGTGTCTGTATGTGTCTGTGTGTGTGTGCTCACATGTATGTGAAACATGACTTGGATGTATGTGCAGTGCAGCAATATCCACTGCACATTCAACCACGCTTGTGTCACACATGAGCGCTTGCGTGTGTGTGTGTGTGTGTCTGTGTGTGTCGTGTGTGTGCTTGCATGTGTGTTTGTTTGTGTGTATGTGTACATGTGCATGGTTGGTTTGGCATTTGGATAGGGGGAGATTTGGAAATACAGTGAAGCAGCTGCGTTTCCTGAACAAGCTCCCCGGAATTTCTTTTATGTTTGTTGTCGAAGATGTTGAAAGATCCCTTCCCAGATTATTTCAACCAAAGGGAACAGCAGCTCAAAATCCATAATGTAGCCACGTTCACCAGCTGATATTGTGCTATTTCTTCTACTCTGTTTGATATCGTCACAGAGTTTCACACCAACTTTCACACTCTGCAACGAGCTACATGACTGTGTTGAGCGTGTTAGCCTGGTGTCATTGTTAAGACGACAGC
Source organism: Gadus macrocephalus (assembly GCF_031168955.1). NCBI lineage: Eukaryota > Metazoa > Chordata > Actinopteri > Gadiformes > Gadidae > Gadus > Gadus macrocephalus. The sequence continues at coordinate 18,696,611 of NC_082388.1, read as the reverse complement.
ATACCTTGTTTTGTTTGGCGTGGTTCTCTTCCAAGAAGACTTTAAGACACACAAATTAACAGCCCAATAACAAATAAGATGAGGATGAGGGAAAAACCTCAATCGGCTGTCAACAAACTGGAGAAGCCATCCAATTTGGTCAGTCCTTTTAAGGACAAGCTTGATTAATAACGCTGTCTTCTCTAAATTAAAAGAGCTATTGAGGAGCTCAGTTTATCCATAAATAATAGCTGAGTTGATTGGCTAGCTAGCATTAAAACCAACATGCACGGTGGGCCGTGCGTACTGCCTGGTTCCCAGGGCTGTTCTCTCAATACACAGGCCCCGTCACTGTGATGTTGTTTAGTTCACACTATAAAAAGCCTGCACACTCAATTTTTAATTCTGTCCACTTAATCTTCTTGGCTGGCAGCTAGGATTACAAGATATGTGTATTGAAGCGTGCATGGTTTATTCAAGGTATAATACAATGTAGATCAATTCCTCGCATTAAGGCCCAGCCCGTTAAATAGACGGTGGACACGGCCGGCTCAGGTGCCTGCCGTGCCGCGGTGTGGCAGTGTGCGGCCGGCAACGTCAGCACGAGTCAATGAGGTTTGATGGATCAGCATCTTGGATCCTGCAGTCCTTATTTAATAGCAAAAGACACTCGGGCAGTCATTTAGTGTCCTCTTGGGCAAGGCAGACTAAGTCGTTTTGTGTTTTATATTCTCAAAACTCCACAGCCCTCCCCTCCCTGTGTGCATTTGCCCGTGCATGTGCCTGTGTCTGTGTGTGTGCGTGTGCCTGTGTGTGTGTGTGTGTGTGTGTGTTTGCGTGTGGGGGTGTGCGTGTGTGTGTGCCTCAGTGTGGATGTAATGCTCCCAGTGTGCGTGCGTATGTGTGTGTGTGTGTGCACACACTTGCTCATGCGTACGCGTGTGTTCAGGTCTGCTTGCGCGTGGGTGTGCCCCTGCGTGCGTGTGTTTCCCAGCATGCCCGTGTGTTTAGAACCTTAGAAGGCACATTCCTGAGGGACAGATCAAGGCCAATTCAAAGTCGTTCCGTCAAGAAGACAGCCTCACATCCAGTGGTCTCAGCACCGGATACTTGGATCTCCTGGAAATAAGAACGAGAACAGTGCTTGTCTCGACAACTCCAGGTGAGTGCGGCAAAGAGTGGGTTGTAGAAACGAGAACCTTTTTAATGAAACACAAAATAAGAGAAAAAAAACGGAAAGTCGTCCAATACCTAAGAGAGAGACAGCGGAGCAACCCGGGCTGTAGCAGAACACAGCGGTGTCTTCAAAGCCCGCTGGATTCTTTGTGCAGGACTTCCACAAGGGTAGCCTTGTTCTCCTAGTGCCGTACGCTGGGGACTCTACGTGCTGGTGAGATGCATGCTATCGACGTTAACTTACTCCTACCACCTCCCCGCTATCCACTATAAACACTCCAGCCGCAGTTATATAGGCGACACCGCTGCATAAGTTGTGGCTTACCAGTAGGTGTGCTGGCTCTAGGCTAGATACTAGGTACTGAGGTACTGAGTTTGATGTGCTCGATACTGGCTTGATGTACTCAGTGCTAATGGGAGGTACTCGGTATTATGTGGATGTACTCCGTAGTGCGATGATGTGTTCATAACACGGATGAACTGAGTACTGTGCTGAAGTACTCAGTACTATACTGAGGTACCCAACACCAATATACTCAGTGTAATACTACATTAACATACCATTCATAAAATAAGTGCTTTTAGTGCTACAAAAAAGAAAAAAAGTGAGACTATTTCATATTTTATTTTAGTTGAATTGTATTTTGTTTGATGGGCCAAGATTTAGTCTGAACAGATATTAGTACAGTCTGTGGCAGAAGAGGGCTGGCCTGTCAGCTGTCCGGATGTCAGTGGGGAGCTCGTTCCACTATTGTGGGGCCAGGACAGCAAACAACTTAGATTGTGTTGAGCGGCAGCTGAGGCCCCTGGTAGTGAGGGAGTAGCAAGTAGTCTGGCAGGTAGAGAGCGCAGTGGCCGGTCTGGGTGTGTGGTTGACCTTGTCCTGGAGGTAGGATGGGCCAGAGCTGCTCACAGCATTGTAGGCAGGTATCAATGACTTGAATCAGATTTCAAGCAGCCACATGTTCAACAGCCACATGTTCAACAGCCAAATACTGATGTGTTGTAGTGCTCAATACTGAGGTTCCCAGAACTATACTCGTGTACTCAGTACTGTATTGATGTACTTGTTGCTAGTACTGATTCAGTCTGTCTGCTAGTTCCAGGCTACTGCTGAAGCAGTGCTGTCCAGGGTCCTGGCCTAGGGAGTGAGCAGTGCTGTCCATGGTCCTGACTTTGGACGGCAGCAGTGCTGTCCATGGTCCTGACTTTGGACGTCAGTAGTGCTCTCCATGTTCCTGAATTTGGAAGTCACCAGTGCTGTCCATGGTCCTGACTTTGGGAGTCACCGCTGCTGTCCATGGTCCTGACTTTGGATGTCAATGGGGCTGTACATGGCCCTTACGCCTTGTGCCCACTGCACCGTCAGTCAACGGACGTGGGAAGGCGTGGCTGACGGATGGGGGAGTAGTCTTTGCAGATGCATCCGTCAGCCAATCAAATCGGTTCGCCGGGTTCTTCCCGCTTCTTCCTGCTTGTTGCGAGGCAAGATGACCCGCTTTCCCGCTTTCCAGTATCGTCAGAGCCCGAGTCGCGTCACAGTGCTTACATTTGCATACGCGATCTGATTGGATGACGGAACTGTCGCTGCCGAAAAAGTTGAACATTTTTCAACTTTCTGACGGTGGCGAACGCTCCAACTGAACGGACGGATCCACAATGCATTGCGCGTCCGTCCCCATTCAAAGTCAATGGGCAACGGACAACTGACGGAGGTAGTGGGCACGGGGCGTTACGCCTCGTGCCCACTGCACCGTCAGTCAACGGACGTGGGAAGGCGTGGCTGACGGATGGGGGAGTAGTCTTTGCAGAGGCATCCGTCAGCCAATCAAATCGCTTCGCCGGGTTCTTCCCGCTTCTTCCTGCTTGTTGCGATGCAAGATTACCCGCTTTCCCGCTTTCCAGTATCGTCAGAGCCCGAGTCGCGTCACAGTGCTTAAATTTGCATACGCGATCTGATTGGATGACGGAACCGTCGCTGCCGAAAAAGTTGAACATTTTTCAACTTTCTGACGGTGGCGAACGCTCCAACTGAACGGACGGATCCACAATGCATTGCGCGTCCGTCCCCATTCAAAGTCAATGGGCAACGGTCAACTGACGGAGGTAGTGGGCACGGGGCGTTACTTTGGTTGTCAATGGGGCTGTACATGGCCCTGACTTTGGATGTCAATGGGGCTGTACATGGCCCTGACTTTGGATGTCAATGGGGCTGTACATGGCCCTGACTTTGGATGTCAATGGGGCTGTACATGGCCCTGACTTTGGATGTCAATGGGGCTGTACATGGTCCTGACTTTGGATGTCAATGGGGCTGTACATGGCCCTGACTTTGGATGTCAATGGGGCTGTACATGGCCCTGACTTTGGATGTCAATGGGGCTGTACATGGCCCTGACTTTGGATGTCAATGGGGCTGTACATGGCCCTGACTTTGGATGTCAATGGGGCTGTACATGGCCCTGACTTTGGATGTCAATGGGGCTGTACATGGTCCTGACTTTGGATGTCAATGGGGCTGTACATGGCCCTGACTTTGGATGTCAATGGGGCTGTACATGGCCCTGACTTTGGATGTCAATGGGGCTGTACATGGCCCTGACTTTGGATGTCAATGGGGCTGTACATGGCCCTGACTTTGGACGTCAGTAGTGCTGTCCATGGTCCTGACTTTGGATGTCATTGGAGCTGTCCATGGTCCTGACTCTGGCTGTCACTGGAGCTGTACATGGCCCTGACTTTGGATGTCAATGGGGCTGTACATGGTCCTGACTTTGGATGTCAATGGGGCTGTACATGGCCCTGACTTTGGATGTCAATGGGGCTGTACATGGCCCTGACTTTGGATGTCAATGGGGCTGTACATGGCCCTGACTTTGGATGTCAATGGGGCTGTACATGGCCCTGACTTTGGACGTCAGTAGTGCTGTCCATGGTCCTGACTTTGGATGTCATTGGAGCTGTCCATGGTCCTGACTCTGGCTGTCACTGGAGCTGTCCATAGTGCTGAGGTCCCTGGATATATTTATATATGATAGATGAAAGCATCTAGATAGATAACATTCGCTAAAGTCTGTCTCTGTGTGTCTGAGTGGTTTGTGTGTTTGTTTTCGAATCACACAGTGTAGAAACATCAGGAGTATCCAAAGGACGTTTTTGAAGTTTGTTTTGAAGGGCAATGCTAAGTGAAAAAGCGCCAAGAAACTGAAGATAAATCTATCCCCATTTTGGCATTGTGATTGACGTAAAAATTGTGGCTAAGGTGAATGGCGCTGACGTTTGACGAGTCCCCTGATGTGACGCTCGCGCAGAAAACACACTGATGGCGTCTCTTTTTTGTTTATTCCCCACTACGTCTGTCTCCCAATGAGAAGTGTTTGGCAGTTTATATTAGACATGCAGATACCACTTTGACAGATGAAAAAAAATAAAAATCTTGAAACCTGCGGTAGCCGATTGAAGCAAGGATTCCAACAATGAACGTTTTATGGGCTACGTTTACTACAAAATTGCTCACGCTTTTTCCCTGAAACTCTTATTTGGTCAATATGTGGGAGCACTGAGATAATAACAAGACAAAACGTCACAATGTTTTTTTTTTCTCTCCTTTATTGAGTGCAACAGTCAGGTTTGGACTCAAAAATTGTACGGTCAACTGATTTCTTCAGACCACAGCAGGTGTGAATCATTTCTGAACCACGCAATCATAGCGTGAGAAAATACTGGCCAAACCCAATTGAAACAACAAGATGGCCAATGATTTTGTTATCAAATAGTTTGAAGGATCGAATGTTGTAATTGTCTTACTTGGTTATTTCATTCAGGATAAATGCAATAATGATTGCGTATAATCATGCTGGCCTTATCTTTCATTGAACATCCTTTTAAGAGTAGTTAAACAGGCTGTGTTTAGATTGAGTTTCATTACTGACTTAAATCATTGATGATGGCAAATAAATATATAAATACAAAGCCAAGCCATGCAGAATGTCATTCAAAACTAAGTCGAATTGTAACTTAAACAAATATATGATAATGCTGTTCCAAATTCCATTAGATTTGGCTAGCGACGCACACACAGACTATGTTTATTGTTTTTTTTTGGAAAAGCACAACACAAACAACCAACCCACACACGTCCACAGAGGTCTTATCAGTAAACAAACGCACACAATGATGTTGTTTCCAATGCTGACTGCCTTTTTTACCCTATTTATCAAATATAGACTTCAAACGTGGTATCTTATGTCCGGACGCAGATAGGACGGCTGTCTTTAAAGTACACACGGTTCTTCCTGTGTGGGATCAATCTCAAGCCCTGCCACATCACAAACATTATCAACACATCCTTTGACAGTATTTGCAAAATGGAGACTCATCCCAGGGCAGTTTACCCTTTTCCTGTTAGACAGGGAAACAGATATCATCACATTCAAAACCACAACAGGAGTGTCTGTGTAGATGCCCATTTTCATGAATAGCAATTGCTCTGATACATTTACGCACGCACGAATGCACACACACACACACACACACACACACGCCCACACACACACACACACACACACACACACACACATAGACCTACAAACCCATACACACTCTAAAAGACACAAACACACGCACACAAAGACTTGTAAACACACACAGGAATGCACACCAAAATCACCATGGCGCTTTGATTGTTATACTCTATCAGTGGGTATATCTCAGGTACAGAGATGCAAAATACCAATTTCAAACAAACGCACAGTCGAAGGACGGGTCATAAAAAAGTAAAGTTGAGGAGTTATTTTTGGCTCTCCATCTGGGACAGTGATCAGGAAACACACTTCCAAGCAGGTCTGCCAAAAGCCATAACAGAGTTCAATATGCAACCGCAGTAGAACGCTCTCGCAAATGACAGTAGGATGGAATCAATGTTTTCTGTAGACTCGGATGCTTCTTGACTCACTCGCACGCTCGCTAATACAGCCACTAACTCATTCACCCACGCCCTCGCCCTCCCTGCCACCTACATACCAGCCCACTCACTCTCTTACTAACTGATTTCCTGACATAATGCCGCACTTCACTCCCACACTACCACACGCACACGCAGACAAACTAACCCGCTTGCTCACTCGCTAACTTGCGCTCCTACTTATGTGCTTACTTACAGACTGTCTAAAATTAATTTATTATGTTTTAGTTCTATAACGGTGACCTTGCCACTCAGTGTGAGTACGCCAGCTCCCTCAGAGTCTCAACAGGCGTTTAGGTGGGCCCTGTGGGTAATTACACTTTAAGAAGTGTTCTGCCGTCACTTGTTACAAGGGCTGTACAGGAAGTATAAAATGCGATAAATTTCCCTATTCAACCTCGCTGCCAGTTCAAACTAACCCTTAATTAACCCTCAAACGTTGCTCCTTCTCTGTGGTGTTGTGTCAATCTTATCCAGGCGGGGTTAAATCTAGCCCACTGTTACGAACTCCACAAGGTTTATGTTCACTCTCTCTCACTAAGGGTTGTATAATTGCATTAGGATACAGTTCTTCGCCAAGTCTTGGAAATGAAATTCGGAAAAAAGACATGTCTTCTTGGCCTTCTAATAGATATCTGAAGTCTGTAGAAACTAAAATATTATTTTCGTGAAATAACAAGTGAGGCAAGCGTGAGTTCTCAGTAACACATTTTTTATTTCAGCCCTCGCATTCATTTTAGTGCCCTCAAATAAAACAATAAGTAAATTGAAAAGCGTTGAGCGTATCAGTATATGCTTGTGTATTGGGTTTCCCATTGATATCAGGCTAATCACATGGCATTACACCGCTGTAACATTTGGCATCAGGAAGTATTGCTTTTGAGTGGTGTCAAGGAGGAGGGGCAACTATTTCATAGAACGCATTAGCCAGTTTAATTATCTAATTTGTTTAACATTTGAAATTATAAAGCTATGAGCAGATTGCAACTGGCAACATCTGATGACGCTACCCTTTTCCTAAACGGCCAAAAAACGAAACCACATTTCCATCATGTTTTTAATGAGTCGTTGAGTGATCCCACGCTATTATGTTGAGGGAGACTGCCCATTTTGCCGTGTCTATAGGTTAGAAAAAAGGAAAACGAAGTATTGGAGTGAGACACGGTGACAAAGTGGAAAAGCACAGAAAGCAAAGACTGGAAATGAAAAAGATCTTGAAGTCACTCGAGGTGAGGAAGTTAAATGTTTCTGCCGCTTCACTCTCTGTTTTGGAATCTTTTTGTTGATGGTAAAATATGTACCGTCTCTTTGCTGTGACAGTCTGGAGCTCCCGCAGCAAGCCTCTCCCCTTCATTAGAGCTCGGAGCCTGATGTTGCAGTCAGTCACGGTGAGAAGACAAAAACACGCTCACTTAACGACAAGGCCACTGGCTTTGCTGAGAGACACTCCCCAGCTAAAGAAGCGTGACAAAATTGATATTCATATTTTGCGGGTGTCATTCAAGACACGGCACAAAAAGGGTTTTTGTTTAGCTTTTTTTTCTTCACTTTCTCGAGCATTGACATGCAGACCTTAGCGTCGCCGGGATAAAAACTGGCAGCGGCAAAATGTGTTAAGTTCCCTGACTTCTAAAAACCTTTAAATAAATTCGTATGTGTGTGCCTATGTGTGCGTGTGTGTGTCTGTGTTTGTGTGTTTGTGTGCGCGCAAAAACATGTGCTTGGGGTGCATCCTTGCATCTGTGTGTGTGTGTGTGTGTGTGTGTGTGTGTTTATGTGTGTGTTTGTGTGAACTTCTGTGTGTCCACGACTTTTCTGTTTGTGTGTGATTCGTGGGCTGACGGGGGGGCTCAGACGTGGCCCCACTAATTGGAAAATGTGTTCCCAGTGTTCCACGCTGCGCTGGGATTGGTCGGGTGTCTCAGCCTCAGCCGACACCAACTAGTTTCCCCTCATAAGTACGAACACTGGCAGAAGGACCACAGACAATGGCGCCAGCGTGTTTGTTTTTTTCTAACACTGCAGTGCAAGTGGTTTGCTATTTCACAATGGGTGATCCGAGAAGGATTCATAAGGTGTTAATTAACTGGCCCCGAAATGAAGGCACTGCGTATTAATAGCCTTTCAGTTGGAGTGCTGAGCGAAAACGTGTTTGAACCCATCCGTTTTCTGTTTTTTAGGGGGTTTTAATAAATAAATGGGAGCACAGCATTCATAATTTTCCATTTGACGCCAGGCCAAAAGGACTGAGAAGCCCTCAGCAGCAGTCTTAATGCTGCTGAATTCTCCATCAGGCTTGCTTAATAGCATGATTGGCAATTACATTGTAAATTCATCGTGAATTGCTTTCAATCTCTGTGTAATAAATCGAGCATAAGGCAGAAAACACTGTGTGTGTGTGTGTGTGTGTGTGTGTGTGTGTGTGTGTGTGTGTGTGTGTGTGTGTGTGTGTGTTGTGTTGTGTTGTGTTGTGTTGTGTTGTGCATTGTGTGTGCGTGCAGATGTGGGACCACATGGGGCTAATGGTTGTGCACTGAATGGGCCAGGATGTAGCTTTGTGGGGACCACATGAGGCGGTGGATGTTTGTCACAGTGGTGCATAGACAAAAAATGTAATATAGGAACAATTTAAACGCTTCTCATTGAGAGGCGGGTCTGCCAGCAACCGGTTGCTTGGCCTATGTTCTTCAGGGGGATTGAAATGTCTCAGTGAGCATCCTTTAATTGGTAAACGCTCTTCCAGACTCCAAGTGTGGGAGTGTGGTGTGATATTTGGCTGTGAAAGGTGGCAATGTCAAGTGCGGTTTGTGGATAGTGCATAAAAGCGTGTGTGTGTGTGTGTGTCAGAACCAAACAGCAGAGTGTCTATGCTCCTTTTGTCAATGTGAGTGGGTGCTATTGGGAGTGCACGAGCAAGTGTGCTTGTGTACATATGTGTGTTTGTGTGCAAGCGTGTCGCTACTGCTTAAATCAGGGGACTAGGAGGGCTGAGTCACCCACCTACCCACACAATATAGAATACATAAATGAATATATATATATACAAACACTGAGTGCATTTAAGGAGAACACAATTAAGTGAAAGAAGGAAAAAGAGCAAGACACCCTCAATGGGTTTTATGTAGCCCTGCGAGACCCTCCGGATATTCAATTCGGCGTTTAGCAAACAAATATCAGTCCGGCCCTGGCTGAGCAGTAATTGATTTCCACACGGCCTTTCGTTGTTCAAAAACCTCTAGCCAAACAGAGTGGCGCACCAGCCCTCTTCTCTTCATTTCGATACGAAATGAAGAAGAAATCCTAATCCCTGGCCTCTCGTCCAGCCGCCTGGGCAGATTTCTGTTTATCTTTTAACACCCGTTATTCAGTCTATTGCGGATCAAAATTGTTGTGCTAAACTCCCTCACCCTAGCTCTGATTGGTCCTATCATTTTAACCTTTTTGGATAAAGGCGTTCAGCGGCTCGAGTCTGGACTGACGTGCAGGGGGAAGGCAGAATGGGAACTCGCGAGATTAGGACGGTCCAACGGGGCTAGGTCTAACAAGTGAAAAGTGAAATGAAATAACTTGTTAACAATAACAGCTCAGTTTAAGTCTTACAGAGGGTGCATGTGTAGGCCTTTTTCTTTGTTTATTAAAGAATCCCCCATTAGTGGTCAGCTAATCTCTGGGGTCACCACATAACACATAATGCATTTGTTAAAAACAAACTAAATTAAAGCAATGACATTCAATGAGTTGTGGTCACACTCTGATATTCAAATAACTTCTTAAAATACATTCTGAAACCATCCGTCAAAAACGACAAAAAAGTAGAGCATCATTAATTTACGATCACATGACAAACCGACAAACAGAACACTGATGCAGTGAATGGTGCACCCCCCTCCCCTATGCTCTCTGAGCCTCATGTCCAGGATATCCTCTCTCAGCTGGGACAAGGCGGACGTCTCTCAGACAGGTGCAAAGTGTTCCAGCTGAATGGCTGCCGCTCCCATGTCCTCCGTCATTAATCACAGACAAACGCTGCTAATCCCCCTCCTGAGCCCCTTCATTAATAACACAGCGCAGGCTACTAGCTGGCTGGTTGTTGGGGAGGGGGGGGGGGGAAGAGAATGGTTGACCAGTCTTCCCCTATCTTTTGACGGAAGGTTTTGCAGGCTGCTGCCGGCTAATGGGTTTGCTTCGTGTTAAATCCTCATGGGTTGGATGTTGCATTTTGTTGCTTTCAATCAGAGGAATCTAAATAAGAAAATGCACAGGATTGTGAAATGTGTGTGTTTGGTATCGATGGGAGAAAGCACAGATCGGAAAAAATGTAATGATCGAAAAAAAAATATTGAACAAACTCTCATGTTACAGCTGAGCTTAAAAAACACATTCATTGTAATTGCACAAGTAGAAGGAACTGTAATCTCTGCATTTGATCAACAGGATCCGTGGTATGATCCTGAGCAGTGGGCAGCCAAAGGGCAGCAACCGCGGACCTACTGCAGGGCTACTGCTGGTATCCCGGTCAAGGGCCCTGGCAGGAGTATTAACCTGACGTGTACGGGTTTATGGTGTGGGTGGAAACCCACGTCAACACAGAATCCAGGAGCTTCTTGTTGGGAGGCAAATTGTGCTAAACACTGTGCCATCGTGCCAGCCTTATCAATAAAGATTTAGGTTGTTGCATTATGCAGCGGACTGAGTGGACGGGTATTTTGTTGCTGTAACTTATCAATACATTAATTTCATCATAACAATTCATTTATTTTCCATTAAAGACAATATGAATTTGTGTAACATATCAGCACTCTAAAAGCATTAGGGTTAGACATACTGTGTAATGCATTATTGACCCTAAAGCTTTTATATTGCACGGGTTGTCGTTTTTAATCAAATCATTCTCTCAGTGTGCGTATTCCTGCCCTATACACCTTTCATCCTGTGTGCTCAACACAAACTTTCTCATTCTCCAAATTTACACCATAAAACATCATTGAATAACAGCATAAAATCATCTTCCTGAGGTGATCAGAGACCAGAATTTTTATTAAAACAGTGTTTTTGTGTTATCCATTATTGTTTTGCACGGATGCCCCGAAAGCCTACGTAAAAAATAGATGTGCTAAAACATAAAAGTTGAATATCTTCTTGATCCATTTATTACCAAAAGAAAAGTTGCACAAACAAGTTTTCACAAAAAAAGACTAAAGGACTGGCTCAATTCTGTTTTGTAAAAAAGAAAACAAACAAGGCCCCAGCTCTCCTTCCACACAGAGAAGAGCCAAGCAAAGGAGAGGCTATTATCGGCCTGTAATAGCCAGAACTGGGCTAATTGCATCGAAACATCAGCACTGATAAGCCTAATAAATATACATAAGAGATAAGAGTTTCAACTTTTTTTGCACTGCACTGCATGAAAGTTCTGCGGGGGGGCCACGTGCGCTCGGTAGAATGGATCGAAGGGGTGAAGACGTATCGCGCATGCTGCAATTGTAGGCCTACATGGATGTGTCTGATGTGATCGTTGCATGGATTGTGAATGATAAATAGGCCAACCCAATTAGAGCGCTGAGTGTGTATGTGGTTGTGTGTGAGATAATTTGCTTCGTGTACTCTCTTTCACAACCTCCTTGCTTTTATGCTATAACCACACTACAACAAAGACCTGCTGATTATTTATCCTTTTTGTCTGTTTTTGTTCAGTTCAGAAAGGGCAGTGCCCATTGATTGTTAGAACCAGTGGCCTGTACTACGAACCTCGATTAGTAGGTTAGCGAGGTATGTTGCGCTTAAAGCCTGGGTTAGCTGGGACACGAAAGTCGATCTCTTTTAGCGTCTCAACCAAACCTGGTCGGGAGCAGGTTTTCAGCTAAGTCTATCGGATTAGATCGGCGTGTGCAGCTTCCTAGCCCCTCCTTTGACAATGGCGTCACCATTACTGGGTGTTCCCGTGGACCTCGGAGCCCGTATCGTACAGGGGTCTCTCTGACAGAGGCTCTTTCGGGACAAATCCCTTGGCATTGCCTGAGAATATTCTTTATGAGAGATACAGGTTCTCATCAGAGGGTATTCGCTATTTGATCGTCCTTGTTGGACCATATGCAGACAATGCTTACCGTTGCGCATTGGGTCTCCGTGAGAGGGTGGTAGAGTGGAGGTAGCACGTCAGTCTTGAATTTCTGCGTGCGGGGTTTGTCTCCCAAGTGAAGCACATTAATGTGAAGCTTAAAAAGTCCCAATTCTCATGCATATGGAATACTTATTCACTAAAGGGTATGGAATTATATTTTAGTGCTTATTTCAAACTTGAACCCATATTGTCAAGGCCGTGCTGGCACCACATCTATGGGGGTAAAAGGCATGATGCTAGACCGGCGAGATTTGAACCTCGGTAGCTGCTACCTCTCAACGATTGAAAACATATGCAAACCATTTCTTACATGGGGTGTATTTAAAGGGAATTCCCTAAATTATAGAATACCCCATTTTGAAATCCTCATCACTCTATTGCAATTAATTGCAAACAATACTGCATTTGGCATAGTTATTTTAAAGACAAAATGCAGAATCTTTTCACTTATACGCATTCATATAGACTGCTTGATGGTAAAGGTGAGTAAAATGACGCGATAAACTCCCCTTTCACGTGAACGCGCATTGAACGTAAAGCGGAAAACCTCGCTCGACTAATCGAATCCTAAGTGAGCTTCGTAGTACCATTTAACTCTGATCGTGAGTTGCGCCTCTGTCGAGCCAGGTTTTCCCAAGAAAGCCTGGGTATGTGCAGCGAGGTTCGTAGTACACCCCACAGGAGGCCTGCTTTAGACATGATTCTTTTCAAAGAAATGTATTCCAAACAACATTTTGATAATTATTCCGAGGGCATGTTGACTTTTCTTTTGAATCCAATCCATCATGTAGGCCTACGTAGAGAATTCAAAAAATAAAAGAAAATATTAAAAGAAAAAATCCTATATACATTGAATATGTTTTCTTCAGGGTTTGTGTGTACGAGAGCATGCCCCTGTAATCCTATAAGGGCTGTGCTATTGTTCCTTCTGTATTGCATCAGGCTAGGCCTTTGCAAAGAGAAAAATAAGCCATTTATACATAAGCCTCCTATTTCCACAGAAACCTCCTGAAAAGCGAACGAGACCTCATTTTCAAGGGACTAAATGGATTGCGATGATTCATTCACCACTCAGCATAGTTGACTTTCAGTGTTAACCTTGAGCCCAACCAGGCCATTATTTTGCTGGTTAGCACACCATAACTTTTTTTTTTCCAAACTTCGCTCCCAGGAAGACATGGCTTTTAGAGTGGTTGAGCGTGACATATTTCTCAAATTGTTTGCGGCGGTAATACCTGGCAGCGGCTCTATGCTGGTTTGTCTGTTGGCTGGGGAAAGCAGCAATGCCGCGCAGGGCATGTTCCTGTGAAGGATATTTGACCTTGCTATTGTCAACCTTTGCAGCAGAATTAAAATGCTCCATTTTGCCCTATCCAGACGGTTCCAGACTCACCCCAGGATGCATTTTATGATAACAAAATCCAGCAATTCTGCAGGCACTTTTACCAAAGCAATTCACACTGAATTAAGATGCATGTTTATGAAGGAGCAGAGAGGTGTTATGATCCTTGTTCAGTGATCCCTAGTGATATCTAAGATAGAAGAGCAAATAGTCGAAACAGTGGAATAGATCTTTGGTTTGGGAAAAATGAACGCCGGGGCCACTCTTTGGTTCTCAGAACACTGTGGCTCTTTGGAAATGCGAGATCTGGAAGCAGGGAATTTACCTCCAGTTAAACAAACATGTCTTGTATCTCCAATCTAGAGCACGGCTTCAGTTTGGAGTCTGACCCTGTGGACAAAAGGTTAACAGATCCTGTGATATTCAACGTGTAAACCTGGAACGTACCACCCACAGGGTCACTTACATTAATACAAAGCTTCTTCTTTTTGTGCGTTTGTGTTAGCGTTAGTGTTAGTTATTGTTTGCCAGAAAATGTGTTGTACTTGTATTTGTGGTTCTGTATATGAAAATGCTAAATCTTTTAACTTCCTAGTCCGTATCAATGTTTTGGTGGTCCACAAATATGTGTCTGTATAGTTTATATAGCTTTACGCAAGCAACGCACGCAGGAATAGCCTGTAGCATATTGCAGCTTTAAGGGAGTGAAAATAGATGCAGTGAATGCCAAAAATATATATATAACTTATCTTTGCCTCCCACTTTTTGACTCCCACGTCATTGCCCAAAAACATACTTTTTTCCACTTCCGCCCATTGCTCATAGTCTATATCCAAATATCGCCTTTAGGAAGACATTGTTGATATTGTTTTCACACTGAGGTTTTTCAGTGTGAAAGCCTTATTCAATCAGAAACAGACCACAGATTGGCTCCACGCTAACAGACGGCAGGGCAGCACAGTGGATAAACTTTAGTCAGACCTTTAAAGAACTCATATCCCTCCCCCAGATGTAGAAGCAGCTGTTTTTGTAAAATATCTCATCAATAATGCAGTCGTTCCTCAAAAGCCCTCCCCCAGGTGAGCCCGGGGAGAGTGCTCAGGCGATACTCTTACGCAGGCTTCTGGGTTCCTTCTCAGGGCGGCTGGTATTTTCTAAATAAGTGGGGCCTCTCGTATGGCCTTAGTGAGCCAGTGTCGGGGACACTTCATACCAGCGTTCGTTTTCCGATTTAATCTGCATTCTTAATGTAAACAGTGCTGATGAAGGAAAGAAAAAGATGCCTATTGATTGGCCATTGTCTTTCAGGGAAAGGTCATGCGTTTGAAATGATTATGTCAAGCCCAGTGACAAACTGGAAAAAGGTCCGCTGTTAAACGGGTCGAGGGCGGTTGGTCGAGCTAACGGGTGTCGCTAACGTTCACATCATCCAAATCATGGCAGATTTTGGCTTTCAAGGGACACTGGTATTGTAGAAGCAGAGATAGTAAGTTAATGTCCGTACACAGTCACACACACCCACACACCAACACATACACTCATCAACTCATCAACAGGGGCACATCTGTTTCCCCAGCCAGATGCTCATACTGTGTGTTGTGGAGAAAGACCACAGGATGTTCTCTGCACATTTCTATTCATGTGTGTACTTTAGCCGATGTATCATGCAAGTCAAACACTGGGCCGGTGGAGGAAACCTTGGAAGGATGGTAGATTAGTTGCAGGCCGAGGGGAGTTATGGCAACCTCCTGTTCCAATATCAGGCAAAGTAACGCAGAATGACTGCCGTATATTGCAAGGAGCTGAATGCATTTCAGACAATATGTCTGTCTCCTTTATGCCAGGGGTTTCTATGGCCACCTATTATTATAGTAACCGTATAATAATCATGGCACGCAGGTTGCGTTAGGTCAGTTATATATCGAATCATAGGTAATTGGTTGCTGTTGTTTGTCGACATGAGTCTATGCAATAGGCCTATGCAATAACCATACTCGTGTTGGTCTTTGTTGCCCCACACTGTGCAGAAGTTCCTTAATATTTTCCCATCAGCTGCCTCAGAGTCACAGGGCTAGACATATTGAGCTTCACAATGGGCACAGCGTGAAGAGTGCAGCGCGAGTTTACACTCTCGACAGCAGAATTACATCGGAAAATGTGACACAACTGCCATGGCTCTCCATATGTCAAAGAGGGAAAGCGCCATCACATTCAGCACCACTCCATAGTATCACATATCATGAGAGCCAAGGCAAGACATTTCTTGTGGTGGATGTTTCGTTTTGCAGACTTTCAAACAGCTGAGTGGTTGGAATGGGACTTTTTGTTTTGTATATTGTAATTTTTTTGTATTTATGCGCTGCTGAGAAGGCAAGACATTTTATCTCTATATATCAAATTAAACTGTCCCAAAACTGTCATATTCTAAGGGGGTGGCGGCAGGGGGGGGGGGGGGGGGGAGCGTTTCCTTTGAATAGATTTATCTTTTTTACTTTTTTGGGGGGGGGAAATGTGGGTCATCGCCAAGCAGGAACATGCACACTTAGTCTTTAAAATCAAGTGCACTCTGATTTAATTGAGTTGATGAATTGAATGAATCCATGACTTCAATCAGCTCTTCCCATCATCCTTGAGCCATTTCGAAGTGATTGTTCAAACAAGCGAGTACTGTTGAACTGCATTATTTTAGAATATCGCTGACTTTCTGTTCATGCTGTACTGTATGCCTCCGTGCAAAATGGTCCTTTTACATCAAGGTAAATCAGTGTAGCTATTAGTTGATGCACTTTACTCCCTGTTTCTTTGTCAGTCTCAGCGGGACGTTGTCTCCGTAGTATTTGATCCTCACAGAGGATCTGTGATCTGTGATTAGAGCCAAAGAAAGCAGCTTTAATACATCTAGATTAACGAGAACATTGGTTGTCCAGGTACGTACATGTGTAGGAACAGGGTTGGCGTGTAGTGCTCTTAATGGGCAGCAAGGGGGTTAGGGCTGGAGGTGGTATTTGTTGTGGATGTGTCTGTGTGGGTGCAGTCGGAGGAGGGTGTTAGTGAAGGGGCTGGCTCGGGCGGTGCTGTGGGGGATTACTCTAAGCCTGTCGATGTTTGACCCGGGGGCTGAGGCGGGAGAGTCTTGTGTGTATCAGTATCATGTCCAATGCGTGCGAGGAGAGATCAATGGTGCTCGGCCTATCGATTCATCGGGAGTCACGTGAGGGGACGAAGACACGTGGATGTAATTCAAATGCAGAAAAAGAGAAAACAGGCTACATGAGATTGACCACGGATGGAAGAGGCCAGAGAGGGGCCGTCGAAAATAATGAAACCTTTGACTTTCTTGGACCACACACACACACACACACACACACACACACACACACACACACACACACACACACACACACACACACACACACACACACACACACACACACACACACACACACACACACACACACCTAACCCTTTTAAGGAGATTATGTGAGACATGCAGTAAACACCTCAGCAGTCATTTACAATTCTCATTTCCCACTCTGTAGAGTACTGCTGGAGAGAACTTGTGTATTTGAGCCGGAAATTGGAGCGGTTTATCTGGTTATACGTGTTCTAATTGATGTTATGACCAACTGGAAGTTTAGTCGAGAATTATTGTAATAGTTTGCTGATGGCAATGTTTCCACTTGAATGAAATGTGGGACAAGTTAAATGTTTTACTGACACGATTAAAACACAAAAAGGGCAAAGCTTCACTTCATTAGTTGATCAGTGCAATTAGTGTGATATATTTTCTAAACTCAGACAGCTCAGCAAGAGTCATTCAATACTTTGTTCAAATATCTCCTGGAAACCGTGGCCATTGAATGAACAAATGGCGATCTTACCAAGAGAATATGCAATATATAAATGCATTGAGCCTCAATATAGTAGAGTGTAGGAGAGAATATTTTATTACAACTGGAGCTGCAGCTAGAAAATCATATCCATGGCGCAACACAGATTGATATGCAAACACAAAGACCACAGGATGTGATTAGTGATAGATCACCTTGTGGTCCTGTTTGCATGTGGTTAGCCCTGAAGAACAATATCAATATCCAGAATGGATAGGCTTATTGAGGTAGTGCAATTACTAGAGAATATTGACTAATCCAACAGTTAAGCGCTAATCTAGCTGCCTAATTCATGTTAAGGGAAATTAGTACATTCAAAACTTTAACTTGTGAAACTTCTTTGAAGGATTGTATTGTGCCTATCGATGGGACTAATGCAAAGATTAACATCATGTTTATCACCCAGACCAGTCCAAAGTGCTGTTGGTATCAAAAGCTTAACAGACTTTTCCTCCTAACTACACATGGCAGCCAATGAGATGTTCAATAGGCACAGGGAACTCCGGGGGTTGTGTGGGGTCTTTTTCCCAGCATCAGACCCTCCATCATTCCTTGCAGTGGAGCCAGCACCTCAGGCCCGCCGTTCACTGTTGTGATCATTTTTCATTTTGTCGGCAACCAATGCTACAAATGGGTGTGTTGGAGTATAACCGACACTCGCTTGTAGCTGTCGGTCATTCCCAGTGCGTCCCCCTCACTCAGCTTCCAAACATGCAAGGAAACTGGTGTTGTGTGGGCAGGTCAGGTTTTATAAAGAGATATATGTTTGGGATTTGCGGATAAACTTTTTATTTATTTTTTTAATAACGATTTGGAGTTAACAAAAAGCTCTGGAGAATCACAAAACTAAATAATCATTAAAAAAATATATGTTTTGTGTGCACTCAAAACTTCTTAATATCTTTGAGAAAAAAATGTTGGCAAGCCAATCCTCTCTCAGGCCAATATGTCAGCACTTAGTTATTGCTTTTCTTTATGACGGTGCACAGCAGCAGATAAAGTGTTGTTGAAGGTTAAGCATGGCTTCTTGGACGACTGGAAGTAAATCTGTGTTGAGGCCATAGCTGCAAATATTAAATCATAAACAGTTTTACCATCAGTTTGACAATCTAAACTTAAAGAAGCCAGGTGACTTGGCATCAGGTAGCTGGATTAAAGTAGCCTGTCTTTGAAAAACAAGCTCTTAATTAATTCAAAGGAGGGTGTCCTAAGCTATTGCAAAAAAAATAAAAATAATTTGGGACGCAACATAAAAAAACAACGGCTGCTGTCAGGCCCAAGTGAGGGAACAGATTTCCGCCAGTTAACCTTGTAGGTGGAGACAGCTGTCAGAACAAGTTTTAGCGAGCGCCCCCAGGAAACATACTATTTATTGTTAGGACTTAGTCATGTCACAGCCAGCGACTCTTCCAACTGCATGGCCTCGGTTTCCGAAATGAGAACGCTCACTTTTTGATTAGTTCTCCACTCAAATATGCACTGTTCTGCATAACACAGTGCATTAATACTTGACTACACTGACCTCTAAAGTGATGACTGTATGCCTTTGATCCAGGAGCCCTCTAACCTTGTTCTGTCTAAGCAGTGAAAGCATAATGCTTTTGTTTCTTCGACATCAGCTGCCCCCAACAGCAACCTGCAGAGCAAACCCCCCTTCTGGGCATACTTTGCAAAACACTCTCCTCTAAGAGCCATTGAAAAGAAAAAAGAAATCGCCCCAACATTAATGAACTGTTCAATAGTAATAGATTTTTTTTCACCTCCTTGTCACTAGAGCAGTGGCTAATGGCTTGTTCTGTCTCCTGAGAGGGTCCCCGGCTCCTCCTCCCCAAGCTCATATCACATCATTACCGAGACATCCTCCGATGCACCTCACACCCCTTCGCTCTCTCACTCCGCGTTATCAGATCAGCCGCGCATCTGATGAGGACTGAATGCTGCGTGTATTCCCAGTTTGCTCCTCTTCTTCTTCGTTCAATGTTTCACGTGTGTGACTATGGCCGTCGCCATGCCGACTCGTCTCCGGTGCCACGGGGTGCGGCGGGGAGACAGTGTGTGCATGAACGCGTTGCCTGGTAGCTCGTAATTAATTATCATCAGGCGGCCATTATTAGCTTGATGTGGCACAAACGCAAGGGTATTACCGCGATGCTTAGGTGAAACACTAAATACCACTTGGGATTAGACTCCTCAGTGCTCAGGGGTTGACAGGCGTGCTTCTCTGACACGTTGACACTCTTAAGTGTCATGAGAGGGCTGTTGTTCTAGTAGCGCATAGTGTAGCGACATGAAGCTAGCTGAAGAGTAACGCCAAGGATATTAGCCCATGAGTACTTACAAAGGGTTTTTAGAATAAGATCGTTCATCGTCCATCACCCTTGCCCCGCACCCCCAGATCGTACGTACCCTGATCTAGGGCATTTGATTTGTTCTGGTGGTTTGGTCTGAGTCGCTTTCCGTAGTTGGAAAATATAATGAGATTATGGTCTTCTTGATGGCCTTCTTGAAGCTTCTTTTTGAGTTGCTTTAACTGATAATGTCTGCTACCAGTCAACCTCAAGTATGTTGTTCAAATACAAATAGCCTCCTTAAGTTGCAGGTTAATAGGCTCTTCAGTCAAGCCCTCAAAAGACAGAAAGGGTTGATATAATTTAACCGTACATTGATTATGCGGTGGGAAGAGAAGTGTGCAGATTTTGGAAAGCCCAGAAGTAACCAGAGGCTGGCTAGCTGACAGAGCCGTTACATATTTAAAAACGGGTTGAATAATATAAGAATAGCATTCGATGACATTTGGAAGAGTAAAACTTGGAAAGGTGTAGCCGAATCATATATGCATTTGAGATACACATCCATTCCTGTCTACCTAAAACAATCGGTAATGCAATATAATAATTGAATTTAATGTTATCTAATTTGAGTTGTCCCACGTACAAGAGATGTTTTAATTTTGACAGAGGGAATTGTTCATGAATTTGAGATAATTATCACATATTCTGAAATAAATATATACTATGCATACACAGAAGCTCGAAGTCAACATAACCAGCTGAAATGTTTCTCGCCAAATCCAGATAGCACATCCCATCAAAATGATTTTTGCAATGCTACCTGACAACATACACGTTGTACCATGTCCTGTTGTTACTGTGATGACCCCAGCGACAGCCTCCACCATCCCAACCCCTCCACCAGCCCTGTCTCACCTCTTCACATTCACACCCATCCATCACACCTTGACTACACAGGAGGCCTCCATTGTTTGTTTTCTCAATGAAGCTGACGTTGCCAAATGACATCTCGCTCTCCTTGGTTTGCTTGCACAGAAGTCATTTAAACCACTCAGTCAACAATGATGTTCGAAGCAAGTCAAGTGGGTGGCCCAGCAATTGTGGACGCCGTCCCAAATCAATGAGACCATGGGGTCTGAATATCCCCTCATCGTCAGACACAGACTACTGTCTGTGTCCGACAGCGTAGGGATATTCAGGCCAGACCCAAACCATTCCAACAAACCCAATGTGCAGCCCTGACGGTTTTCTCTGTTTTTACCCACCAAATCACAGCACAATTGGACTAGAGCTCGTCCAAATGTTATCATAAAATGTGCATAGAAAAATGATTTCCAGAATTGCTACTACTAATAATTGAGTTTGGATTCGGTTGGGCTCCAGCTCAATGTTGTAGGAGAATGGGTGACCTTTAGGCTTCTGGGCCCCGTCCCAAAGGGCCCATCCGGGACCTGCTGCCTCCTGCCTGCCAGCCACTGTTTTCAGCGGCTCATTATTGCCCCATTCACAGCCAAGCATTTGGCTGATAACTGATAATTGGCAGTAGACCAGGTTTTCCAAAGGATTCAGTGTCGAACATGCGGTGAACCAGACAAAATAAAGTATAAGTAAGGCATTGTTATTTGTGAGAGTATTTCAGTCAGTGGATGCAAATAGTGCAGAGAATAATATTTCTGACACTTTTTTTGGAGGATGTGTTGCAAAGACTTTCCTACTGATTTGAATTTCATCAAACAACCTTTTGTTTCCAAAGTCAACCGAATCCAAAACAGTTTCTCTATTTTTACACCCAGACAGATGGATAACGGGTGAAGCTACGATGGTTAATATTTGACATGCATGCTTAATGGCCACTTGAGCTTTAAAGGGCATATGGCACAAATCATGCAGGAATTAAATGGCTAGTGACAGAAGGCTGATACCTTGTTCACCTTTCCGCTGCCAAAACATTCTTTGCATAATACATTCAAATCCCACAATGTTCTGAATGAATCCTAACGTGTTTGCTGACTGTTTATTTGCCCAAAGGAGGTGTTTTAGCTGTTGCAGGCCACGGTTCAGTGCTTAAGAGTTCAAACCGAGGATTAAATGTTGAAAAACAGTATAGTATATGCGTAATTCATACTGTTTTGAAGTACGTTTCTTCTAAGAGTTGCAAAAGTGTTTAATATTCATGAGTTGTATAGGATCAAATGCATGTAAATTATTCCATGATTTGTAGCCTTTTCTTTGTAAAATTTGTGAATGTTTGACAGTATTTTATGCAGAAGATTACATCATTAAAAAAGTTTGTCTCAACTAGGCACTTAATGAGCTAACGCTGAATTTAATCACGCACAATAGAAATGTCCTGAAAGTGCAGGCTTTCCAATATTCCATATGCAAATTTACACAGTTATTAACCTATGTGTACTGCTAAATCTAGCTCTTTCTAACATTTGTATTGCACCCAGCCTAGACCAAATGTTTTATTGTAAATCATTGTTAACACATACAATTACTGATTATTTGTTTTAATCATCCTGGCAACGCTGTTAAAGCCGTTCAGACTGTGTCAAAAAAGCCCTTTTAAATGTATATAGAATTGTATTCTGTAAACACATTCAATAACATGTGTATAGTATTGTAATGGAAAAATCACGTTTTACATGTGCCTAATTGTCTGTTCACTCACCAACAATAAGCCAAAAACATACCATATTTTCTGATTCATCATTTAAATAGCCACACAGTAAATTTGTAAACATATGCTGCTTTTAAATTGGTACTAGAACATTGACAAATGATCTGGTCAAATGTCATTTAAATATAATATAACTAACACAGCATAATGATGTAATATAGTGGAAGGACAGGGGCCAGATTTTACTAACTGTTCAATTATCTATCTCTGCCAGGAGACCTATTAAGTTTTGCTTTCTAAAGTACGCATTGCACAGTAACCGTAAAAAGAGAAGGTTCTTCATTTCCTTACTAATTCATTTCAAAGGCAATGATTATAAGTATTGTACTTGTCATATTGCCAGAGGTCCTATTGGAGAGGGGGGAAGACAACCAGGAGATTGGAGGCTTAATCTATAAGAAATGGTAGTGTTTCCTGTTTTTTAAGGGACAGCCCCCAGGTAAGATAAGAAGACGGTGAGGCTCCACAGGGGTGGAGGGGTGACACCACAGCATCCTCATTAGGTACAGCGGTTGAGCATCTTGTGGCCATTCATCATGATGACCACATGACTCACAGTGGAACAAGTTAGCATGGGGTTAGTAAGTAGGGCCCACGGGCCTGGTGATATATTCTAAATGCAAGAAACATAAGTCCATCAAAAATAGCACAAAAATACAATGATTATATACAGTGTATATTGTGGTGTAGATGACCTACAGAATCCTTGGCACGGATACGATTGGCAATGTATATCTGTATTCACCATGTTAACACTGTTGACCTCAATTGAACTGTGGTGCTGGAGCTGATTTTATGTTTAGGGATTTTATTGGTTATACAGCGTTAAAGTATATTACCTGCATAAGAGTTTCACCTCCACCAGAATAGTAGGGTGTTGTTTGGCTGTTGTAATGTTATTGACGATGAACAAGGAACTGCTCATTGCCATATTTTTTGAGATAGTCCATTGATAGAACAGTTGTTGAGATATTCTGTCTATTTTCATTCGAACAAAGATAATATTTTATTTTCGAGTACAACAATTCCTTGGGGAGGAAGCTAATAAAATCTCTGTTTCGAAGTACAAAGGCAAACCGTAAAAAAAGGAAGAAATGTAATCCTCGGCACATCAACATGCTCATAATTTCTGTTATTACAGTGTTTCAGTGGCAATTACTTTAACCGTGGTTAAAATTCACGTTGCAACAAAGAACTACATACCTGACAGGCGACGACAGGTTAAAGAGCGTGTCAGATGTAATATGCGGTTGGACGCCAGCCACCTATGGGCTCTGGCTTTCCTAAAAGCTCCACAGGGTGGGTCAAATAATCTGTTTTTGAATTCAATGCCTGTGGATTGGTACCTATAAATGTCTGAGCGATAGCTTGACATTTCCCAAGGTTTACTAGGATTCTTTGAAACATTATACAACTACATACCTTATAGTAAGAAGGAGACCTTTTTTATAGTAAGTCACAGCAAACAGTAATGACTATAATGGCCCCTTATCATCACTCAACTTGATGATCATCTTAAGGCCTAATAGCCCTCGGTTTTTCTTGCTCTTTGTCACACTAGGTTACTAGGAAAATCAGTGACAAGAGAAGTGAAGGTATCATCGCTGAAGGTTTGTGTTCTGTTAAATCAAATCCGTTAATGTTGCAAAGGAAACCCCACCATCAAAAACTGCCATGCTCAATTTCAAAATGTTTTTTAATTTATTCGCCCAGTGAAAGGCAATGTATAGTGGATCCATGGCATTATGGGATAGAGAGTCCCGACAGAGTAGGACTACAAAACCATCTCACAGAAAATGAAATCCCAGTGGAAGTACATGAGGAAGCAGCGAGGTGTGAGATGGGTTATCCGAGGGGTCTTCACTCACCGGCCCCCTCGCTTCGGCTGTGTTTTCAACAACATACATTTAGCCTGTGGCTACGGGCTACATAGTTACCCCTTCTGGAATGGATGTGCTTGCACAGCGACGGTTGTTTTGGCTCTGGTATTGGCCCTGTGTTCTATCAGCTGCTCCCCCCACCACCCTCACCACCCTCTTCTTTTGTTAAGCGTTCTCGTCGGGTCGTTCTTTGTAGTCTTCAACCTGTGGTGGGTCGCCTTAAAGACAGCCTCTCTTCCAAAGCGTTCTGGGTCGTCTCAATCCCCATCCGCGATGCGATACCGTCACCGTAGAGCACTTCACAGTAAGCAGAGCGTGTGAGAGACAAACACTTGCAGACGGAGATAATGAGGCCATTGGCCAGCAGGAAATATGACAAGGGACATGCTGTTTCTGTTGTACTCCACTCCACCATCCAGACAAGTGCCCAGGGCAGGGAGGGCTGTGCTTGCATCCCATATCCAGGCAGAAAGAGGGAAAAAGCCATATGTCGGCAGAAAGTCCATCTCCCCGGAGGAGAGAGAGAGGAGATGAACACACCGGCAGCCTGGGTGCGGTGGAGGCAGCTGCAGAGCAGAGCTATGAAACAGGGCCATAGGTTGTGCGCTGAGTGCTGCAGGATTCACCCCTGGGGACGGCGCGATGCTCGGCTCTCTCCGGTGGTTAGGGACCGTGGAGCTCTGGGACTTACCAGCTGATCTCCGTCACCGACTCCCAACACGCCTGCACCCCTCGGGTGTAGACATCCAAGTGGATCTCTTTCTGCTTTTTTTTTTTTATCACAACCTGGGAAGGTTTATTTCCTCCTCCTCCCCCCCCCCCCCCCCCGAGAGCCCTGAACCTCCCTCCAATTTAAAAAAAGGGGGAGAAAAAACTGAGGGTACTTTGCTAAGGGGAGTAAGTGCACTTCACTGAAACGGTGGTTCCCTGATGTTGGTGGTAATGCACAGCAGCTGGAGTCTGAAATGCCGGAGCGCAAGTGATCCGTGTCGAGGCGGGAAAGGACACGGCGTGATTATCAGACGAGGGGGGGGGTTGGGGGGCGGCGCTGGGAGGTGATTGAGTGAGGTGTTCTCCAGTCCTTTCCTGTGGAGATATTTGACCACTGGATCAAGCAGCGGCTCAGCCATGGATTAGCTCCTCCAGACAGCCCTCATTGTGTATGCCAGGCAGCAGAGTGCTGGTGGACAGGCTGATTGAACAAATGTATATATGAATAGCTAAAGTATATGTATATATATTTTCCATATATATATATGTATATATATATATATATATATTATGTGCATATATATATGTACATAATGTATACATATAGACTTGTGTACAAGATCTCCTACAAAAGGAGGACCTACTTGTGCTCTCCTCCGTTCATACTCAACATAACAACCCGGGGAATTACACAATCCAACAAGCGAGGTATCATTTACCATTCTCAAAATATATTTTCAGACCCGAAGGACCGGGGGAAGAGTTGGACGTATTTAAAGGAGGAAGGCTGCGGTAATCCATCCAGAAGGAGGGCAGAGTGCCTTGTCTGCCTCAAAGCTCCTTAAGCTAATGGTCTATACCGCCGAGCTCGTCCACCGAGTGTTTTTAGATGCTCATTTGTGCCGGATGCCATCCTGTGCAATGATGACTCAGTTGTTAGTTACCAAGCCACACTTTCCTGATGCAGGCACTCTGCTTTCATATGTTTGGGGTACACTGCATGAATAGGTGGATTGCTTGTGGTTGCTTGACTTGTGTATTGGGTATATTATATTTTAATTATCTTTTGTTTTTGTATTACTATTTGGCCTAGTGCACCTTAGATGTAAAGGTGCTTGTACTAGATCAAGTAAGATCCAGTTAAGGATCTATCGTTTACATGACAATTTTAGAGTATGGAAGGATTATTATTAATGCTCTAATACTTGCGTGGGCAAGCCAACATTTCTGGTAATCTGGTGTCTTATAATTACATTCTGACAAGATTTTCTGCACCTAACACCTCACCTAATACAACGATGACATTTTGGAAATGTCACAATGTCATGTGGATTGTAATGTTGATTTTAACCTGGGACCCGATCAGTAGCGGCGTCTCGATGACGCAGGGGAGAGAGCTGTTGGGGATCTGAACCCAACGTGGGTTCAAGGAGCGCCGAGAAAGCTCTCTATGGAATGCTCATTTAATAATAACGATTATTCATGAATTATTTTATATAAATTATAAATTAATAATAATAATCCACAATTCAGGTATTATATACATAGTCATATTTATAGTCACAAAGTTGAGTTGTCGTTCTTCATACTACTAAATAAAATTTTGAAGCTTATAGTGGAGTTAATAAGCCATAAATTGCCAGGCCAATGTGTATTAGTCAGAAAATACCTCAGTTCAATGTCGATTCCCGATGGGCGTTATCAACGGCCGCAAACTACAAAGCCTCTGGACACAAATGAATCTCTGGACCGAGAACCAATCCACAGAGAAATGCAATGTCTGCTGAGAAATGAGCAGACACATCAGCTGCAGCCATCTTGTTTGTTTTTTAACACACTCTGTACAGTCATCATATCAGAACCGCCCCATTCTAGATTAGCCGGTGTGTCAGGCCAAGCAGGCCCGGTCTGCTGGTGAATGTGCCTGAGCAGGAGGGGGGCCAGATACACAGGCCAGAGCACATGAGCCTGCAGATTTGTCTGGTTCACAGGCTAGGAATGAATAGGATATGTGCAACGTACCACTTTGAGATATCCATCCCTAGATTTAGCAATGAGGTGCCACTGAGATGGAACCCTTTATAATGAATGTGGAAGTGGGTTTCAAAACGAACAAGGTCCAATAATTACATTATTATAATGCTACACATATAATAACCCTTTAGATGTCGTAAATCCTAGTTCTAAAGGTGCCGTTTTCTTTAGACACTGCTGAAGCAGGAATTCCTTTGCCAGGTGATATTTGGTAATTAGCAGCTCCCATTCAGTCATGCACTAATTACCTCCTGTCCAAAGAGCAGGCTTTATCTTCACTCACAGAGGACGACCAGGAAAGAGATAGAGGTTTGGGTGTGTGTTTTTCGGTATGTTAGAGTCTCCTCTTGAGGCAAGGTATCAAACCCCTTTTTCTCTTTTCATTCTTTCTTTGTTCTCGTTCTCGTTCTCGAAATCTTTTATTGCTCAATATTCTCAATCATTTTTCGCTCTTTTTAGATTTTCTCATTCTCTCCGTAGTGTTATTTTCTCTCTATGCCATATAGGAGGAACTCAAAGGAAATCATAAAAATTCATGTGATTTTTATGGTACCATGGATAGCAGCCCAGGCCGGACTTGAACCCAGGTCTCCCAGGCTGATAACCAATAACTCTCTCCACCACGGACATGCCTTATTTGATCTGGCAGCAAGTTCTAATTAACATTACAATTAGCAGGACATCATCTTATAAGGTTTACTTCGAGAAATCCCTTTGGAGGGTCTTAAACCCGGGTCTCCAGAAGTGATAACCAACAGCTCTTTCTGCTGCTGCACCACCAGGAAAATGTCAATGAGATGGTCGGAGGTTATAATTGTCATTACAATTCAAGTGACATCATTTTTCCTTGGAGAGCGGCAAAGGCAGACTTTTGAGGTGAGGGTTGATTTCCTCCAACTCTCTCCACTGCGCCACCGAAAAGCCTGGTTTGTCATGGTCAAAGGTTATAATTGGCGTTCTAATTAGCACAACATCATTCCAATCCTAAAAATTGATTTTTACGTTTGGTTTCCATGGAGATATCCCTCGTTGAGTTGTATCAAAACTGATACCCGATAACACTCTCCACTGCACCACAAAGACATGGTTGGATGTTATAATTGTCTTTAGGAATCAAATTCATTTATTATGTTTCCAAAACTATCTTGCCAACTTTCCGAGGACCCTCCAAGAGCCGCAAAGGGCCCAAGGGTGCATGTTCTCATAATAGGACCCCGGGGGGGATCTCAGTTGGGAAACAACCCCAGGAAGGGGCCCTTAAGGCTACCGGGGATGGGCTGAATACGGGTCATATTTCAAGGTTCCTGAAAATGTAATTTGTTTATTTTTCGCTCTTTAAGAATAATGCACAGCTCTAGTTGTTACTATATAATTAGGATGATTATGATTATTATCTGTTTCAGTAGTATTCCAACTTTCAATTTATTTCTTCCCTGAGGCAGAGCAAATCAGTCACCAAGCGCACCACACTGGTAATTATGACATAACATCGGCTGTCACATTGTAATCACATTTGAACTTTGGGATATTTTTGGCCAATCATCACCGACGGCTGACGAGCCTGCACGCATGTTAAAACAACCTAGCGACACCGAGTAACTCTGCGACACTCGCACACTTTGTCACACTTGATCTCCCTAATATAGTTATTCATGATTAAAATGTTCAATTACCTGTGCGAGCACTTCCCTGGGCGCTCCAGCACACTGAGTTACATGCGACAAGCTGATTATTTCCTCGGCTGCTCCCTCCCGAGTAGTCCTCCGCCAGGAGCAACAACAGGCGTTTGTGGGATTTGGAGGAAAAACGTAATGGTGTTATGCTAATGCAGCGATATTGCCGGATTGACATTTCTACTGATTGGGATTAGTGCTCCGATCCATTCCCGCCACCCACGCTCGAGAAGGGTCTCTCTGCCACCGCAAACGTGCTCTTAACAGTGCCAGCGTCTGCCAGTGATTTGTGGTTTGACTCAAGTGTGCTGCTTTCAATGCACTTTTTGTTTGTTTTCTTTGGGTAATTACACCATGCCCCGAGCTGTCTGCTGCTGCTTCCTGTAGGCATGCAAAGCCAGCCACCATACTTTGAGCTCCAACATTTCTTTATTGATAATTGTGCATGGGTTGAATCCTATACCTGAGAAAGAAAATCCGTAGAAAATCTATATGAAACTTTCAAAGAAAACCTCTGCTATTAGTAATCACCCAGATTGGCCTGGTTTATGTTGAGAGCATGTGGACAAAGAATAAACCCATTTAAATGTGTATATATATTTTTTATTATCTATTTATTCATTATTCGTCCCTGAACATCTCATTCACCACTGCCATTGGTTTGTGTACGTTTAGCAAACCTGCAGAAGATTAACATCATGAATAACGAAGGACAACATAAAGTCTACATTCGATTGCAAGGGACTTAGTATTTGTTTATCTTGCCGTGTGGTGGTCCATGTTGTCCAGTGCATCTGTCTGGTTGGAGTCATCAGCATTCAGAGCTAGGAATGCTATCCTAGCTGAAGGGAGATCAGTTAGGGAGACACCTAGCATCTAATGACTTGTTCAATAGCATGTCCAAATGCAGTGCATGCAATAAGTAAAATGCTTCACATCTATGGGCGATTCATGTTCTTCAGTCATCTGACATTTGAGTCTTTGGACTAATCTAATTGTCTTTTGAGCTGGGAGAACTGTATGAGAAAGCACACAAACAAGACCAAGGGCGAGGTTGGATGCCGGGATTCGGGGAGGAGGAGGTGCTCACCATCCCAAAAGGGAGCGCCACTAGACCGATCTTTTCATCCACCGTTGACCGATGCCTTTCTCTGCCCTTCTCCACAGGTGTACACAAGTTTGTCATGGACGGGGAACACCTGGAGCTGAGAGGCATCACCAAAGAGCAGTCAGGATCATACGAGTGCATGGCCTCCAATGACATCTCCACCCCTGATACCAGGACCGTGCAGGTCGTCGTCAACTGTGAGGACCTGACAGACACACAGAAACACACCAGTCCCTTTTTACATACATTATGTTATTGTCCTAGGCTAGACGCACACACAGACACACACACACACAAACACACACAGACTCAGACACACACACACACACACCTTGTTCCTTTGACAGGATAAAGGTAATAAGGATATAACTGTCTCTGCCAGTTGTCTCGAACCAATGAATGTTGGTGAAAAGCCATTAAAAGTTAGAAATTTTGCAGAGATTACACTTTTTTGCAACCCATTTTTACCCCAACAGACCCTCCGTCCATCTCCAAGGCCCGGACCACCGGCACACCCGTGGGACAGAAGGGCATTCTCCAATGCGAAGCCTCCGCGGTTCCCAGGCCAGACTTTGAGTGGTACAAAGAAGACCGCAGGCGAGTGGCTCTCGGTCCAGACGTTTCCACTCAGGGTCATTAGTCTCCATCAGCCATGAAGACACCCGTGTCCAGGCAACGTACAGCATATGGAAGAGCCAATCAAATTCAACAAATGGAAAAATGGCGGATATTCCTGAGCCCTTATTGGATGACGGGGATCAGGGGGTGGGGAGTCGGGGACGTAGCACCACAAAGGACTCTCCATTTCAAAGCTCATTCGTCTTGTGTGTTTTTGGTTCCTCATCGTTGGTAAAATGGAGCACTTACGGGGATGGGCTCTCACTCTTCTCAAAGTCAAATTAGGTGCAAAACAGCAATTTTGCACGGAATTAGGAAAAAGAACCCCAAAAAGAAAAAGAAGGGAAAAAAGTTATTATTTATCCCCCAGTGGAATTGATTGGGCGCGTTGCTGCGAGGCTAGGGAAGATGGAGTATAATAGGCTTTTTGAATGAAGACCATGAGCTGAAGGATGAGCTGAGCAGGGACCCCTAGGTGGTGGGATGATACAGTATGTACATGGGGCATGTCACTGAGGGAAATGGCGCTTGACGCTGACAGCCGTACCGTTAGTCTCCGAGACAACCACACACAACTCAGGAAACGAAGGGGAAAAAAACAATGTTTTTCCCACATTTGCATTCAAAAGCAGGGAATAATGAAATGGTTAGAGGGAAATGAAGACGGAAACAGTGTTGCAACCTTTTGCGAACCACATATATTCAGTTATGTTGATTTTTTTTTTTCGGGGATTTTTTTGCTGTTCGTTTTATTTGATTGAATTTCACATATTAATGTATGTGGATTTTAGTACATCTAATTTCCGTTCATTTTATTGATTTTTATTGAATTTCACATATTTATTCATGTAGATTTTAGTGAATGTCATTTCCATGACTTTAAAGCTTACAATGAAGACAAAAAGAAGGGCTCATGCCTGTACCAGTGTGAGATGTGTGGTAGGCGTTATGTAATATGCACAATAATATTCCTGTCCATACACAGTACATGACCTCATACACATATATAAATATTCCATACATGTGACCTTCTATACATATACATATACAACCTCAGACGCCCAGTACTAGTCCAACCTGGATCACAACAACAAATATTCAAAGAAACACTGGACACAGACTTTGACATCTTAAAACACCAGTCTTGTCTGTTTTTCCTGCAGGGTTTTCAATGGGTTGAACAGGAGTGTGTGTGACCACAAGAGCCCAGTACACATAATTTATGGATTACCACAACGGAAATTCAGAGAATCATGGGAAACAAATGTAGATATCTCAGAACGCCCCTCTCATGTGTTTGTCCTGCAGGCTTTTCAACGGGCTGAACGGCGTGAAGATAGAGAACCAGGGGAAAATATCCATGCTTGTGTTCTTCAACGTCTCAGAAGAAGATTACGGGAACTACACGTGCGTGGCCATGAACAAGATGGGGATCACCAACGCCAGCATAATCCTATATGGTAAGGGGATTCACTCACTTAGCTTTGAATTCAAACCACCAACCAGGTATTATATTCAGAAGTTGTCGCAAAGACGACAGCACAGTGCCTCAATCTGACCACGTAGGTGATACGCCAAGCAGCGACCCCTGGGTTCGATTCCCGTGAAGGCGGAGAAATATGTGCAAAGGAGATGGACAAAAGGGTCTAGGAGTGTAAAACAACGATAACATACCACAGGGGGATGGATCTACACATTTCTGTAGAAAGACTTATTGGGATATATGGACGTGGTTTGAATTTACTTCCTCAACGTCCAGAATGCCGTAGCTTCATTCAGCGGGCAGCGTAACCGCTATGTGTGTACGTTAATTGGTTCCCTCTAAAATATGTAGCCAGGAGGCAAAACAGACAGGCAAAAGAAATTGACAACTGAAATGACATGAGACATATGCAATAGTTTTCATGGAATATGTTTTTCCGATGCTTAACGGCCACCTAGATAGCCCGTTAATAACATTATGCAAAGTTAATGACAGATGAATGAAGTACCATCACGTAAGAAATTCATGTATTGATGTATAAATGTTATCACGGTGAACATTTACTCGGATGGGAATTAAAAATTCTCAATGACTCAATTATAGCCAACGCGGTTGGCATAGTAACCCATGCGGGAACGCTTTTGCTCCGCAGGACCAGGTGCCATGCATGATGTCAATGGCGCCGCTCTGTCGCCCTACTGCGCCCAAAGCCTGGCTCTGACCGTCACCTTATTGCACCTCCTCAAGTTCTGATGTGAGTCACGGCCACCCTCCCTCCCTCCAGACTAACAGTCGAGTACGAAGATGAACAGAAAGCCCAGAAACAGCAGTGGTCCTCCCGTGGAAGTGTGTGTGTTGGGGTATGTGTGTGTCTGTGTGTATGTTTGTGTGTATGTGGGTGTGTGGACGTGTGTGTGTACGCATGTGTGTGTGTGTGTGTGTGTGTGTGTGTGTGTGTGTGTGTGTGTGTGTGTGTGTGTGTGTGTGTGTGTGTGTGTGTGTGTGTGTGTGTGTGTGTGTGTGTGTGGGTGTGTGGACGTGTGTGTGTACGCATGTGTGTGTGTGTGTGTGTGTGTGTGTGTGTGTGTGTGTGTGTGTGTGTGTGTGTGTGTGTGTGTGTGTGTGTGTGTGTGTGTGTGTGTGTGTGTTTGTCCTGGTTTTACACCAGGCTATGAACTCCACCACCAGATGAAGGGGTGCCCCACAGTGGAGGAGGAGGGAATCATTCCGTGCACTGAAGAGATGATGGTAGGGCCGCTGGCTTAAGAGTCCCCACCTCACCCCAACCCCCCGTCCCCCCCGCTCCCCTCTTTCGTATGTAAAATGGGAAAAACTAAAACATTAATGTAAATGTTGACTGTTTTTTGCCCAATATTGGAGTGTACATTAAGATAATTAGTGTGTCACGTCTTGTTCAATCTCTGTATGATTTTTTTTAAGTAAATGAACATAAAAAGGAAAAAAATGCTATGTGATTGGTGAATTTTACTGTATTTTTACAGTTGTATGCAACACAAAATGAAAGCATTCTATATGAACTCAATGTTCTGCATAAAATAATATTACTATTATTTCTCAGGCAAAGCCCTACATCATGGTACATAATACATTTTGAGAATCTTTATTTCTGTATGTGTGCGTGTGCGTCTGTGTGTGTGTGTGTGTGCGCGTAGAATGTACAAATGTGTACAGTGGATTCCAGCCTTTGTTTTAAAAATGATACTGTATTTAAACCTGGTATGTTTTAACACCAACTGTTAGAAAGCAGCTATCCGTAAGTATTTATGTAACATAAGTGTCATACATGATCGACTCTCAAGTCCAAATATGGCAACCATAAACCATGACGCTGTAGCTTAAGTTCACTTTGCAGATACTTGGCAAGGAAAAAGCAACAAGGACAACATAGCATCTTTTCAACGAAGGTCCTTGTTCTGTCCTCTGGAGGTCACAGGGTATGGGCAACGATGCAACACCATTCACAGCTCTAGCTTAAAAGCCAAAGCCTCTTTGAGGTCATTGAGGATTAAAGTTTGGAGAATAGAGGGTACGGGACATCGGCAGTCTGTCCAACATAAAAGGCTTCTTGTTTTGGGAATTGAATCATCACAGATTAGCTGTGATCTGCTATACGGGACCTTGCACGAAACAAAACGCTTGATGCAGGCCTTAGCCAAACATAAAATGTAAGTACGACATGCTTTATAGCTCATACTCGCTAGTTAGTTCGCTATATTTACCCACAGAACAAAAAATCGATTGACCTTTTTAAATCAGCTTTTCATTTTTCTATTCCACCCGGGGAGGGTTAAATGTACGTCACCTATGACACCTATGTTGCATGAATACCTCAGGAATGTACCTCAAGAAATGCATCAACGTGGATGAATTTGTAGCTGACATGAAGCTTTTGTTTAGGCATGTGGTGTTTGGCAGGTATTTGGCTTGGCCCCCAATGGACGCTCTACACCAAAATGTTCACACTGCAGGTCTAACGCGTTAACTTAACTCTGGGTTTGTTCCTCTGAGTGTAACGCCGTCAGTACAAGTACATGGTCCATGCTGGTCCATTGGTTAACCTGATTGAGAAACGCCAGATTAAATGTTGTTAGCTACATCTTCACTGTGCTATGACACACATGCTACACAGGTCCATTCTGAACTGCAGGAACTGCTGTAAAGTTTTGTTGAGCGATTGCTTTTAGAAACAGTCGTAGTGAGGGAGTGTGTTGCTTATCGCTGTTGTTGGAGATCCCTCCCGCAAAAGTGTGTATGCATGGCTGTAAAGAGAGCTTTCTTTGTGGAAAAAAAATTGTGGAAAACCTTTGACAGAATTGCCATACTTTCATAACCCAAAATAAAGCATTCTGATTATGTTGCCCGGTTAATGTTTGGTAGAAATGTAAACTAACATAAATTACAACCAGAGCATTTGGGTGAATTCATTTCTGATCTCTGGCATCTGGCCTCTGGCTGAATGTTTTTAGAAAATATGAGTCCCAGTGCTACTTTCAGTCTCCTACTCAGACGTAGAGTCATTCAGCAAACCAACCTTGTTTTGTAAGGGTGGATGACCCGCGTCAAGCAAGTCTCAAGTCTCGGACAGTTTCACAAACACTTCGATAACAATTATCACAAGTGAACAAAGGTTGGTTGACTATAACGCTGCTGCTAAATCCACGTACTCTGGGCCGCCACGCACACAACAACCTTCTTTAAAGGGAATCTTCAACAATGGAGGGCGACGCTGTTAGAATGACACCAGAGTGCGGTCCTTTTTAGGCGGTATTACTTTGGCTGCCTCAGTTGATATATGCAGACATTTCCAGCAAAGAGTATAACATACACATACAGCACAAGCGACTTGATGATTTGATGATGCACTGTAATTGACTGTATACTTAGGGTAGGAAAAAGTTTAGACAGCGGAGGATAGAGGGCAGTAAGGGGGAGAGTTGCTGTTTTGATGAGTGTTTGTGAAGTTGGTGAAGCAGCCAGTGGTAAAATTCGTGGAAAGATGTAAAATAACATGTGAGGGGAAGTAGAAAACATAAAAAAACAGCTAATACTCTTATTGTTCCAAAAAATATACCCCGTTAAAACCATATACAATCACGTATATTGATGTCAATAAGCCTTAGCCACATTCTTTATTTGAATTCCCTATTAAAAAAAAGTTGTATTTTTGCATAAATGCCTTGAAGGAAAAAGTATTAGCACAGTCTAATGGCTTTTCTAAAAATTTAAGGTTGTTCTTGCTGTATTCCTTAATTAAATAATATTGTTAACATGTTCAATCCATAATCCTGGGAGAAATATGCACAACACTCCTCGTCTCATGTGAGTTTACGACGTATGACCGCACTGACTGCTGCATTGTTCAACTGTTTGGTACATGTTTTTGGTACAATGTTGGGGGAAAAAAGCATTGTTAAATATGAATCAATGGTCATCGAGTTGGAAATGATTACTGTTGTGGAATGGAATAATTGTATCATTTGATTGCAGATAATTGTCCATAAAATGTTAAAACTGGGATTTCATTGCAATTATTTGTTGTGTGATCAACACCTTGCTCCACTCATGGAAACGTTCTGAGCGATGTTTAGGTTGGATGTTATTGTTTACAAATGTTTCCGATTTAGATATGGATTGAGTCAGTTCAATTCCAATATGCAAGAGCCAGACTCCCTGTAATATTGATGAATAAATATATTAGCACTGGGTAATGAACATAAAAGGTTAATCTACCCTATACTATACGTAGTGAAATTGCTAAGGGCAAAAAAAAAAATAGAATTGTTATTTTACAAATGATGGGTTATTTGCACTGAACAGAGCAACATTGTATTCATATCTCTTCATCGTTAGCAATAAAAATATATAGATGGTCCCATTCCAGATATTATACGTTCCAAATGTTCCATTTGTGTTTCATGACAAACCTGAAGTGCTGCGACAATCTGCCTCAGGGCTGAACACGGAACATCACGGCCAGCCATTTAGCCAAATACTATTGGTCTCTTGCTACACTGACGTTGGAAGGGAAAGATTAAGCAGTACAAAAAGTTGTATTTCTCTAATTTCTCTCTCAGCATAACAGATCAAAACATTATATGGGACAGCTGCCTTGAGTTTGGTTTCAACTTGTTCAACTGCTCACTTCTTTTTGATAGATAGTTTGTGCTAAAATTAAATATTGAAAAGCTCTATAAATAGGTTCAACATGCTACACTCATTTAGTGGTGTGGGATTATGGTCAAAGCTGGCCCTCACATATTTCAAGGCAAGGCACAACATAGACCATGTAGCTGAAGTAAGCCTTGGATATGCCTCATAAAATGAGGATCAGGCCATGTGTATAGAATCAGAAGCAGATGGGATGGTGGTTGAGTTCCAAAATAGGTTTTGGGTTGCTGATTTTTCATTTCATTTTTCAACATTGTCATATTGTTCCCTTATACCACATGTAGACCATATTGCTTGTCAATAGGAAAACACATATTCTTAAGGTGGCATTGATTGCACCTGCACCGGAAACTTTTGTGCTAGCCTACTTGAGTTGTATGAAGTTCGGTTTCAATGCGGGACCTGGCTTGAGAATAATTTTTGACTGTATTGCATAAAAATCAAAGCCAAGAGCTAACACTGCAGTAGCTTATAATCAGATGTCTTTTTTTCTTCTTCAGCATTCTTATTAAATCCTTTTGAAAGCATAATCCACCGGCACGAATGGGTTTCTATTCATTAGAATATCCCTGTAACAAAGCAAGAAACCAGGCGCGGCTCCGCCCCATTCTGTTTTTGTTACCGGCCCAGGCTCCATGCCGTCTCCCAACAT
The DNA here is from genome assembly GCF_031168955.1 of Gadus macrocephalus. NCBI lineage: Eukaryota > Metazoa > Chordata > Actinopteri > Gadiformes > Gadidae > Gadus > Gadus macrocephalus. Next base: position 18,659,318 of record NC_082388.1, on the reverse strand, counting down.
AAGTTTCGCTATAACATTTTTAGCAATGCTGTAACCAAGATTAGCGTATATCTATTGAGAGAATGGGTTCAAATCCACAGTGATGGTGGCCTACATTCGGGACGTCTCCAGAGACAGTGTAGAAGGGACCACCGTGGAGAAGGACAAGACATCTGGGGAGGAGGGGATGACGATAACGCAAGAGCTGCGAGAGGGACAGTGCCGAGGAAGTACAGAGGAATACAGCTGGGTGTGATGGGAGAAGGAATCTGAAAGGCATCAGATACGCGCCATACGACAGGTAGGCAGCGGTCTGATACAGGATGGGGGAGGGGGAAGAATGATGACAGGAGGATGAGATGATGAACGAGGAAGAGGCAGCTTGTTATAATTGGCTGTCTGGTGCCCACGATAATTGTTCGATTTCCCACAGTCCTCTACCATGAACTAAATTAGATTGAATGAGGGACTGTCAGGACTCAATAACACAGCAATTAAGATGGCATTTAAGGTTTCATATTAAAAACGAATGACATTAAAATGACTGCTGTTCTACATTCAAGTCATGTATATATTGGCTTGGAGGGATCGAAAATACTGGAGTTTATTTAATGATTTTAATTTGTTCAATTTAACAGTGTCTTGTTAAATAATAGGCAAATTGAAAGATCATCTCTCTTTGCCATTGACAAATAAATTGCAATTATATTAATAACATTTTCTGGAGGATATTGACATTCTTGACATGGAAATGTGAAAGCTTATTTTATATATTCATAACATATTTAGCCTGAGTAAGTTATCTTTGCTTTTCCTCAATATTCTGTCGAGAATAGGCGTGTAGCCTATTCTCGACAGAATATAGAGTGTAGCCTTTCTTGAGTTAAATCACTTTTATAAGTATGTTTTTTGATAATGTCCAATATTTGTCAGGGCTGATATATCTGCAATTGCTATCACCCACAGTTGTGATTCTAACCAAAGATTTTAAAATTATTAATTATTTGTGACCACTTTCTATCGAATAAATAATCTTTTGTTTGACCACAAAATATCGAATAATAGGAACTCGTGCTACTGCCACCTTGCACATGGTTTGTTATTTATTTTTTTACCTCAAAAAGTTTGGAGAGAAATCAAATTGACAATTGAAATCAAACACTGAGCTTTACCAAAAGTCTAAATAATAATTTCAAGGCAGTTTGTGGCCGCGACACAGTGTTCACAAGGCACATTGATTTTGAGGATTTGTCAAGCCTCTTGAGAAGGTTAAGCAGAGGGAACATAATACTGCTTGGGTGCTCATTGAAAAACACAAGGTCATCTGGAAACCTTTCACAAAATAAAGACATTTGTTTAAGAAACTTAACAAATGTAATACACAATTGAAAATGTGATGTTATTATGAACGGTTTGTAATGATCACATATCTACTACAGTATTGTAATCCTAAATCCAGGGACCAGAGTGGGCCTTAACCAGGTTAGGTTATAGCAGAACCATACAAACGTGGTCCCAGTAGAGCTGCCTTGTTGTTGATTCTTTGAGTCAGCCCTGAGGTATCACTTGCTACAGGGGTCATGTATAGAAAAGCCATAATCTCCAAAAAAACAGATCACATCCCACAGGCTCACAGAGGGTCTGCTATATCTTTGGATAACAATATGCAGTCATTTCATTAGGCGCATATTTTAAAATACCCCAGAAACGGAACTCCTCAAGCGGATCCTCAGAGCGGATACCATGGCGTCATTTAATTCACTGAGAGAATAATGACTGTCGCCGGCCTTTCCTTTCCAACTTTTGTACTTTTTAACAGGCTTTTTTGTGCTTGTGAGCGGATATCAGACTATGCAGGATTACCAAACCACAAAGCCAGACAAAAGCATTTTGTACGAGAATCTCCAGGAGGCCAAATCCAGCAGATGCCACCCCACTTCCTGTGACTCACCAGGAGAAGGATATATTGACTGGATAGAGAACACGAGACACATGCGGCTTTGGCAGAGACAACTGGCTAATACATTCCATCCCACTTCTAATGACAACCCACCAGACCATTCTGAACAGACGCGTTAAGTAGCCCAGCTCACTGAACCCTGGCTCATCTACAGACTCTCGGACGTCATCTGGACATCTCCTCAGCCCCACATCCTTTCAGGGTCAACGCGCTAGCCTATTTTCTCGACTTTCCTACTGTTGACTTTCGTTAAGCAAGAAAATAGCCTTGAGTCTTTGTTTCACACCCCCATCTCGGTCCAGTTTGTTTTCCCACCCCTTGGAAGGGAGGGGAGGGGGTTTCTTGTTAATATTCCAGGGGATCTTGGGATGATGGAGGCCTTTCAGCCTGGGCCTGGACCAAGTGGCTTCCGCTGTCAAGTGAGCTCTGCGTCTTCTGTGGTGCAGGGAAGTAGATCACCCTACTGATAGCTAGCCAAGTGGGCAGTCGCTCCTTGCCAGCATGTCCTTGTCTTTGCCAGCGCCATCCCTGTAGCCTCTCCCCCGTGGGTGCCGGCGCCATTGGACAACACACGTAAGCCTCTCTGCTATCTTCGGCTATTCCAGGCCCCACCATGGCTACCTCTATCTGCCAGACTCCAGGAAGGGCTTGTCCTAGCACGTTCCCTGATGGTGTTTGAATACATGGTGGGTTTTTTCCTTTTTGTAAGTAGACATGAAGGCTGTTGAACCAGTTGGTTAGAGACACTAAAAAGGAGGATATCTTTGTTTGCAGCTGCTGCTGATGCCTCTATATACCTCATTTTTCCTGAAAATATATTCTCTCTATACCTCCTTCAAATAAAAGTATCCCAAAATATATTCTCTCCATATATTTTCTTTACCTAATTTAGAAAAGAAAGGAGAGAAAAAACAAATGAAATAAATATGAAATATATTCTCTCCATCATTTTTCTAACCTCCTTATCTTAATTTTTATTCTCTCCATCATTTTTCTATAACTCCTTTTCTCGATTTTTTATTCGCTCCATCATTTTTCTGTCTCTCCTTTTCCCCAAAAAATATATTCTCTCCATTTTTCTATACCTTCCTTTTCTCTATCTTTTATTCGCTCCTCCATTTTTCTATCACTCCTTTTTTCCAAAAAATTATTCTCTCCATACAATTTCTATACCTAAATTATAAAAATAAAAACTTAGATCTCTCCATAATTTTTCTATACCTCCTTTTCTCGATTTGTATTATTTTCTCAATTTTTCTATACCTCATTTTCTCCCAAAATATATGCACTCCATCATATTTCACTACCTCATTTTTCTAGATTTTTTATTCTCTCCATCAATTTTCCATACCTCATTTTCTCATTTTTTTTATTCTCTCCATCATTTTTCTATACCTCATTTTTCTCATTTTTTTTATTCTCTCCATTTTTCTTTTCCCTTTTTTTTCCTCAAATTCTTATCCAGCCAATCAGATCGCTCGAAAAGATTTGAATGTTACAACCTGGCTCAACGATGTGCAACAACACGAGGGCGGCCTCCATAGACTTGAATTGAACACACAATGTTTAATAAAGGATATAGAATGTAATACTGAAATGTGCTTGTCAGTAGATCAGTATGTCTGCAGTGTGTGCATGCATTTGGAGGAGTGTATGTGAGGAAATAAAGTGTTAAAACAAAACACAAATGATTCAAAATGTCCGTCTGCATCCAGGGAGGGACTGCTTTTTAGGCTCCTGAGCCAAGCCTGATCAGGTGAGTTAGTACTCGCAAAGGGGTGTGGCTCCGCCCAAACGCTCCCTGTACAGAATACACACATTACAAACAACAAAAAACAGAGGCAACCCTGTGGCCATCACTCCCCAAAAGACAGGATCTCATAGACAGAATATAAACAGAATCCAAAGGAATAAAGGGCATGAACTCATGTACCTATATTATGTATCCATAAAAATGATGGAGAGCATATATTTTTGGGAAAAAAGGAGGCATAGAAAATGGAGAGAAAAGACAATCGATAAAAGGAGGTATAACAATAAAAAATCCTGAAAAGGATGTACGTATAGAAAAAAGATGGAGGGTATATTTATTTTTTGGGGAAAAGGAGGTATAGAAAAATGAGGGAGAGAATAAAAAATCGAGAAAAGGAGGTATAGAAAAAATATGTTTTTTTTTTATAAAAGGTATAAAAATGTATGGACAGAATATATTTTTAGGAAAAAGGAGGTGCAGAAAAATGTAAAAGAGAATATGTTTTGGGATAAGGATGTATACAAAAATTATGGAGAGAAGGAATTTTTGGGGGGAAACGGAGATAGAAAAATGATGGAGCAAATAAAACAGAGAAAGGGCAGTCTAGAAAAATGATGGAGCGAATAAAAAAATCAAGAAAAGGGAGGGATAGAAAAATGATGGAGAGAATAAAAATACCAAAGAAATTAGGTATGGAAAAATGATAGAAAGAATAATAAATTGAAAATCCATATTAAGGTTTGCAGTTCAATTGAGTCAAACACACCTTTAAACAACATGACTGCCCAGTATCAGCCACTCCATCCCAAGCATCCTTTGTGCCTAGGATCAATTTAAGAGGAGGAGAAACAGACTACAATAGATGATGCTGTTGGTTGCAAAGAGTTACACACAGCATCCTCCATGACGTTGTGGGTGCCCTTGACGGATGACCAAGTTGTATTAAATATATTTGATATTATATTGATATGCATGTTTTCAATGTTCTCAAAAGACTCATCACCCCACCATCAACCTTATCCCCCTACAAACCAACTCATTACCCTATCAACCAACTTGCCCTACCAACCAACTCTTCCAAAGACTGTCTTAGCCGCTCTTTATCCATATCCAATTGATCTCTTTCCATCTGAAACAGCGACAGCTCCTTTAGCTGCTCAACTGTTAGAACTACAGATGGAGATACAAACTCAACCGCAGTATTGCTCTGCACTGTGGCTGGCAAACCACCACTTTCAATTAAAGCAGCCCTCAATCCCGCTTTAACTGTTTATCCCCAAGGTCAACCTCATAATGCTCCACACGCTTTAAGAGTTGGTCTCTTTTGCAACTATTCAAAATTGCCTCAGAGAGAAACTGAACAAAACTACAGATAAGAGCCATACCAAAACACTTTTGATTACTGGGATGCAAATAGAACTTCAATAACTGCCTATCCAAAATGGAATAATCTCAACCATAGTCTTCATGTAGCTTGCAGTGGGTATTTATGCACTGAAAACCAGCGAAAAGAGATCGGCAAGCAGGCAACCCCCAAGATCCGATGGGCTCCCCAGACAAATGTCCAAAAACAATTTACCGCACCAAAAGCATAAAGAAAAATAAATAATAATTCACACAACCCAAAGGGGAAACACAACTGAAGCCAAAGGGGGAAAGTTCAAATTCAGACATGTGCTCACCAGACAATCAACTCTGTTAGCCTGGCCTCAGCAGATTGCATAACCGAAACACACAAACTCAATCATAAACATGTACTACTAACCCACAATAATAAACCAAAAAAGAGCTTTAAATATACCAATTAGTGCTAATTAAAGTAAGCCTTGGATTAAGTGATAGCATCACCAAAAGTAAAAATATGTTTACCAGCTACTGTGGTCGTTTGTGCCTGAATTGTTTTTTTGTGCCTTGAAGATGGGAGGAAGCGAGGAAGGTGCAATGAGAATTCAACAGCTCGGTGGTGACGGATGGTTAATTTTGACTCTGTTTTGACATTAATTAGGGTGAAATATAATATGGGAGGGAATGAGGCTGGAAATTGCCTCGGCTGAGTTTAGGATGTAGACAGCATGACATCTCTGGTGCTTAAATGTCGACCATGGCTTTCTAAGTGGTGGTTATGCTTACAGCACTGGCTGTGAACGTTTACCCTGCCAGCTGAATCTGTACATTTTAAGTTGCCATATATAGGTGTAGCCTTTAAGTACTTCGAAAGTAGGGTACCTTACGACATTATTTTGATGCACTGTATTAAAAAAATGAAAGGTTCATACTTTGAGTCAGCTCTTTGAAGATGTTTTATACCACCTGTATTGGAAAATAATAGATAACCTTTTTTTCTGTAAATGTCCTCTTATTTACCTGAGGTTAGAATGCAAATTATATTCCATTTACAGTTTCATCTCTCACAAGTCGCGTCATCAAAATAAACTCGATTAGTTTGGTCTGAACTAACGCAGTAGAACGTTTTGTCACCAACCAGGTTTATTTTTCCTACTACCTTTGTGTTAAGGGTTATGTTTGTGTGAATGATTTATTGTGTTTTTATATAATAATAAAAGAAAAAGAAAACCATCAAGGTTGAGGAAACCATTCATGTTAGAAAATGAAATTAATAAATAACCATAATTGAACCAGACAAAAACATAGAAAAGCAGAAATACACTTCTCAAATAAAAAGTAGCGTTATGGTATGGTTTTGGACTTGAAATGTCCACTCATGCTAATAAGCAAATTGAACAATACATTTCTAGCTCTCGGGGAACAATGGGAGAAAGACAATTTGTAATTTAGTGAATGGTGTCACTTCATTTGGGGGAAAACCTTTTCTAAAGTGTGCCACAACCTCAGCTGTAGAGACCAGATGTTTGCGTGAATTAAATATATGCCGAGGCTCACGTGGAACAGTGTCAATGAAGCCTGTACGTTATGAATTATGTACATGCCAATCTTGATAAACGTGACCTATTCTTCATTTTCTGACTATGGCTGACTAACTGGAGCCTTCGTATTTTAAGGGCTGTGGTGCAGACCAAGACACCTAATTACAACATTGTAGCCCGCCAAGTCGATCGCGCTTGAATGAGCCTATAATGGGAATTAATTTATCTTTAAATCTTTGGCCGACGCTTCATGTCAAATTAAATTATTTGTATGCATATACATTTGAGATTTGATTTAATCTTGCAATATTACTCAGAAGAATGAATCTCAAATCCAAGGGAGGCATCAAAACTCCCAAGCGCGCTCCTCCTTGAAGTTAAGGAAGAGTCATTTCACTCCTGACCTCTGAACCTGATCCCAACTGAGCTCCAAGGTGCAACCATCACACAGAGAATGTTATTTCCAGCCACCCGGCAGGAAAGTTGGACATAAATCGCAACACCAAAGCCCACACTTTCTGCTGCGGGTAGCCGAGATCCTCCTACCTGAACATTGGTTAATCACAGATTCCACTTTTCCCTCCTGTGAATACACACAACCCTGAGACAGCTGCATCCCACCTACCTTCTGCATCAAAGGTAAACAAACTAGCAGCAAACATTAAGAAAAAGCCACCGTGTAAAAGTATTTTGCATCGTGATTTTATATTTATGCTCTCAAAAAACTGAACAAGTTGACTTACTTTGTGTTGCTCTAGAAAATGAAAAAGAAAATCTAGAAATTAAAATAACTCTTAACAAGTAGCAATAATTGCACACATAGGTAAAGACATGATACAAACAGTATTGTTTAATTTGCATATTCAACACATGATTACAATGTGAATCCTCCTTGGGGGAACAGCTCTATCCGCACTGCTCTACCTTGCTCCTACAAGCCGGTGTGAATAATCTCACAAACCTTTTAAAAAAGACACCACGTGCTCCGAGGTCGGGGAGGGAGGTAAGAGCACAGAACACCATAGCTGTTAGCGTCCGCTGGCAATGTAGTGGACAGACCACAACAAGACCAATCCCAAGGTTAGGACTTGCGGGGACTTTAAAGGAATCAATAGGGCTCCCAAGGTTCTGGCTAGTTGCCATTGTTGTGGAGTGGATAAAGCGTTGCCCTGTGCTAATGACACAATGGCAGGAGAGAGAGAGGGGTTGTGAGGGATAACAAGGCTATACTAAAGTCTAGAAGCAGGTCTTCCAAGGGTAGCATAGACACCATGAACTTCAAAAGCAAAGGCTCCAGGGGGGAATGGATTGGCGCCCTCACTGGCGGTGATAGAGAGGTTCTTCAAATCCTCCTCCTGATTGGCTGAGATCATTGGATCAGGGGCATTGTAGCTGATGATATGCCTGGTTGTACAGACACATTTTAACATTCATGTTTTTAGAGGTTGAGGATAAAAAGACAAAACAACACTACATTTTTTTTTTCTTGCCCACACTCAACAAAGCTCAACAAAAGCTTGGTGTTAAGATACAACAGTTTATTATTGTCAGTCTTAAATATGAGCACACACTTTTCATAAAGAAAATACAAATAAATCAACAATTCTATACATTGCAGGGAGTCCAACAGAATGTTAATTCTCAGTCCATTTTTCAAAGCGCTCCGACACAACTGGAGCCTTGTGAACTGGCAAGAGTGTTACGATATGTGGAAATTAACATCCGAACCGAAGACTTCATCTGCTACCATAATACCTCAGGTTACCGTGACACCAGTTTGAATTGTCTTGTCTGACGCAAGTACACGTTAAATATAGATTCTCCTCCGCACTTCAATGTAAGTCGAACAAATGTCACACAACACCTAAAGTCAATAGTGGTCGAGGGCAGCTCAAATACAAGCCCTGTTTTTTTTTTTTGTGTCTCCCTCAAATCAATAGATCAGCATTTTTCAAGATGGCTGCTTGCCTCTGAAACACTTCTTGAAATACGATGGAGGGAGGGAGGTTGGGGGGGGCAGGGGGAGTCTTTTGAACCTTTTATCAAATATATCAACTGTACAACCAAACATAGACGCAACTATGGATTGCAAATC